>NC_060085.1:923000-1226500 GCF_922984935.1 Meles meles | reverse complement strand
TAAGGGGGTCCTCGGCATGGCACAGGGTGAATTTCGGGGGAGGGGACCTTGGGGCCTTGGAGGGTCTGCCTGACGCCGCTGCTCCGGCTCCGGCTCCGCCCCTTCCAGATCATCGAGAAGCAGCCGGGCCACATTCGGAGTCGGGTTTTCCGGGAGGTGGAGACGCTGTACCAGTGCCAGGGACACAGGTAATGGGACCCAGCTCGCCACACCGGGCCCAGAGCCGGCTCTCCGTGGATGAATGGGCCTGAATAGCTCGCCGTCCCCTGCAAGCATTTCAGGGGCGTCCAGTGTGTCCCTATGGGCAGGGTCTCCTGTGGGCAGGCGGGGGTGGGGAGGGGTCGGTGCACAGGGGCCTCAGGAAGCCTTTCTCCTCTCCTGCCTCTCCAACCCCCTGTGCCCCAGGAATGTTCTAGAGCTGATAGAGTTCTTTGAGGAGGAGGATCGCTTCTACCTGGTGTTTGAGAAGATGCGGGGCGGTACGTGTGACCCGGGAGACCCTTCCTCTCCCGCTGGGTTGTAACGGGCTGTGGGCTGGGCCACCCGGCAGGACTTCTCAGACCCGCCCCTGCTGTGCGTGGCTTGTGGGGTCTGAACTTGCTGCCCAGGCTTTGGACCCGAGGGCCAGAGTCAGAGTGTCCCTGTGGGGGGGAAGCGGGAGCTGCTGGGCAGTGGCCTGGAGGCGCCCAGGTGACCGTGCGCTCTCCTTCCGCGGCGACCTGGCGGCAGGCTCCATCCTGAGCCACATCCACAAGCGGCGGCACTTCAACGAGCTGGAGGCCAGCGTGGTGGTGCAGGACGTGGCCAGTGCCCTGGACTTCCTGCACAACAAAGGTGTGTGGGGTGGTCCCCGGGGGCGGCCTGCTTGGCGCCCACTCGACCTGCCCCGGGACTCCCGGAAAATGCTCCCGCGGACTCGCCCTGGTTCTCTCTGCAGGCATCGCCCACAGGGACCTAAAGCCGGAAAACATCCTGTGCGAGCACCCCAACCAGGTGAGGGCGCTGGGGAGCGGCCCCCTGCGGCCGGGGCGGGGTGGCCCGGGACCCCCGCCTCAGGGCCTCTGCCCACCCCCCCCCCCAGGTCTCCCCCGTCAAGATCTGCGACTTCGACCTGGGCAGCGGCATCAAACTCAACGGGGACTGCTCCCCCATCTCCACCCCGGAGCTGCTCACCCCGGTGAGCCGCGGGCGCGCCCAGACCCGCTCCGGGGCTGCGGTTGCGTAACCTCGAGGTGCTGCCGGCCCAGCGCCGCCGAGCTGGGGCTTTTTGCTTAGCAACAGCCGCTGATTGGCCCCGCGGAAGGGGGCGGGGCAGGGCTGGCTCCCGGCCGTTGATTGGGTGGTGGGGCGGGGCGAGCACCTGCCACCTGTTGATTGGGTGGAGGGGTGGGGTGGGCGTCGTAGCCCGCCTCTGATTGGCCGGGCGGGGGGGCGGGCGGGGCGTTGGGCGCTGCGGCCCCGGTGACCCTGCGGCGAGGGCCCTCACGTGACGCCGGGAAGTCCAGGCTCGCGGCGCCGCCCCTCCCCCTCGCGGCGCCGCCCCTCCCCCTCGCGGGCTCCTGACGCCCGGTCCCGCCGGCAGTGCGGCTCGGCGGAGTACATGGCCCCCGAGGTCGTGGAGGCCTTCAGTGAGGAAGCCAGCATCTACGACAAGCGCTGCGACCTCTGGAGCCTGGGGGTCATCCTCTACATCCTGCTCAGCGGTTACCCGCCCTTCGTGGGCCACTGCGGCAGCGACTGCGGCTGGGACCGCGGCGAGGCCTGCCCGGCCTGCCAGGTGCGCCCCCTGCGCCCCGCGGGGACCCCGCACCTGCCCTGTGACCCGTGGCGACCCCACACCCACCCCGTGCGGCCCATGTACCTCGTGGGGGCCCCGCACCCACCCTGTGTGCCCCGCGGGGACCCCGCACCCACCCTGTGCACGGCGTGCACCCAGTGGGGGGCCGTACCCGCCGCACCCTGCGGTGTGTCCAGATGGTGGGTTAGGCTGCCTGACCCGGGGCCCCTGGCCGAGCTCACCACTAAGCCGGCGAGCCCAACTCTGGGTCCCGGCTGGTGCGTGTTCCTGTGGGGGCTCTGTTGCCCGCAGCTGACCCTTCGCTCCCTTGCTCCCCTGCTCCGCAGAACATGCTGTTTGAGAGCATCCAGGAGGGCAAGTATGAGTTTCCCGAGAAGGACTGGGCCCACATCTCCTTTGCTGCCAAAGACCTCATCTCAAAGCTGCTTGTCCGCGACGCCAAGCAGAGGCTGAGCGCCGCCCAGGTTCTGCAGCACCCTTGGGTGCAGGGGGTGAGTGAGCCCCATGAGGGCCTCCTGTGCCCCACGGCCTCCCGGGGCGCTGGGGAGTGACTTGGGGGTGGGTGTCCAGGAGACTTGGGGAGGTCGGCGGCGGGGCGATGGAGCAGCTGCCGCCAGCCGGGGCTTGGGATTGCCGGTGCCACTCGGTGAAGCGCTGGGGCCCTTCTGGTCGGGCAGCAGCCCCCAGCCCAGGTCCCTGTCCCCACTCAGCTGTTCTTCTGGTTTTCTGGCCCGTAGTCAGCGAGCCTGGCTGCCAGTCCAGGGCAAGGAGGGCACAAGGGCAAGGGTCTTAACCAGAAATAGAAGTTTCACTGGGACTCCCCAGGGAGCCGAGCCTGGGGCCCTCATCTCGGGGCCAGCCGCTGCAGGGGCACCCGGGCCCTTCTGGGACGTCAGGAGACCCGGGAGTGGACGCGGGAGGGGGCAGGGAGCAGGTCCCGTGGGCCACTGCTGCACCCCCGCCGGCTCCGCTCCCCTTGGCCTGGCTCAGTTCCTGCAGGTGCCTCTTGACCCCGGCCCCAGCCAGCTGGGCGCGGGGGTGCCGCTGGGCGCTGCTCCTGAGCGCTGGCCGCCCTGTCTCCTCACAGTGCGCCCCGGAGAACACTCTGCCCACACCCATGGTCCTGCAGAGGTGAGGCTGCGGGGGCGCCCCGAGTGGGGGCACTGAGTGGGGGGTGGTTGAGGTTGGGCATTCAGGGAGGACAGGAAGTTCTCTGTAAGTGGGTGGGCTGCGAAGCCGTGTAGTGAGTGACGGGTGGAGCCCCGGTGGGGGACTGGTCCCCGTCCCCCAGGGAGGCTGCGGCCCCTCCCCCAGGGTACTGCCCAGGGGATCAGGGCCTGCCTGGCGGCCCCCCGCCAACCTCCACGACCGCCCCCTCCCCAGGAACAGCTGTGCCAAAGAGCTCACGTCGTTTGCGGCCGAGGCCATCGCGGTGAACCGGCAGCTGGCCCAGCGCGAGGAGGACGCGGCGGGGGAGGAGGAGCCGGGGCCCCCCGTGCTCATCCGCGCGGCCTCCCGCTGCCTGCAGCTGTCCCCGCCCGCGCAGAGCAAGCTGGCCCAGCGGCGGCAGCGCGCCAGCCTGTCCGCGGCCCCGGTGGTCCTGGTGGGGGACCACGCGTGACCCCTTGCCCCTGTACATAGGTCACTCCCGCTCCTCCCCCCACCACCCCATCGAATCTGAAGAGGTTTTTTTAAGCTGTTTCCAGCCGGTGACCGGCAGGCTGCCCTCCCCTGTCTGGGCTCTGAGGCGCAGAGCTCAGTCGGGGGTTCTTTTTATATGAGGTTTTTGCTGTTGGGTTTTTTCTCCTTTTTTCTGCCCCACTCCCATTTTTCCCCCCTTTAAAGGTGTTAAAAGCAAAGCAGGCGCCTGGGAGAGGAGAGGGGAGGCCACGTGTGGCTGGGCTTCCCGGTGTCTGCCGCCCGGCCGGCGGCTCACCTGTACTGTGAAAGGTCCCCGCCCGCCTGCCCGCCCGCCCCAATGCGACTCAGGAGAGGAGGGCGACCGTCGTCTTCCAGAGCTGGGGGCCCAGGAACGCGCCCCTCCCCAGCCCGCACAGTATTTCAGGGACGGGCCCGCCCCACACCCCCCCAGTGACCCAACAGCTCCTTACCCTCACCCCGGAGACACCCTGGTGGCTGGGTGGGGCGGGGGTTTCTCAGGTCTCCCTTGTGGCGGGAGGGGCCTGGGTGCGGGCAGGTGGGCTCCATGGCCGCTGGCTGTGCCCCGCCCCCCGCCTTGGACTGACAATCGGGCTCTCTCAAACCTTGACCTTAAGCTGCAGCTGACTCCGGGTGGGCGGTGCACCTGCTGCCCCCCCAGGACGGCGGTGCCGGAGGAAGTGGGAGGGGCTGGACAGGCGCCCGTCAGCCAACGTGGGGGTCCCAGAGACCCCCACCCTGGGCACCCGAGTGCCCCTTCTCAGGGCTCAGTCTGACCATGGCCACGTCCCGCCCCTTGTCGCCCTTGGGGTCTGGTGTGGAAGCTCGTCAGCCCCTTCCTCCTCAGAGTGGGGCCCACCCAGGGGTCCTGTGAAGCTCCTCCACCCCCAAGGGCAGCATTTCGACCCGCCTACCTTCAGGAAAACGGCCGCCTCCCGGGCACCAGGAATCACTGTGCCCGCCTCTGCCCATCTTGGCGCTGGGCTCACATGTCGGGCCTGCCAGGCCTGGGGAGACTGATGCCCCTCCTCGTCCTCGGGAAACACTATGCAATACAGGTCCCCCCTCCTCTACGCACACGTGCTCCTGCCCGCCGGGGAGGGTCCCCTGCGGCCCCCAGCCCGGGCGGCATGGCCCGGCGTCTGGCCTGGTCTCCACAGCGGCCCAGGGCCTGGAAAGCCCTCCGGCGTCTAGTTTGTCCTGTTCTGTTAATTTTTCAAAGACATCAGTTGACTTCCTTCCCTGTTCTTGAATACTTGAATGTTGGGGGGCCCCGTGGGTGAGGGGGGCCCGGATGCCGTTTCTGTGGCAGTCTCCCGTGGCTGGTGGGGACTGCCGCCCCTCCGGCACCCCCGCCCGCCCGGATCTGTGGACTGGCCTTTCCAAAGACCCCGGGGCGCGGGAGGCCGCCCCACCCCGTCTCTTGCCCACCGGTGATCCTACGTTTTGCAACTGGGGATTCTGCCTTTTTGTAAAAAACGAACGGGCCCCCGCCAGCCACAGGCCGTTCTACTCTAGAGCCGAGCCGTGAGGAGCTTTGTTCCTTTTTCCCAAAGGTGGGACAGCCGCTTCTCTGCCCGCCACATGTCACACGGACCGTGGGAGCCGAGGGGCTGTCAGAACCGTTACTGTGAATGCGCCTGGCCCCCAGGCCGCCCCACACTGGGGAAGGGGAACGGCCACGTTCAATGTTAAGATGTGTAAAAAAGACAAAAAAAAAAGTTTTTTAAAAAGTGGGGGAAACATCCGAGCACTTTAACCGCCACAGCAGGTGAACGGACAGATCATGTCCCTGACACCGTCAGGGCCGGAATTTTGTATTGTTTTTAAGGATTTACTAAAAGTCATAAAAACTTGTGTCCTCGTCCTGGTGCTCTGTTCTGTAACAAGTGGCCAACCATTTCTCGCCCCTGGTGAGGCTGTGAGTCGGGGGCGGGAACAGGAGCAGCGGGGTTTGGCTGCTGCTGGGGGGGGGGGGCTGGGCCCCCTGCGGGTGGGAGTGGACCAGGTTTGGTCCTCTGAGGCTGTGACCTGGCCGGGTGTGCCCTGAGCCATCTCCCAGCGTGCTGGATGCCTCCTCCGGCCTCCAGGGAACCGAAGTGGAAGCTCCTGGGGGGGGCCTGGCCTTGGACCCTGGCCCTCACCTCCCCACCTCCCCGGCACTGGGCTGCTACAGATCCGAGCTCGGGGAGGAGGAAGGAGGGCTTCTGGCAGTGCCGCTGACCTGGAAGGCCACAACGAGACAGAAAGTGGGTTTTGAAAAAAGTCCTTCACACCTGGCCAGATTATTGTTCCGTGCGGGCCTCTGTGCGGGAGAGTCCGGGGTTGACTTCATCCTGGCAGGGAGGGAGCAGATCAGGGAGGGCTTCCTGGAGGTGGGAGCCAGCCGGGGGGTGGGGGAGGAGCGGTGAAGTCTGGCCTCCGAGATGGCCTCACCCATCTCACCCGGGAGGCATGAGCAGGTGGTAGGTGCCCGAGCCGCCCAGCGGCCTACGTTCCGTGTGAACGTCTGGGGCTCAAGTCTGTCCCGAGGCAGCAGCATGACAGTGCCTTGCTCCCGCTGCCGGCCGAGGGACGCTCACTCGCGCGTGGCGGACACGTGTATCTGTTCACCCGTCCACGGGTCCTTAGCTTGTCCCCACGTTTTCGGGTGCTGTGAGCGGAGCTGCGGTGAGCAGTCTCCGCTGTCCCTGCGTGGACGGATGCCGCCGACGGGAGCAGGGCACAGGCCCACCTGGATGTCGTTTCTGGAAGGACCATCGTGGCATTCTGTGGAGTGTGGACACAGCCCAAAGGGCCTGGAGAGCTGTTGCCGCCAGCCCAGGGAGAGGCGACAGGCCAGGGCAGGGGGCCGCCAGTAGGCCAGAGAGGGAACCAACAGCGGCCTGTGTCAGTAGGGACCCCGGTGCCCCTGGAGTCCCAGGACGTGGGACAGGGGCGAGAGGGACACTCTCTGGGCTGGTGACAGGCCTACCCAGACAGGCACAGACCGGAGGATCTCCTGGGCAGGAGGGGCCTGCGGTCGCCATGCCATCTTCCCTGGGAAGCAAGGCTCAGCCAGGAGCGCACCCCTACCTGGCACGGGAGGGAAAACCCAACCACCCCCCCAGGCATTTGTCCAGCTGCCCCTAGAGGCGTCTCTGGAGACCCCACAGCCTCCCTGCGCCCTCCAGGGCCCCCACCCCCACCAACAAGTGCCCCCCCCATCCCTCGGGTCCCTCCCTGATCCCTCGCCCAGCCCGGCATGGGCATGCGAGCGCACCGAGCCCTGAGGGCCATGTGCCAAGCTCCCGTCCTCCCGGGTGGCACTGAGCCCCGCCGGGCCCTGCCAGGGCCCACCACTGACCTCTCCCTGTCTCTTCCCGCCCGGCAGGGCCCTACCTCGGGGACGGTTCGGACGCTGCCCCTTCCGCCTCTCCCTCCTCCAGGAGCCGCAGGAAAATCCCGGAGCAGGAGGGACAGGGAGCCTTTCCCAGGCTGGTGACGCCCTGGCCCCGTGGCCACCTGGGTCAATGGAGAGGGTGGCTTGGGGCTCACCCCCTGCCCCGGAGCCGTCCGGCCTTGGGCACCCTGGCTGATGCGGGCCGGTGGGCGCAAGTGGACGGGACTGGGACCGAGCACCCTGGAAATCTCGTCCGTGACACGGGTCTGTGCCCTGCACCCCCTTGGCAAGGCAGGGACCCAAGCTGATGTTCGGGGTTGATGATGGGGAAACGGGCAGGCATACGGAAGCCGTAGTATTGTCACAATTCTGTAGAGCTGAGACTTTTTAAAAATAAATTTTATTAAAAAGTAATAATAGGGGCGCCTGGGTGGCTCAGTGGATTAAGCCTCTGCCTTGGGCTCGGGTCATGATCCCAGGGTCCTGGGATCGAGCCCCGCATCGGGCTCTCTGCTCCGCAGGGAGCCTGCTTCCCTCTCACTCTCTGTCTGCCTCTCTGCCTACTTGTGATCTTTGTCACATAAATAAATAAAATCTTCAAAAAAAAAAAGGTAATAATAAAGTAGGGGCGCCTGGGTGGCTGGGTCCGCTAAGCATGTGACTCTTGATTTTGGCTCAGGTCCTGATCTCAGGGTCGTGAGACGGAGCCCCGGACAGGGGTCCCCGGTCTGCCCCTCCCCCACGCACGCGCACACCCTTGCTCACGCGCTCTCAAATAAATAAAGTAGCAACGCACCCACAGACGGGCAGGGGCCCTGTGGGTGTCGGAGCCCGGCCTGGGGCGCAATGGCTGACGTCCCCTCGTCACCGTAGGACGGCGTTTCCTCTTGGGGTGACGGAACTCTCTGGAGCGAGACGGTTACACAGAACAGTGACGACTACAGGCCGCTGGTGTGAGCTGTGGTCTGCGCCTCGATTAGAGTTACAAGGCGACCAGAGCGCGTCTGTATAGGACCTGCCAGTGTCCAGGTAACGCCCCGAGGGCTAATTTATCAGCCCAAGGCAGGGGACGAGGCTGCGCAGACGTGCACCGCCCCAGGACGGGGGCCTTCTGCGGGGTTGGCTCCTGTCTCTCCCCCGCCCCACGGCAGCTCTCCCGTAGGCCAGCCCAGCCCCACGCCCTCCTCTCCGGCGCTGCCTCCGGAGGGAACGCTGGCCTGCCGCAGCGTCGCACTCACCCCCGACGGAAGGTCGCTGGCGTCCGTGGGGCCGGCATTTCCCTCCTCCCCACGCAGTGTCTGGGATTTGTGGCAACTTCCGGAAGATGCTTCGGGGTTTCTGTGCTGCCCGTTGTTTCCCCATGGAGACTCGGGTTCCCCACGTGGAGTGTGACAACGCCGAGTCCGTTTCCCTCCTGCGACCCCCTGTGAGGCAGCAGGAGGCTGGGACCCAGCAGGGCAGGGGGACAGACGGCTTGCCCGGCCCAGGACACCGAGACACAGAGACACGGGAGGAGCAGGGCGTCCCCAGCGTCGTGTCCACTCGTGCGAGGTGGCCCCTGAAGGTGTCGGGGCCACAGAAGGTTGTGGGACCAAGCCCTGACCCGAGCCCCTCAGCTCAGTGACTCAGCCCTGCCCCGTCTCTGGTCCTGCCATGTCGCTCCCCTTGAGCCTGGTGCCAGGCACGCAGGGCGAGAAACCGGCTCCCGACTGCTGCCGGTGGGAGAGCCAGGACCGAGGGGAGGGGACACGGGCCTCTCCCGGGCTTGGGGTCAGGGGAGTCCACACACTGCGTCCCCGGGGACAGTCCTTGTGCTGGGGATCCGCAGCTGGTTCCCCTCCCCCTCCCCGTTGGTAACATTTTGCAAAACCCTGTTACCAAGTCAGCCCCAGGACACCACATCCCTGCGGTCCAGCCCGGTGGAGAGTGGGGTAGGGGTGTCACGGGCCCAGGAGAGGGCCTCCCTCTCTCCCACACTTTTCCCTCCGCGGGTGCAGTTCATACCCGTGGTGCCCAGTGGCCCCGGGGGGGTGTGTCTCTGGGACCCCCCACCCTGGAGTGAGGCAAGGAGAGAGCCTCGTCCTGCATTTGGGGCCGGAGCGGGGTACTGAGGCCACGGCCAGCGGGGAGGGGGCCGGTGCTCAGACGGGGAAACCGGGCACAGAGCAGCCGCGTGCCCAGCCCACGCACAGAGAAGCGGGGTACGCGGCCTGAGCCATGGGGCTATGAGGAGCGGCCACTTCGTTCCTGGCCTCTCAGAACACTCTCCCGCCTGCCTGTCCGTCTGTCCTTCCCTCCTAACCCCCCTCTCCCTCCCTTCTGCCTTTCTGTCTGGAATTAAAGCGTGTATTTGCTGGAGATCCAGAACAATTTACTTCCCAGAAGGAAAATCCATAAAGGACATTTGTGCTGTGGGTCTTGAAAAATTCACCAGCGAACGAAAGGTTTCCACGCATGGCGTGTGCGCTGGGGGGTGGCGATGACGATGTCGGAGAACTGGGGGGGGCTTCGGCGGGTCCCGTGAGTCCGGCCTCTGGGTCGGGGGGATCCCGGCCCCTCCGTGGGCCCGGATGCAAGGCTCGGGAGTGGGGAGAAATGGAGCTGGAGGCCTGGGTTTCTCTGCGGGGACAGCAGGGACCATCTGGGAGGGGAAGGAGGCAAGGGAGGCCGGGAAGTGGAGGAGGCTGGCGGCCCGCACGGGTCCCCTCTGTCCCCACTTAGCCCAACGGGCACAACCCATCCCCGTGAGGTTTCTCAGGAGAGCTGATGAGGGCTGGGCTTTGCAGCTGGGTCCGTCGGGGGGTGCAGACCAGGCTGGGTGCCCACAGAGGTGCAGCAGCAAGGAGGGGACAGCGTCCCTGCCCATTCCGCTCTGGGGAGCCAAGGGGCGAGCTCCGTGGGGGGTTGCCTGACAAAAAATCCCAAACCCACCAGCTTAATGCCACCTTTGTGTTCTACGCCTGCTTCCGTACACCGGGAATTTGGGGAGGGTTCAGCTGGGTGGTTTGTCCGGGGACAGACCCCAAGCCCAGGATGCGCAGGGAGGGGACCAGACACAGGAGGCCACACGGGGTGTGAGTCCACGCGTGTGACACGCCCAGACCAGGCTCCTCCATGGACGGGAAGGGGCTTGTGGGGGCAGGGATGGGTGGGGCTGGGGAGTCACCTCTCTGGGGAAAGGGATTCCTTGCAGGTGATGGAAGGTTCTGGAATTAGGCCGTAGTGACGGATGCACAACTTGGCGAACATACTGACAACTGAGCGAATGGACCCGAGGACGCGGGGCTCCGCGAAAGCAGCCAGACCCCGAAGGACCCGTCCCGCAGGACCCCACTCCCAGGAGGTCACCGGAGGAGTCCCGTCCGCACAGAGAGGAGGGGTCGGGAGCCGGGGCTGGGGCAGGGCTGGGGAGTCCGTGCTTCGTGGGGACGGAGTCTCCGTGTGGGGGATGGACAGTTCAGGAGACGGAGGGCGGGGGTGTGAGTGCTTCCCGCCCCGGAGCCATGCGCGCAGAGACGGTCCAGGCGGTGAATTCATGTTACGTGCATTTTTATCATAGTAATATTTTTAAAAAGATAAAGCAAAAACCAAAACAAGACAAGGGAACGCACGTGGATGTATTTCTGGCCCTGGGTCTGGGCGGCTGGGCCGCCGCTCATCTCTCCCCACCCCCCGGGCTCGCAGCCACCGTCCCCGTGGGGCAGAAGGGACAGGGACGTCCCTGAGTCCAGCACTCCAGGCCGGCCCAGTCCACGGCTGAGGGGTGACCCGGGCCCCGGCTGTGTCCAGGCCTCTGCCAGGACGGTCCTGGAGCAGGAGTTGGGGCCGGTGCGGGGGGAGCCCTCCAGAGAAGGGGGCTCGGAGGACAAGGGAACCCACCGTGCCTCCTCCGTCACGCTGCACGAGCGGCCAGGGAGGAGTCGGCTCCCCTCTTCGCAGAGGGGACGGGCGAGGCCGCCTTTTGTCCATGACGTTGACTTCACAACCTCGCGCCGGTGTCCCCCCGGCCCCGCTGGAGAGCTGCTCCTCTCAGACACGGCGGAGGACAGAGCGAGACCGACGTCCCTGCCTCCGCAGCAAGGCCGGCTTCCTGCTTGTCCCCGAACCTGGGTCTTGTTCCCTCGCGCAAAGAGACGTTAGGACTCACGGGCCTCGGAGGCCGCCTCCGGGACCAGGGGCAGAGGACGCGAACCTCAAAGCCTGTCTCAGCAATAAAGAAAGGATCTCGTGACTCGGAGGACTTTGGATCCGCCAGGTCCTGGGAGAGATAAGACAAGTGTGAGGAGGGGTGGGTGGAGAGGGGTGGGATTCCAGTCCCTGTGGTTCCTGAGAGCGGCACCAAGTGCTTCCGGAACATTCCAGAATATCCGCGTCTGCTCTAGACTCATCCGTGGATCCTGGAGTAGTCAGGCAGGCTGGGAGCTTGCTGGGCGTTAGACGGCCGGTGTCCGCAGTGGTCTGATGTAGGAACAGAGTTTGCTCTGAGAGTCGAGACACGTCAGTGCGTCAATCTGACCCATCACCCCGAATCCCAGAGGCCCTTCTGCTTCCTCCGGAAACTGGCCCCCGTGGAGTTGTCCCCTTGCTGTCTCTCGGGGACTGGGTCCCCCAGCGGCACACAAGGAGGTTTGTCAGGATTCCCTGGGAAAACCCAGCAGGGCGGGGACTCCCTACGGGGACAACTTCCCCCGGTGGCACGGGCCCACGACTGGGGGTGCCTGGGTTGTCATGCTGCGCTGCCCCTGGCATGGGGGTCTGGGGGTGCTGCTCAGCCCCCACAGCGCCTGGACGCCCCACCGGTGAGGACTACCCGCCTCCGACATCAGAACCCCCCGGGTTGCTGGGGGGGCGCAAAGCCAGACGGCAAGGCAGGTGAGCAAAGGGGGGACGTCACCCAAGGTCCCCTAGGGGCAAGTCTGGAGAGGACAAGGGTCACACATTGGCTGTCCCTCCTGGGGCAGGGGAGCTGGGGGCCCACCCCACACCTGCAAGTCATCAGAGTGGGGCTGCTCCCGTGGGGATGTTACTCCCAGGTCCCCCGGCTCCTTCTGAGTCCTGGCGAAGGGGGCATAGGCTGCCTGAGGGGCCGAGAGCACAAGGTGCTGGCTCGGGTCAGGGGAGCGGCGCCAGCAAAGTCCCGGGACCTGGGGGTGGCCCCTAGGCTCCCGCTAGAAACGGAGGTGCAGGTGCAGCGGACCACGCAGGGGCCCGAGGTCCAGGCCGCCCGCCAGGTGCAGGGCCCGCGGGTCCGCTCCCTTCGCTCCCTGTGGCCACCGCCCCCAGGACGGCTGCCCAGGCTGCACCCGCGGGAGGAGGACGGGCCTGGGGCGCCCCGACAGCTGCGCACACACGCCCGCAGGAGCTGAGACCCCCCGCCCCCCAGCCCTGACTTCCACAGAGACTAAGCCGCTTGTCCTGCGATGGGAGTCCAGGCACCACTTTGGGCTCGAACCCTGGGGCGGTGGCGCCCCCCTGGCCATATCTGGGCATCTGGGGGTCTGGAGGGCTCTGACTCACCCTGGATCGTGGTGCCCGAGCCCCACGGCACAACGAGACCCCAGCACCCTGCGCCCCTCTTCCACTAGTGACCTCGACCCCACGACCGCTCCGACTGGGAGTGAGAGTTTCACGAAGAGATGCTGTTTTTCCCGCAAATGTGTGTCCTTCCTCCCCCCCAAACCTGGTCACGCACTCAGTTTGTGACCTCGGGAGGCCACGTGAACAGTCCGTTCTATGCCCAAACAGATCCTGCCGTCCGGCCGGGCGCAAGACTAAACAAGACTAAAACGTGACCAGATGGGGCCTCCCCTGTTCCGGGTCACTGACCTGCTTGCAGGAGGGGCCTTCCTGGGCCAGGGTGTCAAGGAGAAGGCTGGGCTGGCTGGCTGGAATTATTTCCACCTTCAGCCCAGGCTAATGGAAGCCAAGTGGAACCTGGAAGCCTCGACCCACAGCTGATGTCCCTGGCAAACCTCAGGTGTGTGGGGGAGGGAAGCCTTTTCCTCTACCCTCTTAGGTTCTGTACTGGGGCCTGTCAATTAAACGATGAAAGACATTTTACTAGGAGCCACACAGCTTTGTTTATTTAGAATTTGATATGCTCAGGCATCACAGGAAGAAGTGAAAGTGCAAACGAACGGGGGGGGGGGGGGGGGATCCGACAGCCCGCACACCGTGACGGGGGAAGGGCGGGGAGAAAAGCCACGTATGGGAGAGCAAATGAATTTTGGGAATGATAAACGGCCCTCCGGAGAATAAGTGGGAGCGGTGATAGTTTGTGACAAAGTCTGTCTGGGAGTGGCACCCGCCTCTCTTCCCGGAGAGGAGACCCTGATCCCCGGAAGGGATCTATGACAATTGCATTCTTTTGGGAGGCTCCGTTTTCTGGCAGATAAGGGATTTCAGGAGCTCAGACGCTCGCAGCTCAAAGTCGTTCTCACACCAAAGTGCCATGTTTTCGGGTATCAGGTCCGGGTCCCCGTCAGTTGCTCTCCTGAAATGTTTTTGCCAAACTTTCCTTTTCTTTCCTTGTGTCAGACATTTTTGGTGCGAATGAGTATACCCCTGTGCGACAGCCCCAGGGTCCTAGAGTCGCGCAGTGGCCGGGGCGGGGGAGGGGGGGGAATGACCTCCGACCCTGCCCTCCATCCTCGGTCCCCAGAAACGGCGCCTGTTCCCGGGCTTGGCTGTTTAAGCAGCGCCCTCTAGAGGCGCCGCCAGTGTAGACAGGCCAGGAAGTGGTTCGAAGACCCCCTGCGGCGAAATTCTAGCTCCTTCTCAAGGTCTGGGGCAAGAAGACGAGGCACAGGTGTTGGGTGGGCGCACTGCGCAAAGTGTCAGTCAGACGAGGCGAACGGCCTGCGGACCTTCCCCGGTCACCCCTGGGGCCCGCGTGTCCTCAGCCTCCTGGTTCCGCAGCTCAACTCCGCATCTCCCGGAGGACCGCGGAGCGCGGCAAAAACGTGGCGCGTTAAAAGCCAACACTTACTTCTCACATTTCAGAATATTTCCTTCTGCGTTGCCAAGAGATATATGTACATATTTATATGTATCCTAAATATTTATTTTTATAAATTTTACTTATGTAATATGTGTTTTTATGTATCTATGTGTTACTTATATATATATATTTAACTGCAATAGAGAAGTTACGACAAGGTGAAACATGGTGGGTCAAACATGACCTATTTTATCTTTTTATTTTTATTTTATTAATTTATTTTAGTTTTTTAAAAGATTGTATTTATTATTTGACAGAGAGAGAGACAGCGAGCAAGGGCACACAAGCAGGGGCAGTGGGAGAGGGAGAAGCAGGATTCCCGCGGAGCAGGGAGCCCGATGCGGGGCTCCATCCCAAGACACCGGGATCATGACCTGAGCCGAAGGCAGAGACTTTTTACCCCACTGAGCCACCCAGGCGCCCCAGGATTTTGTTTTTAAGTGATCTCTATACTCAACGTGGGGCTCGAACTCATGACCCTGAAATCGAGAGTCACCCAGTCCATGGACGGAGCAGGCCAGAGACCGCAGCAGTCCCCTGCTTTCATTCCTGCAAAGGTCTGGAGTTTTGCACCCAAACTGAAATGGCTAATACTTTGGAATTCCCTGTATCTGCTTGAATAAAATCTACCAGGGGCACCTGGCCGACTCGGTCCGTGGAGCTTGTGACTACCGATCTCACGGTTGTGAGTTTGAGCCCCAACCTGCGCATACAGATTGTTAAGAATAAAATCTTGAGGAGTGGCTGGGTGGCTCAGTTGTTAAGCGTCTGCCTTCAGCTCAGGTCATGGTCTCAGGGTCCTGGGATGGAGCCCCGGGTATCAGGCTCCCTGCTCAGCGGGCAGCCTGCTTCTCCCTCTCCCACTCCCCCTGCTTGTGCTCCCTCTCTCGCTGTGTCTCTGTCAATTAAATAAGTAAAATCTTTTAAAAAAGATTCTGGCAGGCAGGTGTGGTGCGCTAGACAAGCCTTGGAAGGGAGCTCCCTTGCTCATAAACCCGCCATCTACCCATCGGGAACGGCCCGCCTCTTCCTTCCATTTCTCCTTGTCTGGCATGCACAGGGGCCCGTTGGGAACCGACACTACACCTTGATTTTAGCCCCTGAGGCCACCACAGCCTTCTGACCTCCAGAATTGTCAGACAGAAATGATTTAAGCCGCTGTGGTTGTGGCATGAGTTAACAGCATCCCTGGGAATCTCATACCTACTCACGGACAAGGACTGGTCCTGTGCCCCGTCCCCAAAGCCATCAGCGGGCCCAGTGCTCACGCCCACCCCACAGCTCCTGCCATCTTAGATCTTCATTCCCAACCCTTGGCTGATTGTAGAGACCCTTGATATCACTGCTAGGGGCTGTCCTCGTAGTTTATGCTGACAGGTAAAGTGAACATGAAATCACACAAGCTATGATCAGGACATTCAGAAACTTACATGGTTTGCCAAATGATAAAAGAAAAAGGAAAAATTATATTTTGGGTGAGGGGCTAAAAAATCAAGGTAGGCAGCTACTGAGGACGGTTTGCCAATATTCTCTGTAAAGGGCTTTGTCTGCCCTTTGGTCTCTGTGGTAACTACTCACATCTGCCCTGGAAGCTGGGAAGCAGGCAGAGACAACTTGCAAATGAATGGGCATGTCTCTGTGCCAATAAAACTTTTTTTACAATAAGAAGTGAGGGGCGGGCGCCTGGGTGGCTCAGTGGGTTAAGCCACTGCCTTCGGCTCAGGTCATGATCTCGGGGTCCTGGGATCGAGTCCCGTATCAGGCTCTCTGCTCAGCAGGGAGCCTGCTTCCCTCTCTCTCTCTCTGCCTGCCTCTCTAACTACTTGTGATCTCTCTCTGTCAAATAAATAAAAATAAAATCTTTAAAAAAAAAAAGAAGTGAGGGGCTGGGTCTAGCGCTCAGGCAGGCCATATTCGCTGAGGACACCTGCTTCAGAGGACACCTGCTATCATTGGAGCTAAATTGGAAACAGCAATAGGAACTCACCCTCTTCAAAATCGACCGTTTCTACCTGATCACTTAGGTAGCCATTAAAGGTTCTGCACCAAAAACTAGCGGCAGTCATTGAAGATGTGTCTCCAACACCCACACTGCAGTCACGGATACTCTTCTCCATCCCTAGGGCATGGGGGTGTCTCTGGAGAACAACTGGCCACGTGTTTCGGGGCAGGGAAGATGCACTACGGGCTTGGACTATGTCACTGCAAGAAGGCAGGTGAGCCTCTCCACGGGGCAGTGTTGAAGGCACACAGGAGCCCACACAGACGTATCTGTCATCAATCATGATTACAATGAATTAAAACTACCCGAGTCTGAATGGCACGAATCAAAGGGCAGGAACAAGGATCATACTATATACAGGCCTGATTTATTCCAGTGAAGCATTTCTCAGCACCCCCACATAAAAAATCTGCTATCCTCTTACCACACGGAACAGACTCAGGGGGATCCCAACTATATAAAAATCCTACTCTTTGTAAAAACCAACAAGAAATTTAAAAAAAAAGGGCCAATAAAGAAATACACTAAAAAGCTTACCCTAGTTATTTTCGGATAGTGAGACAATGGGTGATCGTCACATGCTTTTCTGTATTTTTCTGGCATTTCCAAGATTCCCTCCTGTATACTTCTAGAATGATAAATTACCCCCAGGTTGGGACTGCCTGTGTCCATGGTTATAAGCTGGTGCTTTGGCCTTGGGTCAATTTCTCACCCCAAAAGAGCAGAGTGAGCTCGTGCACAGGAGGTGTTTGTTCCATCCCGTGGCCAAGGCCGCGGGCGGCAGCACGGCCGTGAGGGGCTGGCTTCGTCCCCAGGGGCAGGGACTGGCTGTCCGTGGAAGGAAAACCCTGAAGGCTCTGAGCCCCGGATTAAGCTTGGAGGAGACCAGATTCTACAGGGCAAGGAGGGGTACGTGGTGGAGGCTGGGGCTGTCCTGAGAAGCAGGGGCAGGGCAAAGGTAAAGCACGGAGTCCCTCGTTCCGAAATTACTACAAATCTCAAGCCGGTGCAGCATAGCAGTACATCGAGCTTGGGGCCTGGATGACCGCTTGGGCTGGGCGCCGGGGAGCTGGCCGCGCTGGGATCCAGGAACGGGGACCCCATTCAGCGTGTGCTTTGGAGGTAAGGAGCTGATCAAGATTTGGGACTGCGCACTGAGGCGGGGTGTCTTGCCTGTGGCTCTCCTGGGTGTCGCCGGGGCATTCACCCCTGCCCCCAACAAAAATCCCTTCTCCACGGGAACGACCAGGCCGAGACGGGGGTGTGTGTGCGGGGGCGGGGGCGCCCAGACCCTCATCAGACGCTACATTGTCGCAGATGTGCAAGGGTGTCGTGAAGTCCCGTGTTCAGGTAAGGGCCAGAGGAGAGCCTCACGCCCACCTACGGGGATGGGCCTGTGCCGCCGGCCGTGACCCTTCCACCCGGCCTTCTGGCCACCCTGATGTGGCTCCAGGAGCTGGAAGGGAAGACGCTCTTCCTGAGCGCTGGTCAGCGGTCAGCGGCCCTTCCTCCGGGGACCCCGCCCCCAGCGCAGCTCCCGATTTTGCCCCCCCCCGGTGACCCAAGGAGCCCGGACTCATGCTCTCCGACCTCCCCGTGTCCCCTCTGCGGAGCACTGGGGTGCCCGGACGCTACGGCCGCGGCCAGCAGTCCAGGGGGTCAGGCCCCGCCTGCCCTTCCCCTGCGGTGTCCGGCCCCGGGCGCGGCCCGTCTCTCCGCCCCTTCCGCCTGCCCGCCCCTCCTCCCCCTGCCCGCCCCCTCCCCGCCCCTCCGCCAGCCCCTTCCCCTCGCCCCGCCCCTTCATATCCCCTCCCTCTCCCCTCCCCTCCGCTCCCCTCGCCCCGCCCCTCGCCCCGCCCCTCCCTCTCCCCTCCCCTCCCGTCGCCCCGCCCCGCGGCCGCCGCACCGACAAGATGGCGGCGGGTGGGAGCGGCGGGCGCGCGTCGTGCCCGCCGGGGGTCGGCCCGGGCGCGGGGGGCGGCCCCGGGCCCAGCGCCAACGCCGCCCCCGCCCCCGGCAACGCGGCCGCCGCCGCCGCTGCCGCCGCCGCCGCCGCCGCCGCCGCCGCCGCCCCGGCCCCCGCCGCCCCCGGGCCGCCCCCCGCGCCGGGGCCGGGGCCGGGGCCGGGGCCGGGGCCGGGCGCGCAGGCCGCGGCGGGCGCGGAGCGGGCGGCCGAGGAGCCGGGGGCGGCGGCGCTGCTGCGCGAGCCCGCGTACAACTGGCAGGCCACCAAGCCCACGCTGAAGGAGCGCTTCGCCTTCCTCTTCAACAGCGACGTGCTCTGCGACGTGCACTTCCTGGTGGGCAAGGGGCTCGGCGCGCAGCGCATCCCGGCGCACAGGTGGGCCGCCCCGGGCCCGCGCCCGGCCCCGGGATCCCCCCACCGGCCCATCCCCGGGACCCAGCCGCTGCAGGGACCGGCCGCGCCAGCTCCCCTGAGCCCCAGCGCCCCTGGGACCCTGCGGCCCCATCCACCCCTCAGCCCTCCCTGGCCCTGGGACCGCCCCCCCCAGCGGAGTCCTGCCCGCCAGACCCAGCCACCCCCACCGTCCTGCCCCAGGGACTCCTGCACCACGTCCCCCATCCTCCGCCGCTGCGGACCCCCAGGCCCCCCCAGACCCCGCACCTCTTGAACCCGGGAGCCAGATTCCCAAACCGCATAACCCCCTGGGTGATGCCAGTTCTGTGACCGCCCAGCCCATGTCTGCCCCGGCCTCCAGGCCTTGTCTCTGTAAAAGGGGGCATTGTTGGCCCAGGTCCGGCCCCCCTGCCACTCTCCTGGGTGCAGCCCCCAGACCCCCGGCGGGGTGGGCCCGATGTCAGACCCCCGTCCACTCCCGGTCTCGCTGACTCTGCTCCCCTTGGCACTCCAGGGAGCTGGGGCGGGGGTGGGGGGACTTGCTGGGAGGCCTCCATCGGGGGAGGAGGATGGGGGGTGTCTTGCCACTGGCCTGGAATGTTCCACAGCGAGCTTCCTCCCAGCCGTCCTGACATGGGGCCTTTATTGAACCTGTGTCTTTGAGATGTTTCTCTCTGGCTTTCTCTTGGTTATGTACGCGCAGCGGGATTTAGATTTCTGTCTGCAGAAGGTTCCAGGCCTTCCGTTGGGTCCCCGGGACCTCTCTCCCCCGTGTGCGAGCAGCCACATGGGCCTCACCCCTGCCTGGTGTAGGGGGACTGGTGCATGGGCGGGTGCCTCCCAGAACCCCACCCCGCCCCAGGCCTCCCGCATGTCCATCCGATCCGCTCAGCCGTCTGGCCCTTAAAGCTGCTCCCCCCACCCCACCCAGCTTCGGGGAGCTCACCTCATGAGCTCCTGCCCGCCTGACCCACGCCCTTTGGGGATGGGGCCCCGTGGACGCGGCTGGAAACCCCACGGGGTGGGGGGGCCTCGGGGGGAGTGACCGGCCGCCCCGCGTGCCCCTAACCTTAGGACGTGTAGTCGAGGGTGCGTGGCTGTTGGTGGTGGTGAAAGGATGGGGAAGGTGGACATGGGACCCCCAGAGAAGTCCAGGAAGGGTGTGGCACGCTGGGCTCCACAGAAGGGCTGGGAGCGAGGGCTCTGGCAGGAAGGTCAGCCTCGTGTGGTGCTCGGTGAGCTTTTCTGGGAGCAGGAGGGACATGTGGCCCCGGCAGAGGATGGGCGAGGACAGCAGGGATCCTAGCCCTGAGCCAGTGCCAAGCGGGACGTGGGGGCGGGGGGAGGCCTGGGGACCAGAGGGGCTGGGCATGCAGCAGGTGCAGGGGGCACGGTGGGGCAGAGGGACAGCGTCTGCTTTGAAGGGGGGGCCTGGCTGTGGATGCAGCCTGAAGGCGCTTGGTGGGGACCCTAGAGACAGCCGGTGCGGGTCCTCTCCCTGGTGGGCTGGGGTGGCAGCTTGGTGGGGAGGAGAGTGGGGGGCTGCGGTGGTGGGTCCCTGGACCCTGGCTCCAGCATCCTGGGGAAGGACAGGTGTGGCAGGGACGCGTCCAGGGCCGAGACACCTGGCGGGGAGACGGCTGGAGGCCCCGTGGGTCTGGGGTCTGCAGCGCGCGGGGACAGAGCCGTGGGAGGGGACGGGGCGGCCTGGGAGAGGTGTGGGGAGGAGAGTGGGCTGGTGCTGAGGAATGGCTGTGAGGAGCCGCCCGGAGAGTGGGGTCTGGGCACGGGCGGGGCGGCCTCCCGGTGGACATTCACCTCCAGACCAGCCCTCCCGCTGGCCCGTGGCTTCGTGCACCGGCAGCCTCACGAGTCCCGAGTCCCCGGGGAGCCTGGGCCCCCGGCTCGCCTTGCCGGTCCGGGCGGTGTCTGTCGTGCCTGGGCCCCAGAGACTCCGGAGCACGTGAGTTTGATTGCCAGACAGGGTCCGGGTCGGGCTGACGGCACTCTTCTCATCCCCTGTGCCCCGGCATTGGTGCCCCACCCTTTGGCCGCTGCTGATAGAAGGTTCTAGTTCTTTTTCTTTCTTTTCAGCCTCTGGGTTGTGATTTTGGGTGCAGGGTGAAGTTTCCCCGCAGTGATCACGTGGATCACTGCCCGGCGAGTGGCCCGGGGCGTTCTGGGCCTCGGTTTCCCTACCTGTGAACTGGGTCTGACCTCTCAGACGCCTCCAGCCCAGGACTTCCAGGAGGATCGACTTGGTGACCCCACCAAGTGCTTATCGCAAGGGTCCAGGGCGAGCGTAATCCGGGGCATGAGGTCAGCAGGCCAGGGGCACTGTAGGGAGGGGCAGAGGCTCAGTACCCCGGGGCCCCACTGGTGTGTGCCGGTGCTCCCCGCCCGGGCCCAGGTCCTAGGAAGTGATGGTCACCTCACTGTGGGGAAACCCGGCGCACCCCGCTGAGCCAGGGGTCAAGGTCAACTTCAGCGTGATGTTGAGCGCCGTCAGGGGCTCCTGATGGGTCAGGCCGGAAGGGTACCTCGCCTCTGTGTTCTTCCCCAGCGTCGTGGGTTGAATGGTGGCCCCCGGAAAGGCGTGTCCACACCCCGGTGCCTGGTACCTGTGAATGGGGCCATATTTGGAAAAAGGGACTTTGCAGATGGGGTGAAGTTCAGGGTGTCAGAGATCACCCTGGAGTATCTGGTGGGCTTTAAGCCCGGTGACAAGTGTCCTAAGAGACACGGAGGGGAGACAGAGGAGAAGCCCCCGACCACCACAGGAAGCAGGCACGGGAGCGCTGTGGCCACAGGCCAGGGGAGCCCTGGGGCTGTCCTGCGGCTGGAGGAGGCAGGCAGGACCCTCCCCTGCAGCCTCCCAAGGGCCCTGCTGCCCCTGCACCTGGGACTTCTGGCCTCCAGGACTGGGAGAGGGTGGGATTCTGTTGTTGAGAGCCACCCGTGCGTGGGAGACCGGGGTTTCCAGGCTGACCCCAGGATAGCCCCCGACAGACCCAGATCGGGCTCATGCGGCGGGACACCTGGCCAGGCGTCCTGGAGACTGTCAAGGTCACGAGAAGCAAGGAAAGGTGGAGATCTTGCTGTATGCTTGGGGTCCCTAAGGAGGCGGCCAGATGCCGTGTGGGTCCCTGCTGTGTCCTGCCGCAGAGGGGGGTTTGTGCCCCTGCTGAGACCCACGCCAGAAGGCAGATGGGGGGGGGGGGGCTTGTGCGAACGGGAGGAAGTCCCTCGGGCTGGGCCCGCCCCCGCCCCAGGCTCAGGTGGGCATGGGCTGACCTGGGGTGGGGGACAGGAGGGCCCTGGACCCTTGTCCGGAGGCTCTGCTTGGCCTTCACCCTGTCCCCTTCCCCTCACGCGTGTCCTCCTGACCTCGCCACGATGCGTACGGCCTTCGCGCTTGCCAGTGACTCGTTCCTGGCCCTCCCTGCTGCCTTCCAAGCCCCGGGGAAGGCCGGGCGTATAGCAGGTGCTCAGTCACTGCAGGGCCGCTGACCTGCCCGAATCAGAGGTCTCGGCGCTGCGGAAGCCCTGGGTGTCTGACACTCCCGCAGTCGGTGGCTCAGACGCCCGGGTTCCTCCCGTCGCAGAGAACGGAGCCCTGCAGGGAGGGCCCACGGGGAGCGGTGAGAGGGGTCTCGGGTCATCGACTGTTCTGCTCCCAGAACGTGGTGATGACTGGCCGTACCGTCTGTTCGGAGAACTGCCGAGGCCCTAGTTCTTTGTCCAGACTCTGAGCTGGTCGCCCACTGACCCTTCTGTCACTGATCACCTCCCCGCCCCGCCCCTGCCGGCAGACAGTCACGGACACGAAGCGCTGGTGGGATGCACCCCTGGGCCGCCGACACTCCGGCCTGGCGCCGGCAAACTTTGGTAAACGGCCACACAGCCTCCGTCCCAGTGCTTGCTTCTGCCCGGCGGGACAGAGCGGGTGTGGGCAGCGCATCAGTGACCGAGCGCGGCCGTGTTCCGAGAAAACTTTATTTGCAGAAACGAGCGGTGGGCTGGTCTGCCGGCCCCAGGCAGACTCCTGGTTCCTTAGATCTCAGCTGCCGCAGGAGTTTGCCCGGAGGACGGGTCCACCGGTGGTACCAGGCCGGAGAGCGACGGTCGGGGTGGGGAGCGTCTGGCAGCGGGAGCCCTCCGCTTGCTCAGGCCGTTGTCCGGGTTCGCAGGACGGTTGCGGGGTTTTCTACAACGGCTTTTGCACATTTATGGCTGATTTTTGCTCACTTCTTTTTCTCTGTTGTGCATAATCTTCATTATATTTTTCCAGCAGGTTCTTGCTGGGAAGCATGTTTATTTCTGTCTGATTTGAGCGATGTCTGTCCGAGCCCTTGTGCTAGTGATTGTTGGGTGGATTCTGCGGTCCGGCACCGTCCGAAAGGCTTTCCTGTGATGACGGGCACGTTCCAGAGTCACGCTGTCCGGCGCTCGCTGCCCGTGGCCGCTGAGCCTTCGAAATTCAGCTGTTGCGATGGAGGGATTGAATCTTGAATTTCATAGAAAGATGTTATTTGTTTGAGAGAGAGAATGAGCACGAGCAGCAGAAAAGAGAAGCAGGCTCGCCGCCGAGCAGGGAGCCCGACGCGGGGCTGGATCCCAGGACCCCGGGGTCGTGGCCTGAGCTGAAGGCAGAGGCTTCACCCACCAAGCCCGTAGGTGCCCCAGTGAAACCTTCAGATTAAAAAAAAAAAGGTTTTGGGGGGATTTCTCTCTGCTGTTGTTTTCAGTACACTGAACCCTTGAGCCATGGCGGGGCTGGGGCTCTGGCCTCCCCCAGCCAGAAATCCACGTGTAACGGTCCACCCTCCAAACCGCCCCCACTGGTAGCCGAGTGGGGGCCGCAGGCCGTGCAACGCCCGAGCAGACGCTTTGTCTGCCATGAGCCATGTTCTGAGGATCAGGAGGAGAAAGGACGTGGGCAGCCCTGTGCTGGGTTCGCGGAGGAACACCCGCCTGGGTGTGGGCCCCTGTTGGAGGCCCAGCCACTGTTACCTGTTTTCAATTTTAATTTTATTTGTTTATTTATGGACGACAGAGGCAGAGGGAGAGCCCCCAGCAGGCTCCTTACTCCATGTGCAGCCCGAGGCGGGGCCCGATCCCATGACCCGGACGGGAGCCAAAACCAGCCCGAGGCTTAACCGGCGGAGCCCCCCAGTGTCCCCACTCAGTACGGTTATGGCTGGGTAACTCCCGCAGCTGCTGAATTCCGTGCAGGGGCAGACGGCGCTGCGTCCGTGCCGCGGGCTGCGTCCATGCTGCGGGCGTCCAGCTGCCCTGGCTTCTGCGCGGCCGGGCGCGAGTCTGCGGGTGGAGACGCGGGTTCTTTCCTCTGGGGTGGACCTGGGAGCGGACGGCTGGGGTTGGGGGGAGCCCTGACATTAGACGGTTGGAGAAAGCGCTAGCTTGGGGCTCCCCGGAGGTCTCCGTTGTTCCACTCGGGTCATGATCCCCGGGTCCTGGATCCATATCTCCCCCCCCCCCCCCCCCCCCCCCCCCCCCCCCCCCCCCCCCGGTCAGGCTCCCTGCTGGGCGGAGTCTGCTTGTCGGGCTCTCTCTGCCGCTCCCCCTGCTTGTGCGCGCTCTCTCAGATAAATAAAATCTTTTATAAACCGAGAAAGCACCAGCCTGCTTCCCTGCGCGTCTGCACCGTCTGCCCCCGCGATCTTGGCCTCGCGGCTTTGCTGCTCCCTCTGGTCTGCCCAGGGGTCACTGTGCCTTCCCTTCAGGGTGTGCTTCGCAGGGGCTGGTTCCCCTGTGCTTGCGGGTGTCCCCCTCCTCCTCTGTCTGAGCTGCCCTCGCTTGTTGGCGTAAAACCGTTCTGAACTTCTTCATCGTCTTGAGGGTCCGTGGCGACTGCCCACCTGGCCGCTGACCCCGGCGGCTTGCGTCTCCTTCATGGGCGGCTGGCGAGGTCCCGCCGTCCCCTTGCCCGTCTGCTTCTCGCTTGGGGTTGGGTCCGCTCCGTGCTCGCTGGCCGTCGGGATGTGGCTCCCTTCGCCGTGTCCCGGGCTTGGCCTCATGGACTCGTGACACCCGTGGCGGGGGGTGGTCTCCCAGGTGGGCGGGGTTTCCCGTGCTGCTGTTCTCGGCGTCCTGCGGCTCCTTGTTTGCAGAGCGCGCCCTGGCTGCCGTCAGCCCCCGCCGTGGGCCCATCGGGCGACCGTGGCATGTGCGCGTGGAGGCCCCCAGATCTGGTTCGGTCGGGCCAGCCGTCCCGCGGTTTGTGCGCCACTCCGCCAGCCTTCTAGAACGGCCTGAAGGTCCAGCCCTGGTTGTCTGTCCGGTTGTCTCTCCGTCAGCGCTCGGTTTCTGTGTCTGGGGCGCCCGTTGCCAGGGCTGCCGGTCGCCGACGGTGCCCCGTTGCTGGCACCCCTGCCCCCAGAGCCCAGGAAGCGCGGTGTCCGGCGAGAGCCTCATCGGGACAGCTATCGTGCCGGCTTCCCGCCGCTGTGCTTGTGGCCTGTGCCTTCCTCACCCCCGCAGCCGCTCCCGCTGCATCTTTGGACGCACGCCAGTGCCTGCGTCCTTCCCAGGGCTGCTGGCCGGGAGCGCTGTCCCCTCTAGGGGCTCTCCCTGGGGGACACCGAGGCTCCTCACACACCCTGTGTCTTCTCCGTGCTGCCACTGGCTGTCGCGCTGGGGGGCGAGGATGCCCACCGGACGCCGGGCGGTGGTTTTCCGCGTGGGTGAGCTGGACTTCTAAAGGGAGGGCTGCGCCTTCCTCCTGGTACCCGCTCACCGGCTCTGTGCTCGTTCTGCCTTTGTGCAGTGAATACGTATAGTGTCCCACACGCATACTCTGTCGAGGCTCACGGCGCCCCGGCCTTGGCCGTCCCACATCCCCCGTTCTGTGTCCCTGTCCCACCTCCCTCTCCCGCTCGGAGCCTTTCTCTGCTTTGTGTCCCCACGAGACACTCCAAGTGTGTCTCGTGCTTTCCCCGCTCTGGCCCTGGACTCCGCTACGTCCCCAAGGAGCTGGTCCCGTTGGTCCGTGTGGGACGCAGACACTGAGCTCCGGGCGCTGGGCGTCCCCTCGCCGCCAGAGTGTCCGAGCGTGGAGCCCTTCCCAGTGGACGAGCTGCCCCCTGCCCCGCTTTAGTCCTGTGTCTGCGTCCACCTGCCCGAGGCACAGGATGACCCGCTGCCCCCAGGTCAGCACCCCAGAATCCGTCCCCCCACCGCACCTGTTGCCCCTTCGTCCTCGGAGGAGAGCCGGGCGCACCCCTTCCACGACACACCTGCTTTGTGGCACAGCCCCAGGACCCGCGACGCTCCGCTTGGGAGCGAGACAGGACGCGCAGGGGTGCGGCCCCCCGGAGGCGGGCTCCTTGAGCGGCCCCTCGCCTTTGTGCGCGGCTCTCTTGGCCGGCACCCCCTTTCCCAAAACAGTCGGGTGTTCCCGCGCCGTCGGGGGTCTTATCCGTGTTCCGTCGTCTTTAAAGCTTTTCAGTCGGGGTAGAACGTGCACAGGACGAGGGTCACCGCCTCGACCGTCTCTGCGCGCACGGCTCGGCAGCGGGAAGCACTCACACCCCCGCCCTCCGTCTCCAGAACCTTCCATCCCCCACACGGAGACTCCGTCCCCACGAAGCACGGACCCCCCAGCCTTGCCCCAGCCCCGGCCCCCACCCTCTCCTCTCTGTCTGCGTGGACGGGACTCCTCTGGGCCCTCCTGGGAGTGGGGTCCTGCGGGACGGGTCCTTCCGGGTCTGGCCGCGCTCGCTGAGCCCCGTGTCCTCGGGGTCCCTCCGCGTCATGACAGGGGTCAGGGTCCCCCCCTTCCTGAGGCTGGACCGTGTTCCCGCGTGGGGACGGACCACAGCGTGTGTCCTTCACACACTGAGGACACTGGGACGCTTCCCCTTCTGGCCGCGGTGACCCACGCTCTGTGAACACAGGCGTGCGGCGTGTGTGGACACGTGTGCGGCAGGAGTGAGACTGCTGGGTCCCGTGGTAGCTTGTGTCCAGCCCACAGAGGGCCCACCGGACCATCTCCACAGCGACCGTGTGACCCGCGTTCCCGCCAGCTGTGTGGGGGCACGTCCTGCGACAGTATCACATCTCGCCACGGCCCGCGTGGCTCACCCCAGCCGTCTCTGTGGGCCAAGGTGGCGTCCCCCTGGGGGGCGGATTGGCGCTTGGAGAAGGGAGGCCAGCGCGGTGACGAGGGGCTGGAGGCGCGAAGGCGTCTGAGCCCGGGGGCAGGAGACGGGCCGACCCTCCTCAGACCCGGCGACCTCTCTAGGGCGCGGGCTTGGTGGCCCTGCCTGCTGGCGAGGACGCGTGAGGTCCGGGTCCACAGGTGTCTGGCACGCGGCGTGGACACACGAGGTGCCGTCCGTGGCCTCTCGCTGCGGCATCCGACCGTCTCCCGGCCGGGACCGAGGTCCTTGCTCACAGCCGGGACACGGGAGCAGGAAGGCTCTGGTTACAGGACGCAGGAGCGCAGCGAGGGCCGGGGCCACTGCCGTCGTTGGGGACGTGTCCGAGGCCAGCCGCAGCCGAAGCCAAGCCTGCGGGCTGCGGGACCACAGACACGTTTCCTGTCCCCATCCTGGGGGCCAGACATCCGAGGTCAAGGTGTGACGAGGAGGTCCCTCCCGCCTCTCCTCGCTCCCAGAGGCTCCAGGCGCCGCCCGTGTCTGCCTCTCACCACGAGCTTCGCCCAGTGTCTGCGTCCCAAAGTCCCCTCTTACAAGGACACGGGTGTGGGACTAGGGCCACTCTGCCCCCTGTGACCTCACGTGAACCAGTCACATCCACGAAGACGATTTTCAAGGCCCCGTTCTGGCTTTTCGGGGGGATGTGACTTTTAGGGGAGGCTGTTCTCCCCATTAGACTCGGTTTCGTACCTGGTCCTCTGTCTCGGGTCCAGTCTCTGGATGGGCTCAAGCCCCATGCCGCGTGGGGGCCCCTCCAAGGGCCTGGGAGGTATGGCCCAGGATGGAGGGGAAGGTGGGAGCTGGGGAAGGCCGTCCTTCTCCCCGTAAAGAGTCGGGGCTGCCCAGCCTGGGATTCGCGGGGGGGCCGTGGGCAGGCAGAGGCTGGAAGGAGGATGTGGGGGCCACTCTGAGCCCCGCATGCATCACGACGGGGACCCCAGGACTGGGTGTGATGCGGGGGCCTCGTGGACCCGGGGCGGGTGCTCTGCGGCGGATGGGCTGCAGGGTGAGCCCTGGAGGCTGGGGGTGGACAGCACAGAGCGGCGGCCCCGTAGACTGCTCCGGCTGGGGTCACAGCTTGGAGGACGGGGTGGGGGTGCCTCGCTGCTTGTCCTCACCCCCTGGGCCTTCCAGTCTTTATGCTGAGAAGCTGCGGGCAGGTGGGTCCCCCGTGGTCACATCACACTGGATGAACCCTTCAGCCTCACAGCTCCCACCTCCTAACACTGGCCCATGCTCCTGCCGTTCCCTGGGTCCCAATGCTCTTCCCTGCAGCCTCCACTCCACTCCACTCCCATGTCCCTGCAAGCCTTCCTGGACCCTCGCTCCCATCACGGCCTGCGTGCGTCCAGCCCCACAGCCAGGCTGTCTGTGCACCAAACCTGCGTCTGCCTCCCTCCAAGACGGCCGGGACCCTGGTGCCCCCAGCCCGAGAGGGGGCGTGGGGGGGGATGGGGAGACGCCGACAGCCCGAGCGGGGGTGGGGGGACGGGCGCACGGGGACAGGGCCTCAGGGCACCGACTCTTGCCACTGCGTGGCCGCATAGCCTCGCTCCTCCGCTCCTCCCTCCGGGAAGCGTCTGCTCCTGCAGCAGCTCCTGGGGACAGTTGGGCCCCCGACAGCCCCGACTCGGGTGACGGGCAGAGCGTAACTGGGCTCTTCTGTGCCGCCAGGTTCGTGCTGGCCGTGGGCAGCGCCGTGTTCGACGCCATGTTCAACGGCGGCATGGCCACCACGTCGGCCGAGATCGAGCTGCCCGACGTGGAGCCCGCCGCCTTCCTGGCGCTGCTCAAGTAAGACTCCCGGGCCCTTCCCGGCGGGGCGGGGCTGGGACGGCGCGGAGACCCCCGACGACCGCGCCCCCAGGGCCCCCTTCCGTGCGTGGCGGGGGGCCTGGTCTGGGCGTGTCACACGCGTGGCCTCACACCCCGTGGGGCCTCCTGCGTCTGGTCCCCTCCCTGCACGCCGTGGGCTCGGGGGCCGTCCCTGGGGCTGCGTCCACGTCCCTGTTCTCATTGGCGGTCAGCAGGGTTTGTGGAAAAGCAAGATAATGGGAGAACCTTCCATCCCGCCTCTCGTGTTTGCCCCGTGAGCCTGGAAATTCCCTCTCAAGCGCCTTTGCCTCGGAGCGCTGAGTGCCCGGCATGGGGCTGCCCGCCCCCGGCAGGGGTGAAGCGGGGCTGTGGGCTGCCCGGGCTCTTCACCCCCCTCTGAGCACAGGTCTCTCGCTTCTAGAAATGCAGTCGTAGATGACGGTGCAGAACTTTCCAGACTTCCCAGCAGTTAGAGCGCCTTTTTTTTTTCTTTTAAGATTTTATTTATTCAACAGAGATCACAAGCAGGCAGAGAGGCAGACAGAGAGAGGGTGGGGGAGCAGGCTGAGCAGAGAGCCCGATGCGGGGCTCAATCCCAGGACCCCGAGATCATGACCTGAGCCGAAGGCAGAGGCCTCACCCGCTGAGCCTCCAGGCGCCCCTAGAGCGCCTTTTAAAGCGCAGTTCGTTCTCTCTACCAGCGTGAAGATGGTGCAGAGTCACACAGGGAGATGCGGGGTGGGGAAGGAGGGAAGGAAAAGGAAAAAGTGAAAGTTCCAGCAAGCGTGAAGGACAGAGCGAGCGGCCCCCAACTGCTGTGTCCAAGGCCACGCAAGTGCTGGCCGCGCTCCAGCCCGCAGCCCCTCTGCCCCTCGGGGCCAGCCCTCCCGCTGCCCGCCACTCACTGAAGCCCGGTCCCTGGATGCCCCTTAACCTTTGACTCTGAACGGTTGGTCCTTCGCCACTCCCAGCGTCTTCCCCGATGGCAAGTAGCACTTTGGGGAACAGTCTCATGGATTTGTCATCGTGTAACTTCTCAGATTGCTCAGCCCAGGGGCCGATGGGCTCCGTCTGTCCATCTCCACCACTCCCCCCGCCGCTGGGAGTGTAAAAGCAGCCGTGGGGGGTTGCTGTGTCAATAAAACTTTATTTACAAAAACAGGTGACAAAACCATTTTGAGCTATCACTCCGTACCCGGGCAACTATTACGAAACCACAGAAAAACACAAGAGAGCTGACTAGATTAGTGGGGGGTAGGGGCTGGGACCCCGGTGCAGGCCCAGTGGGAATGTGAGACCCGGCTGCGTCGGCGGGGGACGGGCCGGAGCCCCAGGAGGTTTCCGCGCGAAGCCGCTGTGTGGCCCAGCACTTGAGCTGCCGGATGTCTGTGCGGGAGCCGAGAGCGGGGACTCCGACATGACCTGTGCACCCGTGTTCCCCACGCGAGTGTCCACCCGTGGGTGCAGGGGAAACACCACGTGTCTGTCCACACGCTAGAATGTTAACGCGGAGGGACCCCGAGGACACGGGCTCCGCGAGGGCAGCCAGACCCAGAAGGACCCGTCCCGCAGGTGCCCCTCCAGGAGGGCCCAGACGAGTCCCGTCCACACAGAGAGGAGGGGTGGGAGCCGGGGCTGGGACAGGTGTGGGGAGTCCGTGCTTCAGGGGTCAGAGTCTCCGTGTGGGGAGATGGAAGGTTCTGGAGACGGAGGGCAGGCGGTTGCAGGACGGGGTGAGTGTGCCTCTGGCGGCTGAAGCACCTAAAAATCTTACGGTGCTGTGCGTCTGTTTAACGTTTTATCTAAGTAATTTCTTTTTTTAAAAGATTTTATTAGAGAGCAAGAAAGAGCATTGGGGGGGGGGGGGGTGGGGGGAGAAGCAGGCTTCCCACCGAGCAGGGAGCCCGATGCAGGGCTGGATCCCAGGACCCCGGGACCATGATGTGAGCGGAAAGCAGCTGCTCAGCGTCTGAGCCCCCCCCCCCCCCCCCCCCCCCCGTTAAGCCACTTGCAGCTCTGACGTGGGGCTCGAGCTCACGAGCCTGAGATCAGGAGTTGCACGCGCTCTTCTGACTGAGCCCACCAGCCCCGCCTTGCTGGGTGAAGTTTATCGTAATTAGAAAAAAAAACCAGAAAGGGCGCCTGGGTGGCTCGGTTGGTTAAGCGACTGCCTTCGGCTCAGGTCATGATCCCAGCGTCTTGGGATCGAGTCCCGCATCGGGCTCCCAGCTCCATGGGGAGTCTGCTTCTCCCTCTGACTTTCTCCCCTCTCATGCTCTCTCTTTCTCTCAAATAAATAAATAAAAATCTTTAAAAAAAAAAAAAAAACAGAGATGTCCGTGTCCGTGAGAAAACGGGAACAGGTGGTGGGTTGCAGTGTGCGGGACCCTGGCCTCGACGGCGGCGGGGGCGGTGCTGCTCCGCTCACCCTCCCTGCTCGGCTCCGGGTCCGGCTACTGCTGCGGAGCTGCCCCGCTCAGAGGGTCGCCCGGGCCTCGCTGCGGTGCCCGGCGGTCAGGTGCCTGCCCTCCTTGGTCGGGGTCCCGCTGAGCGTGCGGGACCACAGCTGCTCGTGCGTGGGGCTCTTCGGCTTCTGGCACATTCTCGGGGACGGAGGGGGGCCGCGCATGGGCGTAGCCCCCCTGGCCTGGCTCTTGGGGCTGCGTCCCTGTGCATCTGGCGGGCGTCGGCCGGTTCCGACCTCTCCATGCCGCAGGCCGCACGTCCCCGTTCAGAGTGCGGAGGTGGCCGCGAGGCCCGGTGCCCAAAGCTCTGGCCGCCCCCGGGCAGACCCCACCGCGGGGGCCTTGGGCAGAGTTGGGGGCCTTCCGCGCTGGTGCCCCGGCACGGGGCCGCCCCTCGGGGACAGAGGGGCTGGACTGTGGGTGCGGTAGCCCCTGGCTGGTCCGGGCAGGTAAGGGTCTTGGGCAGGTCGTGTGTGCAGGTCACAGGGCGACGCACCCGCTCGTTCCGGAGGGCTCCTGGGGCTGGAGCGCTGCTGCCCGCCCGTCTGACGGTCCTCATGTCCTGTCTTAGGTTTCTGTACTCGGATGAGGTTCAGATCGGACCCGAGACGGTCATGACCACGCTGTACACGGCCAAGAAGTACGCGGTGCCCGCGCTCGAGGCCCACTGCGTGGAGTTCCTCAAGAAGAACCTGCGGGCGGACAACGCGTTCATGCTGCTGACGCAGGTGCGCGGGGCGCGGGGCGGGGGCAGGGGCGGGGCAGGTGAGGGCGAGGTGCCGGAGGGCAGGGGAGGATGATGGGAGCAGGCGAAGAGGAAGGCTCACGGGCCGGCGAGAAGCGGGTGCTCCAGAGAGGGCGCGGGTGAACGGGGGCTGGGGGTGCGAGGCCGGATGAGAAGGCCGGTGCGCGGGTGCTGTCCCGCGAAGGCCTGGGCGGGGGGATCAGGTGAGGACGCGGGTGGGGCTGGGGCGCGGGGTGGAGAGGGCGGTGGGAAGGTAAGGACGCGGGGGCGCAGGGTTAGGCGAGGACGCTGTGCGGGCGGGTTAGGGCGCGGACGCAGCGGGAGGCGGGTGAGAACGCAGGTGCGCGGTACCGGCCGGGACCCTGAGACCGGGCGCAGGTGTGCTGCTGGGGAGGGCAGGTGAGGGCGCTGGGACGGTGCGAGGACCTGGGTGGGCGGGGACGCTGAGACCAGGCGACACTAAGGCGCATGGGGGTGGGGGGGGCAAAGGCCCGGTCGGGGGGAGTCTGAGGAGGGAGGTGCACGGGGGCGGGGGCGGGACGTGGGTGGGCATGGGGGGGGGCGAGGAGGGTGTGTGGGACGCGGGAGGGCCGGGCGAGAAGGCAGGCCTGCGGGGCTTAGGGGAGGACGGCTGGGGGTGGACCTCTGAGTGTTTGACGTCCCTTAAATTTTGTGGCTGAAGGAGAGCTTTCCTAGGCTCTTCCTGGCCTGGACCTTTCCGGCAAGGTGCCTGGCACGGGTTTGGCCAGAGATTTCCCAGCTGCATTCTGATGCCCTTTTTCAGGGTCCGGTGTGGGAGGGGCTGTTACCGTCCTAAGAGTTTCTTGGAGCAGGTCCCTTGCAGGGTCTGTGCTCGCAGGCGTGAGAGTGTGGCTGGCGTGGCCACAGGGACTGGAGGCAGGGAAGGATGGGGACACAGGCGGGTAGGGGACAGGGCCGCCCCCCTCCCTGGCTGGCCCGGGCTCAGCCTCACGTGGGGTGTGGCAGGGCCAGAGCCAGGCCTGTCGGGTGGCACCGAGAGCCGTCGCCCTGTGGGTGGTGCCGACCAGGCCCCAGGCAGGGAGAGCACGTGCCACGTACCAGGTGCAGGGCTCCTGCTGGGCAGAAGGAGCCGGAACGTCTTCGGCTCCGTTTCCGGCATCCCGCGCGCAGGTTCCTGATGGAGCAGTCTTGGCTGGTCCGAAGGGCGAGGCTTCTCTGTCCGCTGGCCGCCTGTGGCCCTCTCCCCGGGCCTTCCTGCCTTCCCAGGGGCCTGGCCCGCCCGCGGGTCCCATGTCTGCCTTGGAGGCGTGGATCTCGCGGAGCTCGAGTCTGTGCGGCCCCCGTGGCCGCGAGACGTGGAATTCAGGACTGCGTCTGGGCCCGAGGGGCGTCCAGGGTTCCCGCGTCGGCCGTGCGCTGACGCCCGCCCTCTCGCCAGGCGCGGCTCTTCGACGAGCCACAGCTGGCCAGCCTGTGCCTGGAGAACATCGACAAGCACACGGCGGACGCCATCACCGCCGAGGGCTTCACGGACATCGACCTGGGTAAGGCCCTGGTCGCTGGGGCGTGTGGCCGCAGTGGCCGGGGAGGGTGGCCCGGCGACCCCCGCAGAGCTGGTCCCCTCCCCGCACAGACACGTTGGTGGCCGTGCTGGAGCGGGACACCCTGGGCATCCGGGAGGTGCGCCTGTTCAGCGCCGTGGTCCGCTGGTCCGAGGCCGAGTGCCAGCGGCAGCAGCTGCCCGTGACGCCCGAGAACAAGCGCGAGGTGCTGGGCAAGGCCCTGGCCCTCATCCGCTTCCCGCTCATGACCATCGAGGAGTTTGCCGCAGGTAATGGGGAGGGGGTGGGGGCCGCTGGGCAGGAGCACGACCCCCCGGGTCGCCAGGTGTGACCCCGAGCCAGCTACGGGAGCCGGGGGCGGGGGCGCTTCTCCACCGAGGACACCCTGGCCGGGTTCACGTGGACAGCGTGGCCCGCGTGCCAATGTGTCAAGACCAACACCCCCTGGGCGGCACCCACCGGGCTCCCTGCCCCCCCCCCCGTCCCGCGTGTCTGTGCGCGTGTCTGTGCGCGGGCTGGGCCGCCGCGGGCCCCCGGCTTGGCTTCACGTCCTGGACAAGCCTGCAGTGGGCGGGAGGAGGCTGGGCTCGCGCCGACGCAGTGGCGGCCCCACCGTGTGGACGTGTGGACACCGAGCTGCCGGCCTCCCCTCCGGGGCCGGCGGGTCCCGGGTGAGGCTCCCGGGCCCAGCCGCGCGGCGCGGCCCCGGGTGTCTGTGCACCCCGCTCCCTGCGTGGCTTGCCAGATGGAGCAGCTGCGGTAAAGAACTGTGAGCCCGCGTGTCGTGCACGCACAAGCCAGGACCGCCGTCTCCTGCGGAGTAGTTGTCTTGAGCGTGGGGTTCGGGGCCGGCTGTGACGTCCGAGCCCACATCGCGCACCACCGAAGGCGTAGTGAGTGCCTCTCCCGTGCCAGGCAGCGGCAGTACGTGGTGACCACGGGGGCCAGGGCGCTCCGGATGGCGCCAGGCTGTGTCGGGCGGGGGCGGCCAGGGGCCCAGACCTTGTTCCATTCCCACACCCGCGGGAGCCTTGTTGGGACCCCTCCCGCTGCAGCTTGGCTCGCACCCCCAAAACTGTTCTCCTGAGGTCCCCCGCCCGCCAGACCATACTCCCCTGGGTGTGGGGTCTCGCTGCTTCCTGTACCCCTCCCCCTTGTGAGGCCCCCCAGGCCGCCCTGCTCTGCCTGATGCCTGCGGTCCCTGGGAACGATCTGTGTGTGCCGCGGGGTCGGGTCCGGCCTTCTGGCCCTTTGTCGCTCCGTGCGTTTTAGAGAAGGACCGCCCCTGCTTCTGTGTCCCCCCGGAAAACGAGACTAGGGACAAGTCGGGAAACACCGCGCCCGGAGGCTCCGCGGCCGACCACACTGCGGCCGAGGCCTGATGTCCTTTTCCTTCTGCATTTCCTACGCAGAGATTAAAAAGAACCGTGTCAACTCTGTTCACGCTGTATCTTCCTTACTCCCCCAGAGCTGTCCCCGCGGGTCCCGGGGCCACGCACAGGCCTGTCACCAGCCCGCGGAGACCAGCTCCCCGGCGAGTCGATGGGCCCGGCCGGCTCACCGCCCCCACCGCGCGCCTCTAGGTTGCCCGGCCCGGACCCCGGCCGGCTGGGGCAGACAGCGGCCCCTCGTGAGCCTGGGCAGGGCGGCCGTGGCTCTGCGAACAAGGGCTGCCCCTCAGGGCCGCTGCTTAATGGGCGACCCCGGGGCGGGAGGGGCCTGTGGCCCCGGGAGCCAGCGGATCGGACGCCCCCGCAGAAGCCAAGGCTGCCCCCCCCCCCCCCGTGTCCTCACCTCCGAGGGCCCCCGCCGCGGCCCGACCTCCGCCCCCTGTGCCCACAGGGCCCGCGCAGTCCGGCATCCTCGTGGACCGCGAGGTGGTCAGCCTCTTCCTGCACTTCACCGTCAACCCCAAGCCGCGCGTGGACTTCATCGACCGGCCGCGCTGCTGCCTCCGCGGGAAGGAGTGCAGCATCAACCGCTTCCAGCAGGTGGAGAGCCGCTGGGGCTACAGCGGGACCAGCGACCGCATCAGGTGGGCCGGCGGGCCGGGGGCGGGGCCGGCGGGCCGGGGCCAGGGGCCGCAGCTTGACACCTGCTCTGTTCACCGCCCAGGTTCTCGGTCAACAAGCGCATCTTCGTGGTTGGCTTTGGGCTCTACGGCTCCATCCACGGGCCCACGGATTACCAAGTGAACATCCAGGTGCCCACCCCGTGGCCTGCCCCCCCCATCAGCCTGCTCGCGGGGGCACGAGCCGACTCGGGGGGCCTCCGTGGGGTCTTGGGAGGGCCACGGGGGGTGCGCCTTGGTGAGCAGCGCCCGCTCCCCCCGCCCCCCCAGATCATCCACACGGACAGCAACACTGTTCTGGGCCAGAACGACACGGGCTTCAGCTGCGACGGCTCCGCCAGCACCTTCCGGGTCATGTTCAAGGAGCCGGTGGAAGTGCTGCCCAACGTCAACTACACGGCCTGCGCCACGCTCAAGGTGCGCCCCTCCCGGACCCCGCCAGGACCCCAGCCCCTGTCGTGGGGCTCTAGGGTGTGGCCATCGCCCCAGGCGCGGGGGGGGGCTGCCACCCCGAGGCCTCCAGGAGGACTCACTGCCTTGGGAGAGGCCCTGCTGGGGCCCCGGGGTGCCTGACTGCCGGAACCCCACCCACCCCCAGGGCCCGGACTCCCACTACGGCACCAAGGGCCTGCGCAAGGTGACCCACGAGTCCCCCACGACGGGGGCCAAGACGTGCTTCACCTTCTGCTACGCGGCCGGGAACAACAACGGCACGTCCGTGGAGGACGGCCAGATCCCCGAGGTCATCTTCTACACCTAGGCCCCCAGGCCCCCGAAGCCACCTGAGGCCAGCAGGCCGCGCCCCCATCCCAGGCCGTGCTCCCCGCGGCCCCCACGCTGTGGGCACGCTCCATGCCACGTTTCTGGGCGTCAGGAGAGGGTCACTCCCTGAGGGGAGCCTGGCGGCCTGCTCAGAGGAGCCGGGCAGGAGCGGGGAGGCCTTCCTGCGGGACTCAGGAGGCAGGGCCGGCCTGGACCCACCCTGAGCGGAGGGGCCGCCGGGTCCTGGGCACAGGAGTCCTGCACGCTGTCCCTGCAGCTCCGGGCCGCCTGACCGACGTCCTTACCACGGGCTTCGGCCGGGACCCCGTCTCGTGTTTGTTCTGTCCCCCCTGCACACGGCAATGCATTCTGGGTTCCCATTCCTCGCATGGGGGGCGTTCGCAGGGGCGCCCCTAGTGCATTGGCTTGGGGTCTCGTGTTCTGGTCTGATCACTGGGGATGCTCAGGCCACCCCGACCCCGGGCCCCAGCACACTGGCCTTGGTCCTCCCTTGAGGCCCTGCAGGCTGGCGCTCTGCCAGGCCACCGCAGCCGTCCCGCCCCTGCAGCCACAGGCATGGACCACAGGCCCCGTCTGCCCGGGTGAAGCCGTGGGTCTGCCGTAGTGGCCAGGTCCCCGGCTGGCCCACCCCCCACCCTGTGCGTACGGCAGCCCTGCCCCCCCCCCCGCAGCTCCCTCCGAGCAGGCGCTGTGCCCAGAGGTGCGGGAGGGCGGAGCCCCGCCCCCAAACCCTGCTGCACCCCACCATGTGTTCCCCCCGTGATTCCTTCTGGAAATTGTCCTCCCCAAAGCCATGGAAGGTGTGCTCTCCTCACACCGTGCCCCCACATGATTTTTTTAAATAAAGGATAGAAACGTAATGGCCCTGACCCGCGGGCTTCTTCCTGCTGGAGGCGGCGGCCCGGGAGCCCCGCTGCTCTGAGAGCGGGCCCTTCCCTGCGGCCGCGTCCCCACCATGAGACTGGGTGGCCCGGGGAAGGTTCTGCCCGTGTCTGGAATCGCGGTCTCCTGACACAGGTGTCCCTGCCCTGGGCACCCTCCCCATGCCCTCTGTCGTCTGCGTAAAGCTCTGGTCTGCCCATCTGGGGACCCCAGGGAGGCTCTGCCGAGCCCACCGCGACCACGCCTTGTTGTCTCTGCCCCTGGCCCGGAGCGTGGCTGGCACACAGGAGGTCCCTAGGCCGTGCCATGCAGCGTGGGTGACCTGCCCTGGTCCCTCGCCTGGCTCTGCCCCATTGGTCAGATGATCCCCGAGAACGGGCAGAGAGAGAAGGGCCCAAGAGCTAAGAATTTTCCAGAATGAATAAATACATCAATCCTTGCATTTAAAAATCTCAGAAACTCAGTGAGATTTAAAAACCACACTTACTCAAACTGCTAGAAACCAAAGGAAAAAAAAAGCAGGAGAGGGGCACCTCAGCTCAGCCGTTTAAGCATCTGACTCTTGGTTTTGGCTCAGGTCATGATCTTGGGGTTGTGCGGTCGAGTCCTGCGTCGGGCTCTGTGCTCAGTGCGGCATCTGCCGGATGTTCCCTCCCTGCCTCTGGCCCGCCCCTAACTCGTCAACACACGCTCTCACTCTACCATAAATAAATCCGTAAAGAAACCACACAGAAGGGGCGCCTGGGTGGCTCAAAGGGTTAAAGCCTCTGCCCTCAGCTCAGGTCATGATCCCAGGGTCCCACGTCAGGCTCTCTGCTCTGCAGGGAGCCTGCTTCCCCCTCTCTCTGCCTGCCTGCCTCTGTCTATAAAATAAATAAAATCTTTAAAAAAAGAAAAGAAACCACAGAGAAGGAGCTACCAAACCAGAAAATGTGCCCTTCGAAACTGAAAGACAAACGAACACGAACAGCAAGACGGGACCGAGACCATGTCAGTCATGTTCCCCACACACACGTCTACACTGCAGTTGAAAGGAAGACGGTCCGACTGGACACGAAACCGAAACTAAACTAGTTCCTGATCACACGAGTCTCACTTTGTTACAAAGAAACAGAAAAACTGAAGATAAAAGGTAGTAAGTTTCACTACGCAGACCCTGACCTTACCAGAAAGACTGCAAAGACCTAAGGGCAGCACGTGGCCCTGGAGGCGAAGCCCATCTTGCAGGGTGGAGGGGTCAGCGCGACAGGAAGGAGCGGCTGTGGTGTGCGCACCGGAGTGCGTGTGCAAAGTAAATGCGGAGACGCAGAGTCGGCAGAACGGAACGGGGAGAGGTTTATTCCGAGCTGGAAACGAACACCAACACGCCCCTCTCCACGAGCAGGACTGCACCCGGTCGGCACCGAGGGACGCTGCCTCCCACGGCAGGGCAGTCAGACTGGAAACCAATCCAGGGGGATCAAAGCATGTTTACATAAACACAGGCTAAAAAGCCATATGGAAATGAGGAAATATTCTGAACTGAACGATACTCTGATCACACTATACCAAAATCGTAAGATCCCGTCAAAGTGGAATTGGGGAAATTGATATTTTATGCACAGGTAGAAAAACCAAAGGTCTAAGTTTTCAATTTAAGAAACCGGAAAATGAGGGGCACCTGGGTGGCTCAGTGGGTTAAGCCGCTGCCTTCGGCTCGGGTCATGATCTCAGGGTCCTGGGATCGAGTCCCACATCGGGCTCTCTGCTCAGCGGAGAGCCTGCTTCCCTTCCTCTCTCTCTGCCTGCCTCTCTGTGGTTTCTCTGTCAAATAAATAAAATCTTAAAAAAAAAAAAAAAAAAAAAAGAAACCGGAAAATGAACAGCAAATTTGATCCCCAAAGTGGGAAACAATATACTGAGACCAAACTTGAAGCAGAAAACAAATGAAATACAAACACAACCATTAGCTGGTTTTTTGCTGGAATCCTAGCAAAAACCAAAAACTTTTTTAAACACAAAATCCAAGAGCGATGTCCGGACTGAGAAGGAGGCAGCACTACACACCCTACGGGTCGTGAGGACACGGCGCGAGGGTTTTCTGGTGAGGGTACAGGCCATCTGCACGCCCGCGTTCGGTGCAGCCTCACCGGTGACAGGGAAACGAAGCGTCGTGCGTGGAAGGAGGAAGGAGACGTGTGCAGCGTGCGGTATCAGCCTCTCCTTCCAAAGGGAAAGTTCCGCCATTTGCAGCAACGCGTGACGTCGCGCGCACGGAGGCTGTGCGCGGTCCTACACGCGGCGTCTCGGCTACAGCCGCTGCCGTGAGATCAGAGAGCATCCTGGTGGCCAGGGCTGGGCGAACCGGGCAGATGCTGAAGATACGCACGCGCTCGGGGTGCCCTGTGCAGCCCAGTGACGACAGCGCAGGCCAGCAGAGCTGCCACAAAGGGCCCCGTGTCCTCACCATGCGCACACCGTCCACCCTGGGAGCTGAGGGGTGTGTCAGTCACCCTGGACCGGGGCGGGGGCGCATCAGCGTCCTCTTGTCCGCACGCCATCGGGCCACAGCGGACAGCCTAAAGTTAACGTTGAAAGAAAACCTATCAAAGGGACATGGATGCCGAGGAACCTAGAGGGGCTGGGTTTCAGGAAGAGCCACTGCCCGGCGGGCAGAGGCCAGCAAGTGGCCCCCCAGAAGCATGTGCCGAGCTGGGCCGTGGTCAGGACACATTCTGCCCGAGAGAAGCCGGCTGGGACTGGCGGCGCCCGTGTGTGCCGGCAGAACCAACCAGAACCTGGAGGAGCTCGGAAAATGGCAGGTTTTCTCCCATGGACTGTGCTTAGTCTGGCCTGCTGGTGCAGCGTGGGTGGGGTGGAAATCTGTGGTCCCTCCGTGCTTGGAAATCAGAGTCCTGCGAGAACTCGGGGCTGGCAATAAAAACAAGCTCAAGACACGAACAAAGTTCAAGACCTGTGAGCTGGAGGCGAGCCAAAGTCCAAGTGGAAACGCAGCCTGATGAGCCTGACTAAGGCCTCATCCAGGCCGGCAGGCTGGGCAGAAGCGCCCTCTGGCTCCGCAGTGTTCAAGCACAGTGTTTGCGACGCAAAACAATTCTGAAACGTGAAGGAGAAAAATGAAATATATAGTCGAGCGAAAAAACCACCACAGCCTCTAGAAGCAGATCTACAGGGGCCCCAGATATTGAAAGTAGAGGTCAGGGGCGCCTGGGGGGCTCAGTGGGTTAAGCCTCTGCCTTCAACTCAGGTCATGGTCTCAGGGTCCTGGGATCGAGCCCCGCATCGGGCTCTCTGCTCAGCGGGGAGCCTGCTTCCCTTCCTCTCTCTCTCTGCCTGCCTCTCTGTCTACTTGTGATCTCTGTCTGTCAAACAAATAAATAAAATCTTAAAAAAACACAAAAAACTAGAGGTCGAGGGCGGTTAAGGCGTTAAGGAACACGGAAGCCAGTGGGGGTGAGGGATGGCGGAATGGACGGTTTCAGTAGAGAGAGAAACTCTACAAACACAAGTGACAATTCTGGCACAAAAAACATCTAAAAGAATATATTGGGGGCGCCTGGGTGGCTCAGTCGGTTGGGCATCTGCCTCCGGCTTGGGTCACTCATGATCCCAGGGTCCTGGGAGGGAGCCCCATGCTGGGCGCTCTGCTCAGCGGGGAGCCCGCATCTCCCTCTGCAGTCAAATGCTCTACCCCTGAGCTATACCCCCGTGCACCTCCCTCTGCCTGCCGCTCCGCCTCCGTGCTGTCATATAAACAAAACCGTAAAACAAAACAATTAATAAATTGGATGCCTTAAGAGCACACAAGGCACGACAAAAAGTCAGGGCTGGTAACTCCAAAGACGTGTCAAAATAAGCCAAACTGGAAGCACAAAAGAGAAATAGGAGGAGGAGGAGGAAACCATAAAACAAACCCGGCAGAGCATCAGAGCCCTCTGGGGTCAGGTCACGTGGTCGGACACAGAACTGGAATCCTGGGGGCGGGGCATCGGGAAAACACGCTTGCTGGGCTACACGGCGGCAGCCGGCTAGAGCTGATGCAAGACACCGACCCCCAGATCCAAGGAGCCAGCAAGTCCTGCAGGACGAAGACAGACAACCACGCGCCACCGCCACACAGCTCCCACGCGGAGTCACGGGCGGCAGACAAAAACGTCCAGGACTTGAAGGGCACAATGATGACTCACACCAGAATCAGCCGAATGACATCTGGAAAATGCTGGCGAGCAAAAAACCCCAAACGCCCCCCAAAAACCCGAACCCACCTGCCCACCTGAAATCCCATCCCCAGCAGCCTGTTCTCAGGCGCCAAATGTTGAGACTTTGTTGCAAAAACCCACACGCCCAGCACCTTTAAAGGCAGCCCCCCAGGCTGGAAGGAGGCCGAGCCCCGAGCCCCTGGCGAGCGGGGAGGCAGCGCGCACACGCGTGCACACGGAGCACACACACGTGAACGGGTGCTCACAATCACGTGACGCAAATATACCAGGGACCAGAACACCACGACTCTGCTCAGACGGAAGCGGCAGGTACGGCACCGAAGCAGGGTGGGCGGGAACGGGCCCCATGGTGCTGCATCCCTGCACCCACCCGGCCGCTCCAGACCCGGGGCCACTGGCTCGACAGCCCGGGGCGCCCGCCGCCGTCCACTCTGGGGCTGGCGTCCGGCTGCGCTACCTGCCTTCTCTCCCCGGTGTCCGTGGCCCCCACGGTCACCGCCCTCCATGCTCCCGCCGGGCCCGCACAAGGCACAGCGCTGCACACGGAGCCCCACCACGGAGCGGGGCCTGGCGGCGCCGACCCTGCACTCATGCATTTTAGAGTCGCCTCCGGCCGGCAGCTCACCCGGACCAGCGGCACCGCCGAAACTGTCGCCTCGCCAGGAGATGCCTTGTCGTGGCTGTTCTCTGCGTCCCGCAGGCGCCCATTCAGTGTGGGGGTTGGCGCTGTCCCTCCACCCGGAATGTTCTCTCCCGCAGAGGCTTTCAGCGCTCCCCAGACTTGCTTCTCCACGGGCTCTGCCGGGGCGGCGCTCCCCGGCGGCCTCTGACTTCCTCCTGCCGCGCCTTGGCTCCCTCTGTCCCCTGCTTCCAGGCCCCTTCGCGGACGCTGGCCCCTGCGGCCTCTCTCTCGTTTCCGCATTCCTCTTCCCCGTCCATTTCCTTCGGAATTCAGGCTGTTTCCGCTTCCGGTTCTGTCCATGTCTTCAGTTTTTGAATTTCTGATCCAAGATGACTTTTCGCACAAGTCTCCGAAGGCGGTCGGAGTCTCGCCACCTTCGCCGGTGTCGAAGTCACTGTCCAGGGAGGCTGGGAGGCCCCTGGCTGAGCTCCCTGGTCTGCAGTGGACAGGGTCACGTTCTGGTTTTGCTAAGAATTCACTCCCTTTGCTTTCGGCCACATCACTCCAAGACCCCTCCCTCACAAGGGCATTAGCCCAGCCGGGGGAGACCCCGTCAACATGACCTCACTGACCCTCACCACGTCCAAAGATCTGTCCCTAACACCGTCCCCTGCCACGGCGGGTGCCAACACGATGAGCGCTGGGAGAACCGGCAGCCCGGCAGCCACCACGACGTTTTTCCTCCGTGCTGCATTCAGGGCACCGCGTGAGGCCGTCCCGGGGTCCCCCACTTTGTCAGGTGCACAGGGACCCAGTGGGGCTGCCCACCCCCGCCACGTCTCCCAGAGGAAGCCACTTTGCCGGGGTTTCTAACGTGTTTGTGTGAAGCCAGGCCCAAGGAGACCCGGCCCGTACCTCCACGCTCATCCTGACCAGGCCACAGCAGCGTCCCCAGCCCCCAAACGCAGCCTCGCCCAGCGCCAGCGTGGACCGGAGCTCTGACGTCCTCGTCTCGGGAGCAGGGGGTCACGCCCCGGGCCTGCCCTTCTTAGGGACGCACACACCCGTGCTGCCCCAGCCAAGCCTCTTGGAAACACCGGACACCACGCTCAGGACTGCTTTCATTTTCCTTTATTTTTTTTAAAAAAGCCCCTAAACTCTATGGCTTCCAGGAAGCGTCAGAGAAACCGAAGTGCCGTTTCTGTACACGGTGTAAAGCAAGGCCTAGACGCACACCCGCCCCAGGCCGGCCCCGCCGCTCCAGCCCCGGGGGCCAGCGCAGGCCCTCCAGGGGACTGAGGGGAACGGCTCCCGCCAGGGCTGCCCGGCCCGGACGCACCCGCGGGGCTGGCACAGGGCTTTAAGGCTCTTGTCTCCCGCTGCTCCGCCAGGGCGAGAAGCCCGCGCACGCCCGGGCACAGACCTCAGCCTGAGCGCCGAGCAGGTGCCGCCCCTGGGGCTCTGGGCCCTGGACTCGGCTCCGAGCAGCGGCGGCCGCAGACCCCGCGGGACACTGCCGCCGGCCCAGGCTCTGCCGCAGCATTTGGTCGGGGTCTCCCCCACCCCGCCTTCCCCTGTGGCGCGGGGAAGCCCAGGACGGGCTCGCCCCCCGCAGCGACGCCCACGGTGCCCCCTCGAGAAAACGGCCTTTGGATCGAGGGAGACAAGCTGGACTTTATGAGACTAACGGGGCGGGCAGCGCGGCGGCCGACTACTCACTCCGGCGGGCGGCGCCCCCGCCGCTCCTCCGCGTTTCATTCAGTTACTGCTCTCGGAGGGAAGCGCTAGACTCGGGTGTAGAAACTTCGGCCAAAGTCTCGTGGGAAGGAAGTGAGCCCGCGAGGGGCAGGCGGGCAGCTGCGGCCAGCCCTGCAGTCTGCGTCCTGGCTGTGGCCGCGCGGGGGGCCGGACTGCCCCGGGGGGCTGCGGCAGGAGGGGTCGGGCGCCTCGGCCCGGGGTCACTTGTGACGCTGCGCTGCTTTTCTCTTCCTCCTCTTGAAGAAGCAGCAGCACCTGCACGGGGAGGGCGAGGGCACACGGACATGTGGCACGGGGTGGGGAGGGGGTCCGAGGGGCCCCCGTGCCCGGCCGCTGCCCGGGGCCTTACTTGGTGTCGTCGGCCACCTCCACCTCCGCGGGCGCTGTGATGGGGGCGTTGGAGTGCCCGGCCGTGGGGTCGTCCGCGTTCAGCTCCCCGTTGGTGGAGTTCAGCGCCTGGGTGGGGGCGCGGCAGGCGGGTCAGGCGGGCCCTGCCCCACCCCCCATGCCGGGGTCGCTGGCCCAGCCCCTCACCTGGTTTTTGCTGTGTGGCTGGGCTTTGTCCCGAGGCTGAGGCTGCGAGGGCAGGTCGGAGTGGACCGTGCCGATGGGCGTGGGCTGCAAGGGGTGCGGGGCGCACTGCTGAGGCCACCCACCACGAGCCCGGGGCCGCGCCCCACCTCCCGGGGCCGCCCACCACTCACCGGACCCCGCCCCAACGGCTGGGTCCCGCCGCCACCGCGGACTTGCCTGGCCGCCCGGGGCCCCGCCCGCCGCCGGACCTGGACTCTAGGACCCGCGGGGGCCCACGTACCAGGGGCTTCCCCGCCCAGTCGTACTCGTAGTCGAACACGAAGCCGCTGCGGTCAAAGAGGTCGGTGAAGAGCTTGCGGAGATAGTCGTAGTCCGGCTTCTCGAAGAAGTCCAGGCGCCGCACGTAGCGCAGGTACGTGGCCATCTCCTCTGTGGGGAGCCGGCGGGGGGCGCGGGGTCAGCGGGGCGGGGGGCGCGGGGTCAGCGGGCCGGGGCCGCGGGGCGGGGTGGCCCTCACCTGGGAAGCTCTCGCAGAGCACCTCGATGGGCGTGGCCCGCTTGGTGTCGCCGATCTTCTGGTAGCGCTCCTTGAGCGTGTCGGCCTGCGGGGACAGCGGTCAGCCGAGCCCGCGCCGCCGGCCCCCCCGCGCCCCCGCCGCCCGCCGCCGCGCCCACCTTGAGCCCCTGCCAGGGCAGGCTGCCGCGCAGGAAGTACATGAACATGTGGCCCAGCGCCTCCAGGTCGTCGCGGCGGCTCTGCTCTGCGGGGGGAGAGCAGGTCAGCGCGGCCCGCGCGCCCCCCCGCCCGGCCCGCGCGCCGCTCACCCTTGCCCAGGTGCGTGTTGATGCTCATGTAGCGCGCCGTGCCCGTGAGGCTCTTGTGCTCCCGGTACGGGATGTGCTTCTTGGTCTCGGGGTCGATGTACTCCTTGGCCAGGCCGAAGTCGATGATGTGGATGGCGTGTTGCCGCTTGCTGCCCGGCCGGCCCACCAGGAAGTTCTCGGGCTTCACGTCGCGGTAGATGAGGCTCTTGGTGTGCACGTACTCCATGCGCGTGATCTGCGGCGGGGGAGGGCGGTCAGGGCTACCCCGCCCCGCGCCCCGGCCCCGCCCCGCCGCAGCGCCCCCGGCCGCACCAGCTGGATGGCGATCATGAGCACCGTCTTGAGCGTGAACGTGCGGTCGCACAGGTCGAACAGGTCCTCCAGGCTCGGCCCGAGCAGCTCCAGCACCATGGCGTTGTACTTCCCACACGGACCGAAGTAGTAGACCTGAGGGACGCCCTCTGCGGGGGCGACACAGACTCGTGGGGGGCCCGCGGAGCGCCCTGGGCACCGCACCCGCACTGCGCCCGCCGTACCTGCCGCGTTGAGCTGCTTGTAGAAGCGGTACTCCAGGTGCAGCTGCGGCGCCCGCGACTTGATGGGCTCCTGGGAAGGGCAGGCGGACATGTGGTCAGGTGACCCCCCACACCCCGTGTGCACACCGCCCCCCCAGGAGACCCTCGGCCGGTCTGAGCCCGGACGCGGCCCGCCGGGCGGCGACACAAAAGCCCCGGACTCACCAGTTTAATAGCCACGTACTCATTTGTGTAGAGATTCTTCCCTGCGGGAGAGACGTGCGTCAGGGCCGCAGTGCCCGGCAGGGGGCCGAGCGCACCCAGGGGCCTCCGGGGGCCGCCTCCTATTCCCCGGCAGACCCCCTTGAGCTTGGCCACGTCCTGGGAAGGAAAAGAACGCCTACGAGGCCCCCTGCCCTGCCGCGGGCGGCCCCATCTGCCCCCACCCTTGTCCTCGAGGCCCCCCTGGCAGGCGGCCCTCTCCTCCCGCCACCAACCAGGCCCGCCCACTCAAGGGGGCGGCTCCCGACTCCTCTCTAGGGACTCCTTCCTGCCAGCACACCAGCTCGCTCCAACTTCTCCCATCTAAAAAGACAAAGAGAGAAACCGTAGACCCATGGCGACCCCAAAGCCCCTCTTCAGCTCCCACGGCAGCAGAGCAGGAGAGGGCGGTGTTCCCCTCGGCCTATGCCATCTGACCTGCAGCAGCCGCGTGGGGCTCCCCAGAAACCCCCGCCCCTTTCCCCTCGAACAGCTGCTCGGCCTCTGCCCAGGACCAGCCCCAGAGCGCAGCCCCTTGTCCGTCCCACCGGCAGACCCCAGCCCTGTGACAGCCCCTGGCAAGCAGCCGCATGGAGAGGCCTGTCCACGTCCTGTCTTGCAGGGACTCACCCAAGGCGCTCCACACCAGGCCATCGGCACGGGAGCTCCCTTGTGGTGTGGAAAGGAAACAGGCCCCAGGGCCCTGCCCCTTGCTGGAACCTGTGTGCAGTGAGACCCCGCCCAGAGCGCCTCTGGCGGCCTTCCCAGCACACCCGGGGCTAGGATCCGTGCGCCTCCCAGGTGAGAAAGAGCCTGGGCCGAGTGGTCTTCCCCAGCCCAGCGCAGACCAGCAGGACCTCCAGGAGCCACAGAGAAAGAGCCCCACACCCAGCCCCAGAGAGCGGCGAGCACGTGAGACCCCGAACCTGCCGCGGCTCAGGTTTCGCCTGCTAGAAACCCCACACGGGGCTCCTGGAGAGCCGGCCCAGCCCAGCAGCTCAGGGCTTCTGCAGCGGGGTCCCGCACCCTGCGGCTTTGAGGTCGGGTGAGCCGCAACACCGCGGAGGGCTGCCCGGGGGCTCGGCCCCGCCCCTGAGCCCCTCCGCGGGTTACTGGGCACTGCGCCGCCTCCCGCAGAGTAGCTCCTCCCAGCCCGACCCTGGCCTGTGCCCTTAGACTGGCCTCACGGGATCCGGAAGGCCACGAGCGTGGCCCCCCACAGTATACCTGCTCCTCCCGGAGGCCACGCGTCCGTCCCACTGTCCCGGAGGAGGACCCGCTGTGGGGAAGAGGCCCCCGCTTACCCCCCACCCCGTCATGGTGTCACCCGCACCCGGCTGTTCCTGTGAACCGGCTGCAGGCTGTCGCGGGGCTCCCCCTGCCCACCGCCCCTCCCCCAAGTCCCCGCCCCATCCCAGGTGTGCTCCGGGTGGTCTGGGGCACCAGCGGCCTCGGCCATCCTAGGGCCTTGTTTCCAGGGGCGGCTCGAGAGTCCACGGGTCCGTTTCCCTGACACGCTGCGCGGGCCCTCAGGACAACGCGAGGAGGGGCCACCTGACCCCCCAGCCGCCAGCCGCCACGTGCGAGGTGACTTCTCACGGGGGTCCGCAGTTGTCGCTGGGGAGCGCGTGACAGCCTGTCAGAGTCCCTCCGCGGGCCCCGGCAGGTTTCGGCACGCTGACAACCGGCAGTGTTTCAAGTTTTCTTTCCCAGCTGTTGCCCAAATAGAAAAGCTTCTGGCGGCGTCCGGAGAGCCCGCGAGCCGCCGCGGGCCGGGCCGTGCCGTGCGGGTGCGCCCAGCCGGCTCTCCCCATGTTTCCCCCTCTTCGCCGTCGCGGGCCACGGTCGCCCCGCGCGCCGGCAGACCCTGTTCGCGCCGTAGACGACCAAGAGGCTTATCGGACGCTCTCCTGAAGCCCCGCTTCCTTGCTTTTGATGAGAAATGGGTTTTACCTCTTACGTTCCTTCTTCAACACCTTATGAGAAAGTCTCGAACACCGAAAAACGGAAACACCACGCGGGGAAGACCCACACCCTCAGGCCGGGGTGATAGCGGTGCCGGTCTGCTCCCTACCCCACTGCCTGGCCGCGCGCCTGTCGCCAGGTCACCTCCTTTATTTACTTATTTTTAGGATTTTATTTATTTATTAAAGAGCGAGCGAGCACAAGCAGGGGGCCAGCAGAGGCAGAGGGAGCAGCAGGCTCCCCACTCCCCGAGCCCGATGCAGGACTCGATCCCAGGACCCTGGGATCATGACCTGAGCCGAAGGCAGAGGCTTCACGGACGGAGCCGGGCAGAGCATGTCAAAGCAGCAGCAGCCTCCGTACTCCAGCCGATGAGCGCGGGCCGGGCTCAGCAGGACTCGCGGTGCCTGTTTTCACTGGAGGCATTTCCCGGGGACGCGCGCACCCGCCGGGCCCACGCGATGAGCTCGGGCAGATGTGGGATGCCGCCGGCTCCACGCCGATGCAGAAGCCAGCCCGAGGCAGCGACCGAGGGGGCACCACCCTGCCCGTCCCCCCCTCCCGGCTCCTGCCGTGTTTCTCCGAGGACGCCGGCTGGCTCCCCGGGCGCTCTCCCACGCAGCGCGGGGCTGGGTGCTCCACGCCGAGCCGCCCTGCCCGGTCCGCTGCTCGCGCTGCACACGTGGCCTGCGACTCACGTGGCCGCCTTCACTCGTGGCCGGCAAGGCCGAGTGCCTTCTGCGCCCCCTGGCGACTCAATGGCTGCTTTTGGGAGCCTCTCTCCACGCCTGCTGCCCGTTTCTAACGTGGTCTCTTTCCGTCCTCCCAGCAGCAGAACGGGGCTCCAGCTCACGACCCCGGCGACCTGGCTGGGCGCCCCTCTCCTGCCCGTCTGGACTCACGGCGTCTTTCTACACCGAGCCGCCCTTCCCGTGCGCGACGCCGGAGCTCTGTCACACAGCGCTCGGCAGCACCACCTGTCTGGGGCCTGCCTGTCCACGCTCCTATCCGGCTTTCTCGTGAAAACACGGGGTGTTTTCCAAAGACAGAGCGAGCCGGCAAGCGCACGAGTGGGGAGAGGGCAGGAGAAAAGCGTGTCCCGCAGCCGCCCGCGGAGCGCAGAGCCGGACGCGGGACTCAATGCCACAGACCCGAGACCGCGCCCCAAGCCGAGATCGAGAGGCAGCCGCTCAACCAACCGGGCCGGCCAGGCGCCCCTCACAGCAGGAAGCCTTAAACTCGGAGGATTCTGACCCTTTACAGTCACTGATCACCGGGTCTGGTTGAAGAAACTGGCGTTCTGACCGCCTGCGTGAGTCCGGGGACAGCCAAAATCCGGGAAGGCCAGCGCGTGGAAGGTGAGTGTGTGCACACGCGCCCACTCGTGTCTGAAGGGAGCAGCACGCAGCTGGAGGCGGGCAGGTCCTTGGGCCTCAGAGGGCCTCCCCCACGTCAGCGGAGTCACTGTGCTCTGGAGGGCGGCGAACAGGAGGAGGATCCTGGGGGCCGCAGGAGGCTGCAGCGGCGGCCGGCCCGGTGCAGAGTCCCCCTGCGCTCCCCCGACCCTTGGCTAAGAAGCCAGGATGCCCTCGCCACGGGACAGAGGTGACTCCAGCCCGAGTGAGGTCTGCCCTCAGCCGAGTGCCCGCCCCCGACGATGTCAAGATGAGCCTCCGGGGCAAAGTGTCACGCAGACGCCCCACGCGGCACCCCCACTCCGGCAGAGAAGGCGGTGCGGGGGTGTGCGAGAGGCGGCGAGCGAGGCGGTAACGAGGAGAACGGAGCCGGAGGTGCTGGATGCTCAGCGTTGACCACAGTCACGAGGACGCGTGGACTCAAAGGATGAGACGGGGGACGAACAGGCAGATGGGAAACTCCGAGGGGGAAACGGGGCGTCCGGAGAAGTGAGAAACGCCGAGTGTGGAAGGAAAGATTCGCCCCCAGCAGCTCCGACAACAGGCCAGCCGCGGCGGAGGGAAGGAGGGTGAACGTGCAGACGAGCAAAACCCAACGGGACCGAAGCAAAGGGAGGCCACGGGCCGAGGGAACACCCCCCGCTGCCTGGGGAACCCGCAGGAGAGCGTCGAGCCCCTCGTGCGCGCCGGCGGGTCGGACGATGCAAAAGGCTGAAGACGAAGGCAGGACAGAGCCGGAGAGAGGACCGAAGGCGCTCCGGTGTAGTGGAAAGGGCTCACACAGGTCTGCAAAGCGCGCGCAGTCCCCCGGGACAGACACAAAGAGATGCGCCCTGAGCCATGCAGACTCGAGGTTTGGAAACCAGAGGCAGAGAGAAAACCTCCGAGTTGCCAGGAAAAAAAGACGCACGACGGACAGGAGGGCAGCAATCCCTGGCAAGTGCGCCTGGAGACCAGCCGGCGTCCCCCAGCGCGCTCCAAGCAGAGAAGTGGGACAAGCCTGAACTCGGGACGGGGCCGCGGGACTCCCGGGCCCTGGGACACTGCCCGTGGGAGTTCAGAAATGTCGCCACCCCTGCGGGGCCCAGTCTGGCCATTTCTCGTCTGCGACCCGGCGCTGTAACAAAACATCTGCGCACGACTTGGGGGCGCACGGAGCACCTGCACCCACGGTGGCGGAAACCTATGCACAGCCACACGTCCCCGAGCAGGAGGACAGATGGGGACAACGGGGCGCGGTCACAAAGACGGACAACCAGCTACCTACACACGCAGCCGCGGGGCCACGCAAAACCATGCGAGCAGAAGCCCAGCAGAAAACACGACGCCCCTCAATTTTTAAAAGGCTTGAAGCCCAAAGCTGCAGCACCCCACAGCCCCATCGCACCCTGTCGTCCGTGCACCCCCAGACTCTGTCGGCTGCTGACCCTGACACCCAGAAGATAGGCCCGCATAGCCCCCGGCTGCAGGCCGGCACCGGGCCCAGTCTGTGTGAGCACGGGTGTGCACTCACGCACACGCTAACAGGGCGGCGGGACAGGGACAGGGTGGCTCCGTCTGGGGTCGGCTGCGGGACTGGCTGCAGGATGTCGGGAGGGCCGGACGCCGCCGCCCTCTGCCGCAAACTCGGCAGCCTCGGTGCCCAAGTGACACCCGCACCCGCCGTTCGAGCCCAGCACCAGCCCCGCCAGCCCCCACACGGGGATCGGACCCCAGCCCCCGACAGTTCGCTCGCTCACAGACCCCGAGCCCAGGGCTTCCTAGAGCCGCAGACGGGCGGTGAGACGCCACGGCCCAAGCCCGGTGCTGGCAGCCTCGAGTGCGCCTCTGGCTCCCGACGGGACCCCCGCAGCCTCCCAGGGCCGCCGGCTGGGGGAGGGCTCAGGCTCTGCCTGCAGCTCCGGGGCTCAGCCAAGGGCTCCGCGGGAGCCGAGCACCCATCTCACCGGCTAGTGCCCCTGTCCCCGCCAGCTAGAAACTTCCACGTGGGTTCTCCCCTGCACGGCGGGGGGCACGCAGATCCCCACCAAGCAGGGAAACACAGGTAGAGGCTAGGGCTCCACCCCTCCGGCAAAACCTCCCCCTCGGGGAGCAGAATCTCACACTGAACTCCCAGTCCCAACATCGGACGTCACGTGGCAGTGGGGCCCGCAGCCCTGCCGGGCAGCCCCCCCGTGCCCCAGAACGTAAGCAAGGGCTCACCTAGCCGGAGCTCCCCGAAGTTGCCGCAGCCGATCTTCTTCCCGACCCGGAAGTTGGGTCCCACCATCAGGACCCCTGAGCTGGTCCCCGAGCTCCGGACGCCATGGCTGGTCCGGCCGCCGGCCTTGGACATTCTCCGACCCTCCTCCGACTCCCCTTTCCCTCCTTTCTTGTCAAAATCCATAAGTTTGTGGTACCCTGGCCTCTCCACGGTGACTCTGCTGCCGTGCAAATCCCGGGTCCGGGCAGACCTGAGGCTGCGGCCGGCTCTTCGGGGCTAGTACACCATGGCGGCCCGGCGGGCTCCCTGCTAGTGAGACGCGGGCGCTTGCCAGGGCCCGGCCGTGGCGCTCATCTCGGTGGCCTCGGGGTCGCATGCAGGGGGAGGACACATTCTGTGGACAGGTTCCGCCGCCTCAAATCTCGTAGCTCCCAGCTGGTAGAGAAACAAAGACGGAGGTTAGGAGGCCACACGTGTCCACGACAGTCCCAGACCGGCGGGGGGACCCTCGGGCAGCACCACGAGAGGCCTGGGCGGCGATCCAGCCCACTGGAAAGACTTCTGAAGGTGCGAGTGCGACCCACGACTCTCTGGGGGACAGAGGGGTGCAGTGACTCAGGCCCCAGTGAATGCCACAGGTCAGGCTGGTGGGGGATGGGCTCTGTTGAGGGACCCCCACCCCATGACTCGAGGACAGAGCCTCCGGCAGAGGGGGTGGCCAGTCATGTGACCGAGGCCTCAGAAACCCGAAGCCAGCTGTGGAGCCCCAAGCCTGGGTGCAGAGAGGGCAGGGAGTGCCCAAGGCTGAGAGACCCTCACCACCGACCTCGGATGCCTTAGGGCCATCCCGCCACCCCCACTGCGTCCCACCCTGAGCTGGGCAGGTGGCCTAACGGGCAAAACTGTGGCCTGTGGTCAGGCGGGGCTGGAGGGAACCTTGACCCTGGCAAGGCTTCGCTCGGTCAGCAGCTGCCCAGGGAAGGCGGGTGGCCCAGGCAGAGCCGGCGAGCTGGGCACAGACTGTGCGCGTCACTGGAGTGGGACCAGCCTTGGCCGGAGCGACGACGCGGGAGCCATGGACGGCTTAGAAGGAAGGGTGGGTGCCGAGCGGCCCCCAGGATACAGGGAGGAAGGGGCCGGCCACCCACACTGGCTATGGCGAGGGGCAGGTACCCACAGAAACAACCCCGGCCAGCGGCCTCCAGCCCAGGTCCCCAGGCCCTCCCAGACCTGCGCCCACCGAGCAGACTCAGCCCGACCAGGCCTCTCTCCCCAACCCCACCAACCGCTCCGGCCAAAGCCAAAGGATCTCCTCAAAGAGCAAGCACCCACGGGCTCCTGTCAGCGCCCACCACCCAACACGCCCTCCTCTAAGTCAGGGCGGGGCGCCCGGGTGCCTCCAGCAGCTGACGGAGTGAGACGGAGGGTTTCGGCCCAGGTCGTGATCCCGAGGTGGTGAGAGTGAGGCCCAGGCCGGCGACTGTGCTGGGCGCGGAGCCCGTTGACATGCTCTCCCTTCCCCGCTCGACCTCTCTCCAAATTAATTAATTAAATAAATCTGAGGGGCGCCTGGGTGGCTCAGTGGGTTAAAGCCTCTGCCTTCCGCTCAGGTCATGATCTCAGGGTCCTGGGATGGAGCCCCGCACCGGGCTCTCTGCTCAGCGGGGAGCCTGCTTCTCCCTCTCTCTTTGCCTGTCACATAAATAAATAAAATCTTAAAAAAAAATTAAAATCAATTAATTAACTAATTAAATCTGAGTGCGCCGCCGGAGGCCGCTACCCAGCTCACGCCCGGCCCGTCCGGTACTCAAGGCCTACCACCCCCGCCCTGAATGTCCACGCGTGGCTGACGGGACGAGGTGACGGGAAACAAGGCAACAGGGGCCCGGTGGGCGCACCGTGGAGGGAGGCGGCGGCGGCTGGCAGCCGGGAACGCCAGAGGGCAGGCTGCTCCCCCACGCCGCCGTCGTCCCCTCCTGGGCGCAGCTGGCTCGGAGCAGGCAGGGGTCCACGGAGGGCATCCCCGGGCCGCGTGCTCAGGGAGGGGTGATGGCCCAGGGCTGTGGCGTGCGCACCACGACGCCCAGAAAGGCGAGCTGCCCTGGGAGTCTGGGCGGGGCCTCGCTCGGTCCCTTGCTCCTGCGGGAAGGCCCAGGCAAGGCCCCGCCTGCTGTGGGAACCATCCCTCCCGCAGGCCCTGGGGGCCAGAGGAGCGAGGCGGTGTGCTGGGCCTGTCAGTCAGGAACAGGGCCCGACGCGAAGAAGGGGGCGTGCGGGGATCCCCAGCCTCCCTGCTCTGTCAGTGACGTCCCACGTGCCCCTGGGCAGAGCCTAGAACACGCAAGGGGCGTGGGGTCTTGGGGACAGTGGCTGGGCTCCCCCCGGAGGGAACAGGGCCATGTGAGACTAGCGGAGCCGGCCCCCTTCCGTCTTGGGTGCCTGGAGACCCTGCAGGAGCCCCCCGAGCGCACCCGGGCTCCACCTGCAGGTGACCCCACAGACACCGTCGCCCCAAGTCTGCTATGAGAGCCGCCCTCGTGCCTGTCCCCAGCGTCCACAGGAGCCAAGCTGCGGGAAGAGCCCGGATGCCCCCGACAGACGAGCGGGCGCACGTGCGGTCCAGGTACACACGGACGTCGCGCCGTCATCGGAGAGGACGAAGTCTTGCCATCCGCAATGACGTGGACGGAACCAGAGCCGGTGCCGCTGAGCACAATCGGTCAGAGGAAGACAACTGCCACAGCACGTCACGGATATGAGGAGAAACCAGACAGGAGCACAGGGGCGACAGGAGAAAATGAAACTAAGATAAAACCCGACAGGGAGACAAACTGTAAGAAACTCCGAGCCTCAGGAAACAGACTGAGAGCTGCTGGAGGGGAGGGGCCGGGGGGCGATGGGTGGCTGGGGGATGGGCACCGGGGAGGGCAGGCCCTGTGCGGGGCGCTGTGGACTGTAGGACCGGTAAGTCACACACCTGTGCCTCTGACACCAGTGATACGTTATATGTTAATAAAAAAGTACTTATTTCCTGTAAAAACAACAACAAAGCCCTCGATGGGCTCCGTCCTCCTGCCGACTGAGCCAGACCCCGCCCCAGGCACACCGTGGGGGCATCGGAACCACACGAGGAGCTGGACAGCACCTCTCTCCCGAGAGGGCAGACGGCACCTCCCATCCCTTTGTCCTTGCTCTACCGTCGTCCGTATCATGGATATGACCCACATCCCATACCGGTCACCCCTGAAAAGCGCACAGCTGGGGGCGCTCAGTGGGCTAAAGGGGGGGGCTCAGTGGGTTAAAGCCTCTGCCTTCGGCTCAGGTCATGAGCTCAGGGTCCTGGGATCGAGCCCCGCATTGGCGCTCTGCTCAGCAAGGAGCCTACTTGTGATCTCTGTCTGTTAAATAAATAAATAAAACCTTTAGAAATAAAAAAAAAGTCTAAAAAAAAAAAAAGCACACAGTTCAGTGGTCTTTAATCCAGAGTTATCCAACCATCACCGTGATCTAATCCCAGAACCTTCTGTCTCCCCAAAAAGCAACCCCAACCCCATCAGTCATCACCCCTGAGCCCCTTCCCATCCGTGGAGGAGCCTGGTCTGGGCACGTCACACGCATGGACTCACACCCCGTGAGGCCTTCTGTGTCTGGTTCCCTCCCCAAGCGTCGTGGGCTTGGGTCCGTGCCAGGGGCCACGGGGCACCGCGCGCGTCCGTCTGTGGGCGCTGCGAGGCGAGCGTCCGCGGACACGTGCGGCTGTTGCCGGCGCCGAGGGACATCGTACCGAAGCCGTCCGAGCAGCAGCGGCTCCGCGGCCCGGAAGCCCCCGGCCCGCGTGCGGGGCCGCCAGCGCTCCTCCGGCTCTAGCCCGGGCTGCCGGCCCGGCGGCGGCGCCTCTGTCCACGTTTCCCCGAACGCCTGCTTCTCTCTAGACACGGTCTCCTCCGCCAACCGAGACAGAGGCAGCCAGACCAGCTCCCCGAGGGTGACGGCGGCTGAATGTAGTCGTGAAAAAGGAACGGAGGAGGGGACGGCGGCAGCTGCCCTCGGGACGGCTTCTGCAGGCTGCGGGGCCCCGGGAGTGGACGGGCACGGCCCGGTCTGGAGCTGCCTGCAGGGCCGGAAGGAGCAGAACGGGACGGAGCAGAACGGGACGGAGCAGAACGGGGCAGGACGCGGTCATCAGCCGGGGCAGGACTTTTGTAACGAACACCTGGTTCTTTGGTGAAAAGCGAAGGACAGACGCCACAGCACCCCCACACACCCCTCACACTCCCGGCGCCCTCCCTGCTCCCCAGGGAGCCTCCTGGGTTCCACACCCACGGGGCGCCAGAGCCCACCTACTGCCCCGCAGGTGCTCAGACTCTCCTTCCCCCAGAGAGCCACCAGGAACGGGCCACCTGCGCACACGCACGCACACACACGCAGGCACACGCGGGCGTGCAGAGACACACACAGACCCAGAGTCCTGCAGATGTAAGAGCCACAGGAGCTTTCAAGCTCATGAGGGACACGGACCATTCTCGCATCTCCTGACGAGGGGTGAGCTCCAGGGGCGAAGGGGGCCAGGGGCTCCCCGCAAAGGCAGCGTGCTGGAAGCTAGCAGGGGACCACCTCAGAGCCATCCGCTGGGGTCGGGACGTGGGGTCCCGAACACAGGCTCCACACAGACAAAGCCAGGACGACTCGGAAAGACAGACATCTGCTCTCTGTCCTGGGGCCTGGCACGGAGCCCCTCAAACCCGGGGCACTTCCCGAGAGACGAGCGGGTCTCGGCTCTTCGGAGGCAACAGCAGTCGCCGGGCAGGTGAGCGGGAAGACCGCGAGGAGCGGAGCCGGGAGGCCGGGCAGGCAGGGACACCTGGCTCTGGACGCCGCTCCCTGCGGACCTCCCAGGACCGCTCTGCCCCAGCCACGCGGGAGGAGCTCCTCTGTGGGCCACACGCTTCAGGACCTCAGCCCCCACTCCTCCTGGGCGCCCCCCGCCGGCGGCACAGGGTCCCCCCAGCAGCTCCCTCCCGAGACGGGCATCTGCCCCGGCCTCAAGACCCAGGTGCAAACCCTCTGGGCCTGCAGAGCTGCCCTCCGGAGACCGGAGAGCCAGGGAGATCCCTGTGCCTGGGGGTGGCTCTCAGGGTTCCCTCCAAGAGACCCATGTGCTCGCCCCCGGCTGCTGCCTGTGACGGTGGGGCCTGACAGCAGACCCCTCCTGCTGCCGCCTTGGAGAACCCTGACCGTGGGGGTGGCACGCTGGGGGCTTGGGGACACCGTCCACACCCCTCACTCTCTCTCCAAACCCTCTACGGGGAGGCGTGCACCAGCTGGCCCACTCAGCAACAGGCTCCCTCTGCGTGAGCCTCCCCAGCGGCCCCTGGCGGCCTCCCCTTCCAGAAGGGGCCTCCGGTGGCTCCGGCAGATGGCGCAGACCAGGCACCTGGGCACGGCACGGGAAGGATGCTCGTGCGCGCACTGCCCCACACAGGCCCCTGGGCACTGTGCCAGCAACCCGCACCTGCAGCCCTCCCGAGCCCCACACTGGCCCCAGCTGGTCGGCGGCGGCCCCCCTGGGGGACAGCAGGCACCGTGGTAGTAGGTGAGAGAAGCCCTTCGGTCTGACCCCTTCCCGGGAAAGCCCTGAGGATACCAGCCCCTCTTCGACCCCACGGGAGAGGGCCACCTCCCCCCAACCCAGCAGACAGCACGGACCTGCAAACGTTCTAGAAGGCAGCCAAACTCAGTGTGTCCTGGGAGGCCACCCCACCCAGCACGGGCCACAGAGGGGCATTCTGGGTCGTGCCTTGGTACACTCTGAAAGCCAGGTGGGACCCACAGGGGACCAGCAAGAGCAAGTCACCTGCCGGCCTGGGGAAGCAAGGACAGGAGCAACGCAGAGGCCCGACACAAGGCCAGGACCGGGCAGGTGCCAGCCGGGCAACCCACCATCCGTCGGCCCCGGCCCCGGCGCCACCGCTAAGAGCAACCGTGTTGGAGGAAGGGGCTTCCCGTCCTTCCCTCAGGCCTAAGATAAACCCAGTCTCTGCCCAACCAACACGGCCCCCAATTCCCGACACAGGGCAGCCCCCCGAGGCCCCCTGACCCGGGGAAGGCCTCAGCCTGCCCCCAGGAAGAGGACCACAGACCGCGTGCCCAGGGGCCCCCGCGTCCACGCCGAGCAGGCCTTGTGGAGACCGCTCTGGGGCAGGGCTGTGCTCCTCCGAGCACCCACCTCAGGTGAGTTACCTGTCGTGGTTTTTTGGGGGTCCTCCATCTTGTCAGGGCCAGGGGCCAGCTCCCCCGGTGGAGGCCCCAAGAACCCCCTTCTCTGACCGCGTCCACTCAGTGATGTCACAGTCCCCGGCTGACATCACCAGCGCAGCCCCAGCCCAGAGCCGGGGCGAGTCTGGGAGCGCAGGCGCGCAGACGGCCTCCCTGCTGGGATGTGGGGCCTCCGAGGCTGCCCTGGGCCTCGGGCCCGACCCACAACACCCACCTCCGTGGGATACAGGCTGCGCCCCACCCCAGCGTCTCTGGCCACGCACGTCCCTCCTGAGCTGGACCCATCCTTGTCTCGCGGGGCCCTGATGACCGGGAGGCCAGGCCTCCTCCCAGGACTCACCTGGGCCCTGGGTCACGAGGACCCCCTGCGCCACATCCCGGTGTCCACACAGCACTGCCAAGTGTGACCTGGACCCCGGACACATGGCCGACCTCGTGGTTGCAGCCCGGAAGTCCGAATGTCAAGTCGTGTCATGACAGAGAAAAAAGTGCCCCAAGGGGGCAGGACCCCGTGACGCAGCCAGTGCAGACGTGTGTTCCGGGGAACAGGTCATACTCTGGGAGTCACAGACGAAGGACCGCAGGTAACCCGTGGGGGCGATCGCGGGACAAGCGTCCTCAGTGGGTGCCACACACAGGCCACTACTCAGTGAGAAGCAGACGACCTCGGACCGCGGTGAGCGCCGGCTCAGTGGCCCCGAAGGCGCACGGAGGCCACGTTGCAAGGACACGGCGTGGAGTCCTGGGGGACCGCGGACGGGGCGGCAGCCACCAGAGTCTGGTCTCCAGCAGCTCGGGCACAGCCCAGGTGTGGGCCCGAGCCCCGGGATTCACAGCACCTGCCTCGCGACCTTCGGGCAGACCCGGGTTTCGCACAATGAACCAAATCACAAAAGGGAGCTGAGGCCCCGATGACAAGCCCCGCAGCGAGCCCACGCACCGGCATCAAGCGGAGACTCCTAAGGGGGCGACCCCAAGACCTGGGCACCGGGATCCCCGGCAGGCACCTCCGGCTCTGTTCACAGGCAGCAGGACAGGACGCCCGGCAGGACACAGATCCCTGGGTGAGCTGCTGGGCCGTGGATCCGGGGCACCTGAAAACCGGTGAAACGGAGACGAAGGGAAGTGGGAGGGCTCCAGGCCGATGAGGGGCCTCACTCCAGTCCTGCGACGGGGGACGGCGCAGATGCCCACGGGGCCTCCCCGGCAGTGGGGGCTCCAAGGGGTGGGGCGGGCCCTGTTGCTCAGGCGGCCGGCACCGCGCCCCGCACGTGGCCCCCAGGGCCATCCGTCCAGCCCGGAAGTCACCAGTCACGTTCACGGAAGATGAACGAGGCGGATGCCAGGGGCTCAGTGGACGCCCGGGGCAGCCACATGCCAGCACTGGCCTCTCCCCCGACCGTTCCCAGGCACCCAGGAGAGCCCTCACCCATAACTTGTCAGAGAGCTAACCCCCTGTCGCGGGGCGGGCAGTCCCACGCCACATGACAGCCCCCAGAGAGCCCTGTCCCAGCAGGCCCAGAGTGACCAAGACACACGCTGGAGCAGTCCCTGGTGTGGCACTTGTGTTCTTGGAGAGGCGCGTCCGAAGCCCCAGATAAGTGACCCTCTGGCAAATCAGGGTAGGTTGTGTCCTTAGACAACTGTCCTCAGGAGGAGAGGACAAAGATGTCCAGGAAGGGCAGCCACAGCCAAGAAACAGCAGGGACAGCCCGCAAGACCAGAATCGGGCAGGGGCAGGCAGGGCCCGTCTGGAGGCCTGCAGGGTGGGTGCGGCCCCGCCACACCCGGATCCCAGACCTCTGGGCTCCAGAGCAGTGAGCAGCCCCGCTGGGGGACACCGCCAGTGGCCACAGGCAGGAGCCGCGTGGGCAGCAGGGACCCCTGGTGGGACGAACGCAGCCTGGGGAAGTCCTGCGGGAACCCCGGCCGGCCCTCCTCCGACCTCCCAGGGTATCCACACAAGGAACAGGGGACTCAGGGTCCCGGCCCGGAGGCTCCGACGCAGAGGGACAAGGGAAATCCCGTGGGGTTGGGATGGGGACCCGGGACAGAGCGAGGATCTCTGGTGAATGAGGGGTCGGGGCCTGCCCTTCACTGTGCGGACGTGCGGCGTGAGCGGAGGGCCGGTGTGTGGGCCCCGGGAGCTCGGTCCCGCGCGGGAACTCCGCACACGGCGGCTCCGGAAGAAGGGCTATTAGCAAAAACCCAAACTGGGGCGCCTGGGGGGCTTAGTTGGTGAAGTGTCTGCCTTTGGCTCAGGTCGTGATCCCAGGGGCCTGGGATCGAGTCCCTCATCGGGCTCCCTGCTCAGGGGAAAGTTCGCTTCTCCCTCTATCTTGCCTCGCCCCTGCTTATACATAAGCTCTCTCGCTCGCTCTCCCTCAAACAACTGAACCACCGAAACCAGGACACTGATTCATGAGGCCCACGTGTCACTCCGAGACACTGTGGGCACCTGCTCAGAGGAGCGTGGATGAGGGAGTCCACGGCCACGGGGCAGCCGGGCGCCCCCACACAGCTGCTGCAGGAACCCCGGGGTTCTAGAAGGGGCGGGTCAGAGGCGAGGAGGCAGAGATGGCCCCACGAGGGGTCAGACCCTAACCCGGAAAGCAGAAACGACGCGAGAAGCCAGGGCGCAGACAGTGACCACGGAGTCGGTGAAGATGGGGAGACCGGGGGCCTCGCCCACAGCGGGTGCAGAACACGGCAGCGGCTGCCGAGGAAAACCGTCCACAGCTCCTCAAACTTACTCACAGAGCCGTCAAGGGACCCAGCGACCTGCTACTCGGGGTCTACCATGGAGAACGGACAACATGCGTCCACACACAACCTGTGTGCCGTGCTCACTGCAGCCGAAAGGCGGACACAACCCCAACCTCAGTGTCCGCCCACGGACAAAGAGACATGCGTCCCCCACCCACAGGCACGGCACTCGGCCAGGAGCAGGAGCGAGGCCCCCACGCACAGCCCCGGGGACGGACCCAAGCCCACGACGCGCAGGGAGGGAACCAGACACAGGAGGCCCCACGGGGTGTGAGTCCACGCGTGTGACACGGCCAGACCAGGCTCCTCCCCGGACGGGAAGGGGGTCGCAGGGGTCGGGGCTGGGGAGGGGGTGATGGCCGATGGGATGGTGTTTCCTTCTGGGGTGACGGGACATTCTGGAATGACATGGAAATGATGGTTCCACAAAACTATGAATGTATTAAAAACCACCAAAGGGCACATTTCAGGGAATTTTTTATGTTTCAGTAAACTACATCTCAACTAAAACCAGACAAGCACAGTGCACGGTGTCTCAATAAAGCTGTTTAAAAAGCCACAGGGCGCCTGGGGGGCTCAGTGAGTGAAGCCTCCGACTCTGGGCTTCGGGTCGGGTCGTGATCTCAGGGTCACGAGACTGAGCCCCACGTCGGGCTCTGCAGTCAGCACGGAGTCTGCCTGGGGTTCTCTCCCCGTCGGCGCCTCCCACTCGCGAAGGCGCACGTGCTCTAAGATGAATCCTCAGAAAGTACTGAAAATAAGCACACACACGTGAACAGGCACAGTGAGGGGGCTGGGAGGGTGCAGACGGAAGGCACACCTGCGAGCCAGCCCGGCGTCGAGGCCCGCGTGCCCACAGGAAGTAAAGGACGCAGAAATCGGCAGCCCGCGGGGAGAGGCAGACAGGCTGACTCGCCCCAGCGTGAGAGGATGCCCCCCGCCACAGCCACCCAGGACAGGCCCAGTCCACGTGGCCCAGACAGCCGAGCTCACAGAACGGGGCGGTGGGGACCAGTCACAGACCCGGAGCAAGCCCGAGCTGCCCAGCCCCTGCCTCTGGCCACACACGTGGCAGCGCCTCCCCCGACCCTGGAACGGCCGCAGCGCCCGGGAGGCCCCTCAGAATGCACATGGAGCACCGCTGACGACCCGGGTTCCCAGCGCTCCCCGAGGGGCTGAGGCCGGTGCCCGCGTGGGTTGGGAGCCGCCGCTGAATTCTGAAGGTCCCATCCCGCAGCCCGCGGGCCCGCCAGCCACCCACCCCAGCCCGCAACAGCCTGGCACTGGCGGCCAGAACAGCAGATAAAAACGCCAGGAGCTCCGTTAACAAGGGACCTGGGACGGCAACACGGAAGCGGGTGCGAGGGCGTCCCGGGAGGACACGGGACACGCTCCCACGAAGCAGCTCTGACTGTCCGAGGCGCAAGTCCTGGGGCCCAGCAGAGCTGACGGACTGCGCACTGGGCCACGAATGTTTTCTGGTCAACTCTGTGTTACTTCTTAAAATCAAGCATTTCCAGTGAAAATTTAGCTCCCAGAGAGGGATGGGCCGCAAGGGTCAAACACACGTGTCAGCAGGAAGGAAGGAACCAGCAGGGTCAACAACGCCTCCCGCACAGGGCGCTGGGGCTCAGCGGGTTAGGCCTCTGCCTCTGGCTCAGGTCAGAGTCTCAGGGTCCTGGGGTCAAGTCCCGCATCGGGCTCTCCGCTCAGCGGGGAGCCTGCTTCCCCAACCCCCACCCCCCGACTTGTGATCTGTTTAACCAAATAAAACGAATTCCACCTGTTGCTTTTTTGCCAAGGCTGCCACCGACGTGGCCCGAGCCCCATCTCCACCCGGGATCTGGAGCACGTGTGCCTCAGAAACCCTTGTCACCCCCCAAAAGCCTAGGACCATCGAGACTACCTCGACGGGGAAGCAGAGGCCCAGGGGGTGAACGGGCCCTGGAGAGCCTGGGCGAGGGCCACGAGGCGCACCGGCAGAGGCGGGGCTGGGCCCCTGCACTGCAGCCCTCTGCTCTCCGCTCTCCCACCGGGCAGCAGAGAAGCTCCGCCGGTAGCTGAAGCCCGACTCCCGGCGCCAGTGCAGCTCCGGACGCCTGGCTGTCCTCTGCACCTCGTGCTGGGACCGTGGTCCCCATGGAGCCACAATGCAGCCCGGCCCGAAGCTCCAGGCCGCCCCCCGATGGCTCCCGGGGGACCAGCCCTGGGGCCCTCTCCCGGCTTGCGTCCTCAGACGTCGGGCTCCAGGACACAATGGAGGGCCCCACCGCACCCGCCCCGGGACCCACGGCCACACAGCCTCATGCTCGGGGAGGCGGCTCTCAGCTCGGTCTGGCAGCGGCTGGCAGCCAATCTCCAGGGCGGGGCTCTCAGCGGGGCCATCCTGCCCCCGGGAACCGCGGGCGACACCTGGGGACAGCCACTCCGTCATGCCTGCAGGGCTCCTGGCACCCAGTGGGTGGGGCCCGGGAAGCCGTTCAGCCCCCACAGCACCCAGGAAGCCCCCCAGGGAGTGCGTCAACCCCAGTGTCCGCAGCGCCGGAGGGAGGGCGCGGGGACGGAATATGTCCTCAGCACAGATTTCCAACGGGCCCGTCAGTGCGGCCCAAGCAAAAAGAAGGCAGCCCCGAGCAGGGGCCGGCAGTGAGTGGCCGTGCCGCGAGCTCCCGCCAGCCTCCCCGCGGGCGTCAAAGCAGAGAGGCAGGAGGGAGGGCGCTGCCGGGGCAGGGAGGTGCACCCAGGGCCCCGGGGCCCACTGCCCAGGCCGATCAGCCCTCCTGGCCCCACTGGCATGCGGAGCTGCTCGGGGGCTGGACTGGGGATGACTCGTGGGACACAGAGCCTCCTGCACCGTGCGGTAAAGGTGCTGTAAAGACATCGGTCTCCGGTCACCGCCCCAGAATTACACCCAAGACGTTTCTAGAAGCAGTGAGAGAGCCCTCAGGTGTCTGTGTCCCAATGAACCACACCCACCCCTCCCGGAAGCCCCCAGCCTTCCTGGAAGTCTCTATCTGGGATTTCTAACCCCTGAGACACACAAGTGAACCTGGGGAGACGCAGAACCTCAGTCCCTCTGCTGGGGAGCCTCGAGAGACGCCGCCCCACCGAGGGGTGCCGTCCGGAGCCCCCATGGCCACAGGTCTGCAGAAGGGCTCTGCTGGGCCCACTCCCTGCCTGGTGGGCCAAGGCTCACTCCTTGAGGCGGCCGCCCTGCTCACTCCCAGCCCACCCGCCGGGTCCTGGGACCACAGCAAGCAGAGACCACGAGAACAGCACAGTCCCGGGGGAGACACTGCCCTCATCCCCGTATCTGCCGGGGAGACAGGTACCTGCGCTCTAAGACAGGAGCTCAGTCTCCAGACCCAAAACCAGGTGAGGCCTCCCCTCACTTAGAGGGTGAAGAGTACCAGATAACTGAAGTCTCCCTTTACACACAATTTCCCTAAGACTCTAAAATATCACATGCTAGTGTGAAACCTGTAACAACGCAGTATGTCTCTTTCCGCCTCTTAAACAGGGACTGGCCGCCCCAGGGCCACCCTGGATCGTGCTGTAACCCAGGATGGCCCAGGACCCACCCAGGAGCCTCCCGGGTCCTGGCAGGAGGCTCTGAGCAGCGTGAGAAACGCAGGCACCTTGCCCACCTGCCAAAAGAGCTGCACCGGACTTGAGCTGCGGGGGGCAGGGGCTGCCGACGAGAGCCTCAGCAGACAGAACCCGAGGTCGACTCTGCGTCCCGGGTCTGGTGCGTCAGTTAACCCGACGCACGCCCAGAGCAACTTCAGGAACAAAACTTCTGGAGCGACGCTTAACTGCAGATGCTGCCGAGCTCCCGGAAGAGAAAGGACCCATTGCGAGGGGGGAGGCTCCCAGAAATGGGCCTCCAGCTGCCCTGAGGGTGAGCAGACCATGCGGGAGGCCTTCCAAGAGAGGGGACGCCAGGTGGGGCCTGGAGAGGTCCGGTGCGACAGCACGGCCCAGACCCACAGCCTGCTCCTGTGAGCAGGAAGACCGGGGGTTTCGGGGGCGCCTGGGTGGCTCAGTGGGTTAAGCCTCTGCCTTCGGCTCAGGTCATGATCTCAGGGTCCTGGGATCGAGTCCCGCATCGGGCTCTCTGCTCGGCAGGGAGCCTGCTTCCTCCTCTCTCTGTCTGCCTCTCTATCCACTTGTGATCTCTGTCTGTCAAATAAATAAATAAAATCTTAAAAACAAAACCAAACCGGGGGTTTCGGCGCAAGGACTTAACCCCCTGTGAGAGTGCCTCCGACCCTGCGGTCGGACCCCCACACCACAAGGGCCCTGTGTGGAAGACGGAGCAAGAGGGAGACACCAAGGCAGGCCAGCACCCGCGGGAAGCTGAGGACAAATGAAAGCTCCCAGCCAGCAGGAGCCCCGGGAACTCCCAGCACACCCACTCCCGCCTGGGCCAGTCCGGCCTGGCACCGTGAGCACCGAGGGGCACAGGCGTGCGTGCCGGCCTCATCAGGGCCCAGGCCTCCACACCCAGCAGGTCACTCAGGACTCTGCCTCCTCAACTGCACAACAGGGACTCAGCAGGCTGCCCAGCATGGCCCCCCGGAAGGGAAGGGGGCAGACTCGAAGCCACGCAAGGTTGGGGCCTTCCAGACTTTGGCTTGGTTCTCCCTTTCCCTAAGGGCCCACTGACTGCACCACGTGGAAAGACTCGACCCGTGGGAACATTCCCGTCGCCGGAGCTCTCCCCAGGGCGCCGGGCGGCCCAGCGCGAGCCAGCTAGGCAGCGATGCGGACCACCACCCCAACCGCATGCCCCCGCTCGCGCACGGGCGCCTGTCTCCCATCGGAGCCGACCATGCTGACCTGCCCGACGTCCCCAGAGGCCGGAAGGCTGGTGGCCCCCAGCGCCCCCTCTCCTGCTCCCCCCAGCCCTCTGCCCGCCACCGGACCTAGGGCCTTGATGGACTTCGACCTCCTCCTAGGAGACAGGGCCCACCTGGAAAGAACCTGCCAAGACAGAGATCCGCCCCACCACAATCAGGACGAGGGACCCCGCAGCTCGTGAGGTGACCTGGGGCAGCTCCATGGGGGCTGGGAGAAAGGGGGAACCTAACAAAGTCAACTATGGGACAAGCAGTGACTGGGCATCCCAGGGGAAAGGCCACCACAGGCCAGGGGGGCCCCCCCAGGCCTGTCCCAGTAAATCCGCATGGACACAAGTGACCCCGTGGGTGTCGGGAATGCCTACTGGGGCATGCTGGCTTCCCCGGAGCTGGGATGAACAGATAGGGAGGCTTTCAACTCAGGGGACAAAAAAACCTCACCTACTTCCTCTCGCAACCCAGAGGTAATTACTATGTAATTAAAAGGAGGAGAAAAATCAGCTGGAACCAGAACCAGCAGTTCAAAGAAGTCTGTCTTCACAGCGGGGACACACCCAGAGCCACGTAATGAGCTACTCGTCCCCAGTCCACTCGAGAAATGAGAAGTCGTCCACATCAGACGCGAAAGCCCTTTATGCAAGAAGATCCAAGCGCCAGCTTCAGACAGAAAGACCTGTGCCCCACAGCCCCGGCAGAGCCCCTGGGGCTCTGTCCACCCCCGGGGTGGGCCAGGTATGTCTGTCCACTCCTTTCGGACCTCCCTCCCCACCCCCGCCACACAGGTCCCACCTCCACTGGCCCAGCAGGCCCAGGACCGCTGCCCCCCAGCACTCGAGCACTCCCGTTTCTGAGGCCAGGCCACAGACCCCCCCAGAGGGTGAAGACAACACCTGGGGGTGCCACGGCCCACCCCACCCCCCAGCCTGCCCATCGGCCTGCAGGGCTCCCTTTCTTGGGGCACAGTTTGGCGGAGACACAAGCAAACAAAAAGCCAACTAGAGCGAAACCGCAAACTTCCCCCTTTCGAACCTGCCGGCCTGGCTCCCAGTCTGTCTTGTCAAGGGCCCACCTCCTCCGTGACCAGATCAAGTCCCCACGGACCTTACCCCCTACACTGACGCCTTTGTGCTCCCACTCATCTCTCACACCCACGAGCCGCAGCAGCCTGTGGGGCTGGAGACGCCAGCGGAGCCCGGCCATGTCCTGCAGGCCAGGACGGAGGCCCCACGCGGCGAAGGGCCGCCCTGCAGACGCCCCGAGTCTGAGAACTGGCCAGAGGGCCCGGGGAAGGCGTGCTGGAGCCCTCCGAGGCCCGCCCACAAACACCACCGCCCAGAGGCCAAGAGCCCCCAGGCCTCCCCAGGACGACAGCTCCAGGAACCCCCACCCCAAAAGCATCCCTGAGAAAGTTGGGGCAGGCGGGGGCAGGGAGGAGATCGGCGCGGCCACCGCCCCCGGCGAGCACACAGCGCACCCCCCCCCATCCAAAGTGTTTCCGGAAAACAAAACCGGGGGCGCGGGCGGAAAGGGGAGGGCACAGCCGCACCGAGGCCGCTCCTAAGCAGGGCCCGGCAACAGGTCACCGCGGACGAGACCCCCTGCCGCATGCCCGGTCCCCGCCGGCCCCGCTGTCCCCTCGGGGCCTTCCAGCCACAAAGCCAGGGACGGCTGGGCTGGGGCAGGGGTCCAGGGTCGAAGGGGGGACGTGCGGGGACACGGGCAGGGCGCAAGGGGCCCGAGCTCCCGGGGCCGCGAGGGGCGAAGTGGCGCGCGGCCAAGTGGACGGCGGGTCCCAAGCCGGGTCCCCGGACGACCGCCGCGCCTGCACGGGGCCGGGGGGCAGCGCGGCCCGGAGCCAGGCGTCGGGGAGGCCGGGAGCGCCGCCGCGGAGACGTCGGCGGGAGCGCGAGGCCGCAGGGCCCGAGTCGGGGGAAGGGGCCGTCCGGGGAGAGCGCGAGGAGCGAGGCGGTGGGGCCGGAACGCGGGGTCAGGGGGCGGGGGGGGGCAGGTGCGGGGGCCCGCGGCCGGGCGCGTGGCCGTGGCGGCGGCGAGGGCGCGCGTCCTTACCTCGGGGACTCCGCCGTGGCCGTGGCCGTGGCCCCCGGCCGGCCGGGCAGCGGCCCGGGCTCCCTCAGCAGCGCGGCGCGGACCCCCGCTCCGGGCCCCGCTCGCGCTGCGGCTCCGGCTCCGGCGCCCGCTCGGGCCCCCGCTCCCGCTCCCGCACCGCCGCCGCCGCCGCCGGCCTCCGCATGTTGGCGCGGGCCGTCCCCGCGGCGCGGGCGCCCGGCTCGCCCCGGTCTCGCAGCGTCGCCCGCGGCCCGCGCTTACGCCCCGGCGTGGGGGGAGGGCCCGCGCGCACTGCGCAGCCGCCGTCGGGCCCGGGCGCGCGGCGCCTCAGCGCGGGGCGGGGCTTGGCGCCTGCGGGCGCCGCCGCACGACGGCCGCCGCGCTTTGCGGCCGCTCGGGGACGGGCAGACAGCGGCCCGCGGGGGGTTCCCGGAGGCGCGCGCCCCGCGGGGCGGGGTGGGGCGGGGCGGGGGTGGGGTGAGGCGCGCGCGCGTGCGAGGAAGGAGCTGGGCAGCGTCCACCCTCCCGGGGGGGCGGGACTCCCGCCGTTCGCCCGGGCCCGCCCGACGTTGCCATGGCGACGCGTGGCCGACCGCCCGCCGTGCTTCTGTGACGTCACGGTCTCGCCACTTGACGTCACGGCCGGGCGGCGGGGCGGGGCTTCGGGTGGGGCGGGGCGCAGCGGGGCGGGGCTGGCGGGAGCACTCGGGGATGCGGCCGGGCGGGCGGGGCTTGGGGCGGGGCTTGGGGCGCTCCCCCGCCCCCGACGCAGGCTCCCCGCAGGGTGGAGCGCGGACCTCCGGGAAGCCGCCGGCGTGCGGGCGCTCCGGGCTGCGACACGGGGCACGGCGGGTTCGGGGGCTACGGGGCCGCGCGGGGCGCAGGGACCCAGAGCTCAGCCCTGCGGGAGGACGACGGCATCGGACGCTCGGGCTGTTGTCCGGCTGCGGTGGGCAGGCGGGCGGCCGAGCCCGGGGTCGCCCGCGGAGCTGGCCGTGGTGACCGAGCACGTGCGCCGCCGCGATCCGCCGCGGTCCCCGCCAGCTGAGGCCGGAGACCCTCGGAGCCGGTCCGTAGCCTTCGCTGGGCCCGGCACGACCCGCGGGCCGTCCTCCCCAGGGGCCGTCGAGACGCCGGGCAGTGCTGTCCCCGCTGGGGAGACCGTGCTGAGCGCCCGTCCGCTGTCGCCCGGTGTCCCCGGAAACCGTGCTCTGCCGCCGCCCCTTTCTCTGCCTTTGGATGTCGCACAAGGCCCAGCCTGGCCCCTTTGGGACTCCCTGAGCCAGGGCTCTTGCAACCCTGCGTCCCGTCCTCTGTCCCACGGGCAACGTCCCCGCCTCCAGGAAGCCCAGGCCACACACGGCCCTGCTGTCCTTGCTGTCGGCATCTGACCCTGCCCGGCCTGAGCCTGCAGCCCACGTCCTCCAAAACGCCGCTCTGGACAGCTGCCCTGCGGAGGGAGGGGGAAGGGGGAACGAACCGTGTCCTGCAGCCACCCAGGCCAGGAACCACATCTGCTTCACTCACTGCTGTCTGCCCGGTGGGCACCCGGTCTGTGTGTGGTCACTGCTGTCTGCCCAGTGGGCACCTGGTCTGTGTGTGGTCACTGTGTGCGGCGAGTGAGTGGGAGAAGGCACCGACCACCATCACCGTCCTCCTAGATTCTGGAGAACCGGGGTTTTCTCTCATCAGACCTCCTGGCCCCACTGTCCTCTCTCACTCCTCAGGGGAAATCTGCTCCCAGGTGCTCGGCCCCCCGGGGGTCCAGGAGGCACCGTGGCGTCTCCTCGATCGGCATCTGGGCTTGATGGGGAGCTGCAGCCCTGCCCCTGTGGGAAGCGGCATCCCAGGCGGCTGAAAGAAGACAGAGAGTGAGGCCGGGGCTGAGGTGGTGCCAGGAAAAGGCTGTGTGACTCCGCGCAGGTCGCCGACCCTCTCTGGCCCTCCACGTCTGCAGGGTAGGACGCGCCATAGCCCCCGGTGCATCATGGGATCCCAAGCTCGTGAATAAAGGACGGTCAGCAGAACATCTCTCTCTCCGCTTGGAGACTTGGAGACGCAAACGGCCTTTTGTGCTTCCTCTTTTCTAACCCACTTTGAAGGTGGCCCGCAGGTGCCTGCCTCCTTTTAGCTTTGATCCTGGGGACACCATCATTAGGGGGAGCTGGTGTTGGAAGGGGCCCCGTCGGAGCTCTCAGGGCAGTGCGAACCTCATGAAGAGGTTAAGCCTGTCACTCCCGTTGCCCATCCCCCCACCAGGGAAAGCCAGTCGAAATCCCAGCCTCCCCATAAGTCCCAGACAGCTGCGGATTTCGGAGAAGACGGGCCGGCAGCGACCCCTTGTGTTCCCTGACCCCTGGAGGAGGCCGGCCCGACTCCCGGAGAGACCCCAGCACAGGAGCGGAGCTGCCTCCTGGGGCCCAGCGCACAGGTTCAAGCAGGCGCCCGGTTCACTTTTGTGGAACTGAGTTGGGTTCCAGCTCCCTGCGGCCAGGCCCCGCCTCCCCCGTGGGGCAGGGACTCGACGGGCACATTCGCATTTTCAGAAGCACACACTGAGTTTTACAAAGGGGAGGTGACTTGCACGTGGTCCCGGTTCCGGCGCCGGCGGCCGTGGCGGGAGCTCTGCAACCCCAGCTGGGGTGAGTCAAAGCTCTCTCTCGGGATGCTGTGAGCTCCAGGCGGGACCCAAGGCCAGAAGACGTGCGAGGGGCAGCCCATGAGCAGACGCCCAACAGAAGGTCCTGGGTGGGACCCCCCACCCAGCGGCCCTGCCCTCGGAGAACAGACCCAGGCACCAGGGCTGTACCAGGTGGCCCGAAGCCGCTTCTGATTGGCCCAGAGCAAGTACATCCGCTGCTCCTCTGGGGTTTCTGAGCAGGAGGGGTCCCTGCCGGCCTGTGTCCATGGGACCCAGACGGTGCTCTCCTGCCCGTGTGCGTCTGCCTCCCACAGTGCTGACACACGCTGGGGTGAGCAGGCGCCCGGGCCTCCAGGGACCCTCTCAGTGCAAACCAGAGCAGGGGACGTGCAAAGTGCCACAGCTGACAAAGATCCCAACTGAGGAGCTCTTTCACTCCTCGGGGCCAAGGCCTGGGCGAGGTAGAGAATTGAGCGGTGTCACCCCCAAAATTCACATCCACCTGGAACCTCAAGATGGGACCTTATTTGGAAACAGGGTCTTTGCGGTGGTGGTGAATTTGGAGGAGGTCATGCCGCATGAGGGTGGGCTCTGTGTCAATGGCCGGTGTCCTTAAAAGAAGACACATGGGGGCCTGGGTAGCTCGCCTGGTGAAGCACGTGACTCAGAGGGGGCTCAGGTCATGATCTCGGAGTCAGAGTCTAGGACAGAGCCCAGCCTGGCGTCCGCGCCCAACACAGAGTGTGCTGGGGATGCGCACCGTCCGCCCCTTCCCACTCACACGTCCTCTAAATATTTTTTTAAAAAATGGAAGAGAGGGGCGCCTGGGTGGCTCGGTGAGTTAGACTCTGCCTTCGGCTCGGGTGGTGATCCCAGGGTCCTGGGATCAGCCCGCTGGACTCTCTGCCTGGCGGGGGGCCCACCCCTGCCTCTCTGCCTTGTGGTCTCTGTCCGTCAAATAAATAAACTCCTTTTTTAAAAAATGGAAGAGAACAAAAAGCGGACACTGGGGGGGTCGGCCACAGACCGAGGCGCTCCTGGAGCCCCAGGAGCTGGGAGAGGCAGGAAGGACCGTCCCCCCGAGCCCCTGGACGGAGCATGGACCTGGTGACACCTTGATTTCAGGCTCAGGGTTCCAGAACTTAGGAGGATGAATTGTTTCGGGCCACACAGTCTGTGACACGAACGTGGCAGTCCCAGGAAACCCCCCAGACGTGGGCCCTGACTGGCCACTGTTAGGGATTGAACTGTGGTTCCCGCAAAGGTCTGTGGATATCCCAGCCCCCCGCGTCTGTCGGAGACAAGGGGTCACAGGGCTGGCTCCTGCCGGCGCAGAACCTGTCCCAGGTGCCCCAGCTTCACGGGGCTTCCCCCCGCCTGTCTGGGCCCACGTCCCCTTCCTACTGTCATACTGGGTTGGGACCACTCTACGCCTTACGGACTCTTTCTCTCATCAGACCTCCTAGAAAAGTACTCCTTCGGTGACCGCTTCTAAAGAAGGTCACCTCCTGGGCTCCCGGGGGCTAGGACTTCAACATAGGAACCGAACCCAGTTCACCTGGTCAGAAAACGCAGAGGCGCACCCCTATGTCCACGCACACAGCGCAGCGCCCACCTCACTCCACCAGAGGGCAGAGCCCGGGCCCTCCGACCCCCGGACTCGGACGGACAGCCAGAGACAGCCAGAGACCGATCTGTGCCTTCGGGAGGGCCCCGGGGGACTGAGCCCCGACGACCCGCGGCTGTGACCTGCCCACTGATGGCCTCCCCACGACCCCCTCGCTCGTCTCCCTGACAAACCTTTTGTCCCCACTCTTCACGGCGGGCCCGAATAGGTCACAACAGAGGACGAGCGGCCCTCTCTGTAAAAATGAAAAGAACGCCACTCATCCTTTCTCTAAAAAAACGTTATTTTTTAATGTTGAAGTATAATGAACATTTTTAGATGACATTAAGAAACATTTTTACATTTTGCCTGGAACGCTAACCTAGTGTTAGTATTCGGCTAGGACAGGCAGGGAGGGCCCTTCCTCGGAGCTTGCCGTGGGGACACCGCCCCATGGACACCGTCCTGTTGCAAGCCAGGCCCCCCAGGACACAGGAGCACTGAGCCCCGGGGGGCTGTGGTCCTTCATGACACCAGCGTCATCCCGCCGCGGATCCCGGGCTCTGCCCTCCAGAAGGCGGGGGGAGACACCCACGATTTAAGCCCTGCCTGTGGTTCTGTGACACGGTCACCCGCACAACGGGTCCCAGTCTCTCAACTCCAGCCCCAGGCTGCGTCCTTCCAGGTCCCCGGGGAGCTGAGGGCGCACTCCCCCCATCTTCCTGCTGTTGTCAGTCCAGTCTCCCTACCCAGCCCAGGGCAACCCGCTCTCTGTCCACCCACGCACTCCGGGTGCCACACGTCGACAGGTGCGTGCCCATGGCACAGCATGCCCGGCTCCCCGTTTCGTTGCTCTAGCAACTGCTGGGCGCCTTCCCCGGGCGGCCTCCCAGCTCGGGAGGGCGTGGCCCCAGGAGAATCGCAGGGGTGGTTCCCGCTGGGGGAGAACCTGTCCCAGGCGCCCAAGCTTCGCCGGGCGGGGCAGGGGGTGAGGGGGTCACTGGTCACCTTGGCATGCCTTGGCCCGTAGAAGCATCTCCCCCATCTCAGCCCCGTCTTCACAAGGTTTCTCTCCTGCATTGTTTTAGGGCCCACCCGACTTCAGGGTGACTTCACCTTAACTAAGTACCCGAGACCACCCCATTTCCAGATAATTTCCCGTTCTGAGCTGCTGGGCACGAGGACACCAACACGTGAATCTGTGGGGAGGGGGGCACAAGGCAGCCCAGGCCATCTGCTTGGGGCCTGGTGGGGTTTCTCCGTGGATCTGGTCTCCTTGCTGTGCTGGCAAAGTGTCCCGTGGAGAAGGACTCCCACGCGGGGTGTCCATGCCAGGAGCCTGGGGAGGCTCTCCCGTTCCTCTTCCTGCCACGCCTACCATTATCTTCCCTTCAAGGTGAGTGACGCTGGGTTCTCATTTTCTGCACAATTCCCTTCTCAAGCTGGAAGCGCTCCGCACAAAAGCAGCAAGCTGACTGAAACGAAGAGCTCAAAGGAAACGCGCCGCGGTGGCTCGCGGACAGCTGCGGGTGCGGCGGTGTGGGGCAGGGCCCATGGGCAGGGGCGGCGTGGGGTGGCTAGGGCAGCAGGCCGTGCACCCAACAGCCCCGCAGAGGCTCCGTGATGCAGGACGACAGGATTTATTTCCAGGATCCTCTCCCATAACACACCCGTCACGGAGTAACAAAGGGGCCTACGCGCCTCCTACCGTGGGCCACACCTGCTCCGCAGGCCACCCGGCCCCACGGGCAGGGCAGTGTGTGCCTGTTGCAGAGGCTGGCTTGGGGACGTGTGGGGATACCCATGGCTTGAGACCCAAGGGAACCCAGGCCCGGGCGCATTTGCAGGGACCACGGCCGCCTTTGGACACCACGTGGTGCTTGGCACAAGGAGCCGAAGCAAGCAGGCATGGGCGTGGAGAGCACAGAACGAGCCTGGCTGGCCGGGGCTGCTGGGGGGCCAGCGTCCGGCGCGGCACTGTGTGATGCAGAGGGCCCCTGTCCGACCCCAGGGCGGTCAGCCAGGGGCCGAGGGGCAGCACTCGGGGTGCCTGGGGAGCCTGGCCAGAAAGGGCCACGGGGCTATGAGGGCCTGTCTGGCCTGTCCGCAAAAAGGGCGCTGCCGAGATGCCCACGGGGTGCTCTGGTCCTTTGTCTCAGAAGCTACAGGGTCAGAGGGCAGAAAAGTGACGTTTCGTTGAGATTCCTCACTAAGGCACAGATTTCGCACAACTTCTTTCCTTCTAAAAGGCCAAGCTCCCGAGAAATTCCGTCTCCTGCTTCCTGCAGCTCGGGACGGGGCCGCGTGGCTGCAGGCTCCAGGCAGCCGGCCCAGGCGGTGGCCCCCCGTCCTCCCCCAGAGGGGTTCCACCCCGGGTTCCGGATCTCGACAGACGTCTGCTCCACGTTCCCAGGAAGAGCCACTGCGGGCGGGCCGGCCAACGGCCCTGCACAGAGCCCGAGGGGCAGATGGACAGACGCACGGAGGCTCAGACCATGGCGCCCAGGCGGCTCATCGGCCTCTGGCTGACTCCGCGGGATTGTCCACAAGAGCTCTCTGGCTGCAGGTGGACAAGGACACAGAGGACAAGAACACGGAGGACCCGGCCAAGCGTCGCCCGCAGGGACAGGAACGAGGGGACGAGAAGGGCCAAGGGGACGCCCCGGCCGAGTCCTGCTCCGCACCGTCAGCCCCAGAAGGCAGGCGGCTGGCCTGCTGCCCTTCCTCCTCGGGGAGGCCTGCAGTGGGCACGGAGACCTCCACGGGAGAGAGCGTCCTCCTGCTGGGCATCGGAGGACAAGCAGCTCCCGGGCGCCGCCCGTAAGGACGGCCGCTCCCGGAGGTGAGAGAAACACAAGTGTGGGTCTCTGAGCGCGCGCGGGCGCCGCCGCCCTGGCTGGGGAGGGGAGAGGGCATGGGGGCGGCCAGGCAGCAGGGCCAGCCAGCCCCTCTAAGGCCACTGGCTGCCGGCCGCCGGGTAGCTGGGCACAGTGGGATACTCGGGCAGGCTGTTCCCCGAGAAGTTGTTGTACTGAGCCTCCCGAGACGGCGGGTTCCGCCACGCGCCTGTGCTCCACTCAGTCTGCGCCTTCTGGAAGCTTCCGCCAGCCCCCCGGTAGATCCTGTGCACCTGCAGGCCAGAGGACGGGGACAGAGAGGAGAGAATCCAAACTGAGCCTGTGGCAGGCGACGAGACCCGCTTGTGTTCGCGGCAGGACCTCTCGCAGGAACCACACAAGCCACAGAAACAGCTCCGCGGACGCGTCACAAAATGCCGAAGCCCACATGGTGGCCTCGGAGGGCGCCAGCCTGACCCACGGCCACGGTCCCCCTGCTGCTGCCGTGCGTGGCCGCCAGCGCTGCTCTCCTGCCCTGCTCTGGCGCCGGGCTCTAGGGCCACCTGACCCTGGCGCCCTGCACGCCACGTCCTGCCTGTGGCCCACGGTCTCCGAGGCAGAGAGCCCCAGGAAGGACTGACTCCCCACGGCAGCGCAAGGAACGTGGGCCAGTGCTGGAAGCTCTAGAAATTCTGGAAAACTCCGCAGGTGAAAACTGGCATTTCAACTGGATGCTTTGCTGACCAGTGAGGCGGACCCCGTCGCACACGGGGGTCTTTCTTCTGCCCTGTGACTCTTAAATATCCCTCTCTGCCCTCTCCACGGGCGTGGGGGGACAGAGAGAGAGAGCTCACTTGGGGGGCCGGAGCCCTCCCTCCCCACCAGTCGGCTCGCCAGGCTGGCCCTCCGCGGCGTCTGGAACCGGATTGCGGGCTCCGGCCAACCTTGCTGCTGCGGGGCTCGGGTCCCTGCACCGTCCATGCAGACGCGAGGCTCAGGCTGAGCACCTGCTCCCCTCCCCCAGTCGGGGTTTCTGGCCCGCGCCGGGCAGACGGACCCGGGAGACCGACCCCGTGGAGAACCCGGTGCTGGGTCTCTGCCAGCCCCTGGAGACCACACCACAAACGCACGGTGCTGTCTCGTTTGGGGGGAACTAAGCGTGTCCTGTGGGACACCCCGGGAGAGGGCTCTGGAAGCTCCTGCCTGGTGTCCCCGCCCCCCACGCCCCTGCCCTGAGCTCATTTTGCTTCCTGTCCTCTGTCTGTATAAACCACGGCCCTGGCGACAACTGCCTGCTGGGCCCTGGGGTCCTCCCGGCACACCCCTGCACCCGGGCCTGGGAGGGACACAGGCGTGGTGTCGTCTAGGAGGAACACACTCTGTTTGAGTCCATAAATCTTTCTTTTCTGGCCCCACGGGCATCTTCAGTTAGTGTCTGCTTTCTAACTCCGGATGTTTGCAGCTGCGCGCAAGTCCCTGGTTGGGAATGTCGCTCCGTGTGGACCACGCTCAGGTTCCCTCGCTGTGCGTCTGCGCGCACACTCGTGGGTCCCGCAGGTCCCTCCGCGCCCCCCGAATGTCCACACAGGGGCTGCGGAACAATGCTTCTGTGTTCGTTCCCAGACAGCCACGTGCAGGGGGGAAGCCTCCGGAAGCCAGGCGACGCGCTTTACCGGCCAGGACCTCACAGCACAAAGGCCAGAGAGACTCCGGTCACGCCCACCACACCACCCGTGCTGGGGCCAGAGTGCCGCCCGCCGCCCTTCACTTTCCCATGGGGACTCCACGCACAGCCATGGGCTACGGCCTCTGACCAACACCTGAGGGCTCAGGCCCGGTGTCCCCCGAGGCCGCGTGCCCGCCAGCTTCCGCGGGGCTGCGCTACGAGCATTCTGCCGCAGTCTCCGAGCGCCCGGAGCCGTCCTGCCCACGGGAACTTCCCGTGGCGGTGGAGACGGCCCACCGAACCCACGCAGCCGGGCAAGTACCCGAGATGAGTGGGTGTGGCAGGTGCCCACAAATTTTTACTTTTACTTAATCTCAATTGAACTGTACTTGGCGGCCAGCACCCAGCGGCAGCCAAATCGGGTAGCATGCAGCACACCCCAGCCACGCACGTGCTGGGGACTCTGGCAGGTGGTGTCCCTGAAGGCAGATGCGGCCATCGACGGCCCACACTACGCTGTTTCCCCAAGCCTGCTTGAGCAGCGGTCAGCTTGTTCCCGGACACTCGGTCTCTCGCTCCTGAAATGGGGATGAGACGAGCTCCCGGGGCTTGGGGGCTAGGGCGATGGGATGCGTGGGAAGATGCTAGAAGTCTCAGGACCCAGAGGACTTACCTTTACGATCGCAATGGCCATCATGGCAGCCGACACGGAGAACATGATGGCCGGGAGCAGCATGACCACAGCAGCCCCGACACTGGTCTGGAAGAACCCGACTGCCGCCAGCCAGCCACTGCAAGGGCCAGAGAGAGCGAGCATGGGTGCCAGCACGTGCCCCAAACAAGGGCCCAGCATCCTCCATATGTAAAGATCACCAACAAATCAACAAGAAAAAAAATGACTAACAGGGAAATGGGTGATGGTATGGGGACTTGCAGGGGCCGGCGAACACAGAAAAAGACGCTCAACCCCAGCAACGAGGAACACACGCTGGAACGGGGTCTTGGCGTTCCCCTGCCACACGGGGAAGTGTGGCGTGTGCAAGGGGCTGCAGAGAGGAGCCCTGCCCTGGAGGGAGCGCGCCCCTCTGCTGGGGCAGCGGCAGTTATCCACGATAAGCCCTACGTGCTCATGGCTGCACCCAGCTCTCCTGCTCCTAAGAATTTACACCACAGAATCACCAGTCGCCATGCAAAGCCGGGGGGGCCCTAAACGTTCACCGGCTGGAAAGACACAGACGCCTGGCGTGCCAGAGCCTCACGACGGCACGCTGAGGAGGTGCGCAGGACGCGAGAGGGAGAAGAGTTAAAGAGCCCTCGGTGCAGCAGGACCGTGTGAGGCATGTTCCGTCCCGGGCGCGCGTGGACACGCATCCGCACCCGCCTCCTGGGCCAAGAGGCAGGAAATAACGTGCGCTTCAGGGACTTAGAAGACCGAGCAGTAGCCGGGAAGTTAGGACTCGTCCACGTGCGCCGTTCAGGCGGTCCGGCTGTTCCGCGGGCAGCCTGGTGTTCCGGAGCCCGCCGCGCGGCCACGTCCGCGGATCAGCCAGCCCGGCCTGCTGGTCCAGGCCCCCACGGCCACACGCGCGCTGCCCCCTACAGCCCTGCAGCAGCGCCCCCGAGAAGCCGAAGGCTGCGTCCCACCGCCCCACGCGAGGCCTGCTGTGCCCCACGCACGAGGCCGAGCCCCGCGTCTCCGGAGGCTGCCTGCACTGGTCCGCGAGTGTCCTCGCGCCTCGGGCGGCAGGGTGAGCGCTGGCGTGCGGTAACCCGCGTGGCTTTCTCGGAAGCATGCTCCGGAGACTGCGTCACGCTCTGAACACAGGGAAGCCACGAGTCCTCCCCACCCAAGTACGTGACACGGGGGCGGCTGAGGAGCCTGAGCCCCAGGCTCACTCTGTGTTGGGCCCTGGGGACAGACCTGCCACCCGGTCCCACTCAGCAGGGGGCTGGGAAAGCCACTGGGGAGGGCACGTCAGCCGGGCAGGGGACGCAGTGTGAGGCCGAGCCAGGCGGCTGGACGGTCCAGGCTGGTGCTGGGTGGTCGGAGGCTCCTGGGAGGGGAAGAAATGCTGGCGCGGCGGCGGGGGACAGTCAGCCTTGGGACCACTGTCCTCCCAGCAGGGCTGCGGCCCGGAGAGAGGGGCCAGGTGGGCGGGGTCCCAGCCTGAGGTCTGCGGTCTCGGGGGGAGGTGAAGGCACACGCAGGCAGGAATGCGGGCCTGGGGACCTGCTCCACAGCCCCAGCCTCCCCGCAGGACCAGGGTGGAGAAACATCTCCCGTACGGGTGACCACTCAGGCTCCAGGGACGGCGGGGGACACACTGGCCTCCACCAGCTACAGCTCGATGGACGACAGAGCCTGCCGCGAGCCGTCCGGGTCAGGAAGCGGCCACGGTGTCCACGGCGGGAGCAGGGAGGATGCAGGGAGGAGCGGGGCCGGAGGGCAGGGCTCAAGGAGGGGACGAGGGACGCCGGGGGCTCCCACGGGGCTGAAACCAGGGAGGGGAGAACACGGCGTGAGAGACGGAGCAGAGACACGAGACCTGCGGAGTCTGGCAACTCCCCAGAAGTGCAGCCCCGCGACCGGCGCACACGCGAGACATGGAGACATGTCACCAACGCGCCAACAAGGGCAGCTTGCAGAGAGCACCCCGGACGCTGGTCGGCTCGGACGGAAACACACGGCACACCCCCCACGCGCGGGAGCGTCCCCGGCCACCAGCAGAATCAAGGCCTCCACGTGCTGCTCCAGGGACCGACCCCGAGCCCACGACACGCAGGGAGGGAACCAGACACAGACGGCCACATGGGTGTGAGACCAGGCTCCTCCATGGATGGGAAGGGGCTCGTGGGGGCCGGGGGCTGGGGAGGGGGTGTCGGCTGCCAGGGACGGGGCTGCTTTAGGGAGATGAAACCTTCCTCAACTAAACAGAAATGATGGGTGCACACTCTTGAGGGTGCACGAAAGCCACCAAGCTGTCCACTGTGAGAGTGGATTTCTGGCCTGTGACGGGGGCTCGCTATAGCCGTTACTCTAAAAACCAAAGCGCGATTGGACAGCCACAGGCAGAACAACGAAAGCGGACCACGTCCTTACTCCACGGGAAAACAAGACTCCGAATGGATGAAAGACCTCAAGTGAGAGCCGTCCAAATCCTTGAGGAGAACACAGCCTTTTCAACCTCAGCCGCCGCAACTTCTTCCTAGGAATGTCGCCAAAGGCCAGGGAAGCAAAGGCAAAAAGGAACTATTGGGACTTCGTCAAGATCAACAGCTTTTGCACAGTGAGGCAAACAGCCAACAAAACCAGAAGACAGCCGAGAATGGGAGAAGTTACTCGCAAACGACATAACAGATAAAGGACTAATGTCCAAATTCTGTAAAGAACTTCGAAAACTCAACACCCAGAGAACAAAGAATCCAACTAAGAAACGGGCCCAGGACATGAACAGACATTTCTGCAAAGACACCCAGATGGCCAACAGACACATGAGAAAGTGCTCCACGTCACTCAGCATCAGGGAAATACAAATCGTAACCACAGTGAGATCCCACCTCACACCGGTCAGAATGGCTAAAATTAACCAGTCAGGAAACGACAGATGCTGGCGAGGACGCGGAGAAAGGGGAGCCTCCTGCCCTGTTGGTGGGAAGGCAAGCTGGTGCGGGCACCCTGGAAAACAGCACGGAGGTTCCTCAAGAAGTTGCAAATAGAGCTGCGCTCCAGCCCAGCAATCGCATTGCTGGGTATTTACCCCAAAGATACAGACGTAGGGATCCGAAGGGGCACGTGCACCCGAATGTTTATAGCAGCAACGTCCACAATAGCCGCACTATGGAAAGAGCCTGGATGTCCATCAACAGATGAATGGATAAAGAAGATGTGGTATAGGAGCACCTGGGTGGCTCAGTGGGTTAAGCCGCTGCCTTCAGCTCAAGTCATGATCTCGGGGTCCTGGGATCGAGTCCCGCATCGGGGTCTCTGCTCAGCAGGGAGCCTGCTTCCCTCTCTCTCTCTGCCTGCCTCTCTATCTACTTTGGATCTCTCTCTGTCAAATAAATAAAATAAAATCTTTAAAAAAAAAAAAAAGATGTGGTATATATACACAATGGAATACTATGCAGCCATCAAAAGAAATGAAATCTTCCCATTTGCAATGACGTGGATGGAACTAGAGGGTATTACGCTGAGTGAAATAGGTCAATCAGAGAAAAACAATTATCATATGATCTCCCTGATCTGAGAAGGATGAGAGGCGACGTGGGGGACTGGGGGGGCAGGGAAGGAAAAAATGAAACAAGATGGGATTGGGAGAGGGTGCCTGAGTGGCTCAGTGGGTTAAGCCGCTGCCTTCGGCTCAGGTCATGGTCTCAGGGTCCTGGGATCGAGCCCCGCATCAGACTCTGCTCGGCAGGGAGCCTGCTTCCTCCTCTCTCTCTGCCTGCCTCTCTGCCTGCTTGTGATCTCTGTCTGTCAAATAAATAAATAAAATCTTCAAAAGAAAAAAAAAATTTTTTTAAATTGAGATAAATACTATAAAAATGAAAAAACAAAACAGCAAACCAAACTCAGGGACATGCAGGGCAAGGAAGCCTCCGGCCCCACAAATGAGCTGGAAAGAAGGGAGGGCACGGGCGCAGGGCAGAGCCTGGGGGGGACCAGTCCATGGAAGCGCGCGCCCCACGGGCACAGGCGGCCGAACCGAACGTAGTTAAATGTCACGTGGGATCCTGAACAGAAGGACACATGGCCACGCGGGGCTGCCGACAACGGCCCTGGGGACAGCAGCACTATACCCGTGCAGGCCTCCAGTAGCGGCAAAGGCCTGTCCGAGGCCCACGGGCACGACGGCCACGGGCATTCCATCCTGTCCCTGCGCCTCCCTGGAAACCCCAAAGCGGCCCAACACAGAAACCCCACTGAGGGGCGCCTGATGGGCTCGGCTGCTCCCGGTCTTCGGGTAGGCAACCCCCGGCTCCGTCCTACCGTCTCCCCGCTGTGGGGAGAGCTCGGTCCCCTCCCCCGGTTCGCCCCAGGGCTCAGCCCAGGCCTCCGGAACAGTCTGAGGGGCTGGAGGCGGGAACAGGGCCCAGTCCAAGGGTGGACCCTGTCTGAACCCTACGCGGCGCCCCGGCCTGGAGCACGTGCCAGAGACCCGAGGGCAACGCGATGCGGTGCACACGATTAGCCTCTTTCAGCTTCCTCTGCTCCTCCGCGGGGACGGTCCCACCTCTCCTGACCTCGGTCAGCTGATGGCCAAGCACACACAGCTGCCGCCCCCGAGGGGTTCCTCCCCAGGCTGCGCGCTGGGAGCGTGATCGCAAACCCCCTCGCCAAAGAGAGCGCTTAGAACGAAAGAAAGAAACTGTACTTTAAAGAGCTTTTTATAAAATTTCTTGAACTTGGAAGTGGGCTCCGCACCCCATGCGGGGCTGGAACCCACAAGGTGAGGTTTAGCATCGCAAACTCCCCCAAGCGAGCCCGCCAGGCGCCCCGAAAACACCGAGCAAGGGAGGAAGAACGTAAGCCAGAGGAGCGCGCGGAGGAGTGGAGGCCGGTTTCCCAGGCACGAAGCGGCACTGGGGTCTCGTACAGACACGTATGCACCAAGGACACTCGTGTGCGACTCAGCGTCCTTTTCCTCTCCGGGCCCCCAGGGAGGCGTTCGCAGAAATGCCCCCTGCGCGGGAGCGACAGATCCTTGAGACACTGGGCGGGCGGGGGCGCCCCGAGGAAAACCACACAGCTGGCCGCTGTGTGTCCCGTCAGAGGGCCAAGACCAGAGACGGCCACAGTTGCGGCCGCATACCCGTCCCCTGGCAGTGGGCCACCAGGGACCAGAGGGGCGCAGTCACCCTGGGCTGGGCTTCCAAAGGCAACGTGGGTTGGCAGACCAGCACCTCGGGGTCCCCATTCCCTGCACCGAGCACCGGGGAGGCCAAGGAGCTCGGTGGGATCCCAGCCACCCCAACGGACGTTCCAAGAAGGCAGAGCCAGGAGGAGCCCCCGCCACCTGAGCAGGCCAGTGCCCAGCGAGAGAACGGGAGCGACGACGCCGGCTGCGAGGGCAGGCAGGCCTGCGGCTGCTCGGCACATGCTGCGTCCCTCCTCCTCCTCCCGCGTCTTCAGGAGAGGAAACGTTTCAGGGCGGCTCTCTGCCCGGCTCCCCAGCTGGTCACCTGTCCCCTGCCCCGTCTGACCTGCACTCCAGCAGGGAAGGAGACTAAAATCCTCCTTACACAGGCCGGCCCCTGGGGAAGATGTGGGAACCGGGGTGGGGTCACACTGCACAGAGGAGAGCTCGCGCGGGGGCCGGAGCCCTCCCTCCCCACCGGCCGGCTCGCCAGGCTGGCCCTCCGCGGCGTCTGCAACCGGACTGCGGGCTCCGGCCAGCCTTGCTGCTGGGGGTTCGGGTCCCTGCACCGTCTGTGCAGACGCGAGGCTCGGGCTGAGCACCTGCTCCCCTTCCCGAGCCGGGGTTCCTGGCCTGCGCCACGAGACCAACCCCATGGAGAACCCGGTGCTGGGTCTCTGCCAGCCCCCGGAGACCACACCACACACGCACGGTGCTGTCTCGTTTGGGGGAACTAAGCGTGTCCTGTGGGACACCCCGGGAGAGGGCTCTGGAAGCTCCTGCCTGGTGTCCCCGCCCCCCACGCCCCTGCCCTGAGGTCACTTTGGTTCCTGTCCTCTGTCTGTATAAACCACGGCCCTGGGAAAACCGTCTGCTCGGCCCTGGGGTCCTCCCGGCACATCCCCGCACCTGGGAGCCCAATGACAACCCTTCACCGGCCCTCCAGACCCAGATCTGGGAGGACATCAGCTGGGAAGGAGCCCGATACCAAGGGTCCACGCAGAGCTCATCTGCTCAGCAGGCTGGAAAGAAACTACACCAGGAAGCCCCAGGGAGGCTTTTCTGGAAACAATCCCAGGTGAGAGCAGAAAGTGACTCGCGGACTTTGTAGCGGGGAGCAGAAGACACAGGAGGGGACGGACAATAGGAAGGCACTGAGGGGCAGGCTCAGGAGGCCATGAACACCCCATAGGATGCCAACCAAGAGGCCAACAGGCGCACCTGAGCAGAGAGAGACTTCCAGACCACCGAGAAGGCCGAGCACACGCACGAGCAGCCTCAAGCGGCCCACGGGACACTCCACGCCAAAGACACGACCTGCGACCGGCCAGCATCCCCACAGGCACCCACATTCCTGTCCTGGGAGCTGGGACATGTCCCCTTCCAGAGCAGAGGGGACCTTGTCAGGGCCCCGAGGTGGGGGTGACCCTGGGTTCCAGGGAGCCCAGCGTCCTCACCAGGTCCTCACGAGAGGGAGGCAGAGGGCAGGGGTCCCATAGACGGGCAGACCCCGCGCTGCCAGCGGGGAGGACGGAGGGGGGCCGCGGGCCAGGGAAGGGCAGGAGCCGGGTCTCCCTGGGGCTCCAGGGGGACCAGCCCTGCCAGCACCGGGGGTTTGGCCTCACGAGGCCCACGTCAGACCCCTGACCCCAGAAGTGTAAAATGAGTCTGTCTAAGTCGCTAAGTCTGTCCTAACTTGCGACGGCGGCCACAGACGTGGGTATAAAGCTTACAATACAAAAAGCCTCGCTCTCTCCGGACAGCACGGTCACAGGCAGCCGCCCGGGGGGCCCCCCTGCTGTCTGCCGAGCCGCTCCTCCCAGACACACCCCGGGGGACACACCTACCAGCCTCTCCGAGGCGCTGGGACTGCGTCTGGGCAGGACACTCGGGGCGGGCATGGGTGGGCACGGGCAGCAGACCCCAGCCCCAGCCCTGCAGGGCCACCGCTGTGCTCACTCGCGTCTCTCTCCCACCCTGGGAGGCTGGAGCGCCCCCCCCCCAGGGAACGTGTGTCACGCCCCCGCGCGGCAGCCCAGGCGCCCGACTCACCACGCGCCCCATCCCGCGAAGCCGATGGCCTGGATGACGGTCAGGACAAACTGGGCTCCGAAGACGAAGAAGAAGGCCATGAAGTTGAAGGAGCTGTCGGCACTGGAGAGGGAGAGAGCACAGCCGTCACGGCGGGCCCGGGAGGAGGTGCCAGCCCCAGCGCCATCAGGCGGGCGCTCCGACGGGCGGGGACTCCGCGGGCCACACGGCCTCTCCGGAAAACACTGCTGTCCCCAGACAGAGTCCCGGCTGCAGAGGGACGCGAGGGGTTCCAGGGTGAGCGACGATGCTCACGAGATCGCTGAACATTGACCCGGGGAGGAAGCGTGTCACAGACTTAAGATCCCCGTACGCTCTGCGGAAGACGTGGACAGTTGCCAAGGGGCTGTGGCGCGGGCGACCTCCAGGTCACTGAAGGAGAACGGGGCCTGCAGGACCCCGAGGGCCGCAGGAGGAGGCAGGGCGCTCCCAGGCCGTCCACCCGCCGCGAGCATTGCGGAGCGAGGCTGCCTGAGCCGGCCCGGAACCCGGGAGAACGGCCCCTTCCGGCTTCGGCCGGGCGGGTTTCTAGTTCTTACCCCCCTGGGGGGCCTCAGGGCGCTGGCAGACTCCCGGGATTCGGGAACCATCGGGGGCAATCACGGCAGGTCCTGAGGAACAGGGCCCTGCTGGGGCGAAGGTCCGCAGAAGCCTAGAACTGCCAACAGCCAGTGCGTTCCCTGCACGCAGGAGCGTCCCTCGGCCCCGGCAGGAGCGAGGCGCCGCCACGCACTGCCCCGGGGACGACCCCGAGCCCACGACGCACAGGGAGGGAACCAGACACAGAAGGCCCCACGGGGTGTGAGCCCACGCGTGTGACACGCCCAGACGAGGCTCCTCCATGGATGGGGAGGGGCGGTGGCTGATGGGACGGGGTTGCCTGGTGGCTGATGGAATGTTCTGGAACTACACGCAGTGATGGTCCCCCAACCCTCTGAAGACACCAGAAATGCTGACACGAGCGGGTGGGCAGCTACGGGAACGGTCTCTCAACTCAATCCCTACAGGACAAACCAGACCACCGTCGCCGAAGTCTAGGCGGCCACCCCCGGACAGAAGCCGTCCCCGACCCCACCGGACGGTCCGGGACACGGACGTCTGACGACAGGTGCCGCGAGGCGCAGGCCCCGAGCACACAGGGTCGCCCGCCCGCAGCCGCACTCACCGGAAGGCCTTGTAGGCGGGCCGGAACCAGCACACGTAGCCGCAGGGAGAGAAGAGCAGCAACCACACCAAGGCCAGGCCGAAGTTGGCTCCCGAGCCGCCGCCGATCCACCAGGCCAGGCAGGCGACGAGGTTCACGGCGAGCGTGGCACAGTAGACTGGGGAGGGGGCGCGGAGGGTGAGTGGGCTCGCAGGGCAGCGGGCCTGGACCCCTCCGCCCCCTGGGAACGCGGGGCCGGGCTCCGGTCAGCACGGGCGTCACAGAGCCAGACGAGGGCTCAGAAGGCATCACTGTCAGAAAGGCGAGGTTCAGCCCCAAATCCGGGCTCCCGCCGCCTGAGGATGGGACCGACTTCATGGTGGGGCTGTCCCAGGCCCGGGTCTGAGGGGCGTGGGAGGCCCCGGCCGTGTCCGCCCCGCCCCGCCCTGCCCCGGCCGCTCACACAGCCACAGCCGGTAGATCCTCTTGACCAGGAGCTGGTGCTCGATGGGGATCTCGTCCGAGAAGTTCTGGTAGAAACAGGGCTTCAGCGGGATAAACCTGGGCAGCGGTGGGAAGTTGTTCTCCTTTCCTGCAGGGACACAAAACACCAAGGAACGATACCAGTTTGGGGCCTCAGTGACGGCCCCAAACACGTCCCCATCCCTGTCAACCTGCGGACGTGTCCCCTTCCGCGACAGAGGGGACCTTGTCAGGGCCGCGAGCTAGGGGTGACCCTGGGTTCCCGGGGGGCCCGGTGTGCTCCCCAGGTCCTCACGAGAGGGCGGCAGAGGGCGAGGGTCCCCGAGACGAGCGGACCCCGCGCTGCCGGCGGGGAGGATGGGGGAGGCCGCGGGCCAGGGAAGGGCAGGAGCGGAGTCTCCATGGGCCCCGGGGGACCAGCCCTGCCCACGCCGGGGTTTAGGACTCCTGATTTCACAATAAGAGATAATAAATGTGGTTTATGTTTTTTTTTTAAGATTTTATTTTATTTGAGAGAGAGAAGCAGAGAGGGAGGGGCAGAGGGAGAAGCAGGCTCCCCAGGGAGCAGGCAGCCCGACGCGGGACTCCATCCCAGCACCCCGGGATCGTGACCTGAGCTGAAGGCAGCTGCTTCACCGACGGAGCTGCCAGGCGCCCCGGTGAACGGTTCAACCCCCTTGGCTGTGGCGATTCGGAAGAGCAGCTGGAGAGACGCGCGGACTCGGGGGCACTCCGAATGCACGCGCTTCCTGGGGCAGCTCGGACACATGCCCACCAGCCACGGGTTCCAACCACAGCACTGTAGCCTCTCTGGGTCCTGGAGCCCAGAAGTCTGAGCTCAGGGTGTGGTGGGGCGGCGCCGCCCCAGGGGCTCCAGGGGAGGGTCCCCCCTGCCCCTCCCAGCTCCTGGGGCTGCAGGCGGCCCTTGGCATGCGGCCACATGGTGCCTGCCTCGGTGGCACACGGCCATCTCCCCGGTGTGTCCTTACGGGAACCTGCCACCGCATCACGGCTACCCTATTCCAGCCTGAGCCCGCTCCACGAGCCACACACAGCGGCTCGGCTTCGCAGGAACGGGGTGAAGACTGGACGTGTCTTCTGGGGACAGGGCTTAGCCTGAGCGCGGCAAGGTCCGTGCTACCGTCAGCCTTTGGAAGACGTCACGGCTGTGGCCGGACAGCCTCCTGAGCACCTGGAGGGCCAGGCGGTAAACCAAAGCCAGAGGGGGTCTGCCCTCTTGGCCGGGGGACAGCGGCAATAATCCCGGTGACTGAGCAAGAGGGGTGAGCCAGAAAATGCGTGTGTGGTGGGGGGTTAGCTGTGCTCCACCAGGAGGGCCTGGTGCCTGGCTGGCTCAGCCCGCCGAGCGTCTGACTCTTTTTTTTTTTTTTCTTTTCTTTTTTTAAAGATTTTATTTATTTATTTGACGGAGAGAGAGATCACAAGCAGGCAGAGAGGCAGGCAGAGAGAGAGGAGGAAGCAGGTTCCCTGTGGAGCAGAGAGCCTGATGCGGGGCTCGATCCCAGAACTCTGAGATCATGACCTGAGCCGAAGGCAGCGGCTTAATCCACTGAGCCACCCAGGCGCCCCGAGCGTCTGACTCTTGATCTCAGCTCGCGATCTCGCGGTCGTGAGTTCGAACCCTCACTGTGCTCTATGCCAGGCGCGGAGCTCACCGATAAAGAGCCGTGAGGTTAGCCCGGCCTGCTAAGTGTCTGCTCTCGGCTCAGGTCATGATCCCGTGTCCTGGGATCGAGCCTCCCTTGGAAGAGCCTGCTTCTCCCTCTCTGCCCCCTCCCCTGCTTGTGTGCCCTAACAAATAAAATCTTAAAAAGAAAAAAAAAGTAGGTACTTAAACAGAGACTCCAGGAAGTGAAAAGTTTGAGGCCGTGGGCTCTGGGGGAGGGCATCAGTGTGAGCCCATGGAGAGGCAGTGGGGAGCCCAGGGACCAGGGAGGGGTGGACAAGTGGAGGCAGAGGCGGACCGCACCTTACTGGCCGCAGAGAGCCCTGAGGCATGACCACGGGAGGCAGGAAGCCACGGGGTCCCCAGCCTGAGCAGAGAGGGAGCCGATCCCACTCAGCGTGCTGGCTCTCAGCCTCTGTGCTCGGATGTGGGAGAAGGCCCCCCGCACGGGCTCACGGCTTCCACGCCACAGCCCCTGGTCACTACCCTTCACGGTTCCTGTCCGAGGCCCCAACAAGGACCCCACCCGGCCCTCCGCCCCACTGCTCCCTGGGCCACCAGCACCTCCCTCCCTCCTGGATGTCTGACACCCTCCCCTCCCGCCACCCACCGCAAGGACAGCGTGACGCCTCCCGCGGTCAGGCCGCGACCCGGAGGTGGAAACCCCCGCCAAATCGCATCCGGAACCTGGGTTCGAGTCCCACTGCCAGCAGCAGCCGCGGACCTCAAGCACCCAGAGCCCCACACCCCCCCACCAGGGACGGGGCGATGCCGGGACTGACTACACACAGCAGGGCGGGTGTGAACGTGGGCGGACAGTGTGCGCTCCGCGGCCTCGCCGTGGCCTTGGGGCCCCAGGCCCCCTCACTTCACCCACACGTTCCACCCCCCCTTCTGAGAGGGACGAGGGGCCGCGCCTGTGACAGAGTGAGAGCGACACATGCAGGCATGAGCCCAGACGCCCAGACCTCACGCCTCACCTCCATGTCCACCACCAAACGGGCCCCAGGGCAGAAAGCCTGGGCCGGGGGACAGCTAGAGAAGCCCACATCGCCCTCCCGTCCGGCTCAGAGCGAGGAACTGACCCCAACACCCTCCACAGGAGGAGAGCGGCGAGCGCCCCCCCGGGGGTTGTCAGGGTGCGTCTGGCACTAGGGGACCCCCCACAGGATCCCCCGGCGCAGGGCCTCTGGGCGAGACTCACCAGACATTTCCGCTGTGACAACTGGGCGGGGCAGAAGCCTACGGCCACCTGGAGGGGAGACAGCCACAGTCAGGAGGTCCTCGAGGCCGCTGGGGGACCCCGACCCCAGCTGCACGCTCAGCGGCAACCGCAGCCAGAGGCCTCAGCTCCAGGCCGCCCCGGAGGTGTCTGTGCTCTGGTCCCAAAGGGCACCCCAAACCGGCAGGCCGGCCCCACGTGCCTCCCGCAGAGCTGGCAGAACGGGGGGCGGCCTGCTGCCCCCACACACACCCGGCCAGAGCCAACATGTTCCCTGTCCCCCCCACCCCCCAAGCTCCCTCTTCTTCCACGAACAGCTCCGAGCACCTGCTCAGCGCCGCCGACACCTGGGTCCACGCTCAGTGCCGTGTGACATCACACGAGTCACACGGCCTCTCTGGTCTGCACCCTTGCCCCTGCAAGCCTGGCGGAGCTAAGGGCCTCGCAGCGACCCAAGCGAGGCAGCTGGGGACGCCGCTGGCCACCGGCGGCCCTTCCTACCGAGAACCAGAGGAGCCGGCATCACGCGGAGCAGGCCGCCACCAACACGTTCGCCTGTGGGGACTCTGTCGGTCCCCGAGGGCCCTGTGGGTGGGCACTGCCGTCACCAGGACAGAAGCTGGACTCACGGGGCCGTGCCCAGCGCCCACCCGGGCCTCACTGTCCCCAGCACTGGGAACCTACGGACAGCTTTCAGACGCACATTCTAGGTGACAAGGTTCCAATGACCCTGAGCTCCCAGGGTCCACGCCCCCACCCCCAGGATGCCCTCTGGTCCGGCCTGGCCCAGCCCTCTGTGCGCACATGCCGGGTGGGCTCCCAGCCCCACTGCACTGCCCATCCACGGCACTGGCCTGCGGGCGGACCCCCTCCCCTGCCCTGTGCCTGTGGGCCGGTGGGGGCTGGGTGCAGACCCCCAGGGCTCCAGGGGAAGCTCAGAGCAGGGATGAACTAGGCCCCGCAGGGATCCCAAATCCACACGTGCTGGGCAAACCGACGTTGGTTCTACTGCTCACGGCTCTGGGGCAGACCCCCAGCTGGCCCCACCTGAAGAACAGGAAACCGGACGAGCAGAAGAAGCCTTTCAGGCAGCGGAGTGCAGGCTGGCAGGCCACCCCCGCCCTGTGTAAACACCCCGCGGCCAGCCCCGCCCTTCCAGAACCAGGACACAGGCCAGAAGGTGCCCCCCAGGCCAGCACGCATCCCCCACTTGGCTCAGAAGCTCCCCTTGCCGTGTATAAACCCCAAACCTTGGCAAGAGTGGTCACCTGACCCAAGGACCCTTGCCTACCACGGTTCCCTGCGGCTGTCAACAGACACCAACCTGGTTCGGGGCTGTTTATTTTCACAAGCAGAGCCGTTTCCAGACACCCGGGACAAAGGGGATCCTGTCCCAGCAGACCCTCGGGCTCGGGGCAAGCCGCGGCTGGAGAAGGAAGTCCGAGGGCCCAGCCCCCCCCAGCTGGACCGCGCGAAGCTCAAGCCCGGGGAAAAGCGCCGTTGGGGCAGAAACGCGTCCCACAGCGGGACAGTGACGGAGGTGAAGGGGGTCTGAGGGGACCGAGCTGTCGGTGCCTACGAGCCGGGGTCCAGCCGGCGGCACTGGGCCTCCAGGACCCCACGGAACACCTGGAAGCGGTGGTTGAGGTCGGGCCGGGCGTGGATGCGGAAGCGGGTGCCCAGGGCGCCGTCGGGCGAGGGCGCGCCGTAGAAGACGCGCTGCACACGCGAGTGCACCAGGGCCATGGCGCACATGGCACAGGGCTCGCGGGTGACGTACAGGTCGTAGCCCGTGCACACGTAGGGGAGGCTGTCCGCGCACACGTCCCCATCCTCGTCCAGCTTGCGCACAGAGCCCACACGGACGCCCTGGGGGGCGCCGGCCCCGGCGAAGGAGCAGGCGGGGAAGGGGCGGAGGTCATAGGCCCCGCGGCCCTGGCCCTGGGCCACCAAGTCAATACACACCATGGTGGCGTGCAGCAGGGGGCGGGCTCTGCTGCTGCAGTCGTGGCCCGTGGCCAGCACGCGGCCAGAGGACGGGTCCACCACCACGGCTCCCACCGCCCTGAGGCCCCTGGCGGCCGCCTGGCGCGCTGCCCACACGGCCCGCTCCATGTGAGCCTGCATGGCCGAGCGCTCCTGCGCCGAGAACAGCCGCCCGGCCAAGGCGCGAGTCACCTGCCTATCCTCGTGGAAGGACGTGGGCCAGTAGGCACGCGCCTCCTCGAACTGGCCTCTGGTCAGGGGCGGCCGGGCTGGCACGGGCACCAGGAAGGGCTGTCCCAGGCCACGAGGGTCGACGGAGGGCTGCGGGAGGAGCTCGGCGAGCGACCTGGCCCCCGCGGCCGGCTCCGCCAGGCACAGCAGCATCTCGAGCGCGTGCGGGCCGGCGCGGCGGCTGGGCCGCACCCTCTTCAGGTGAGGCTGCGCGGGCAGCGGGTGCACGGCGGACACCTCCTTGAGAAGCCGTGACGTCTGGCGCTTGTCCAGGATGGGCGCGGCGTAGGCCAGCACCAGCTCCACGTCCCTGCACTGCTGCTCGGACAGGACCGGGAGGGCTTGCCACGGCACGGGCTCCGGCTCCGGGTTCCCGGTGCTGGCGTCCACGCGCTGCTCCCCGAGGCCCGGGGCTGCCTGCATCCTCGGCACGGCTCCGACTGTGGGAGACAGAGATCGGAGCAGACGTTCATCCGTCAGCTGCAGACGCCCGGCAGAGCGCGGAAGTCCGTCCCAGGTCCCGGGAGCGTGCGGCATCCGAAGGCTCGTCCGAGTCCGCGCACATGGAGCGCGGTGGCCGCACTCGTGCTCACATCCCGCCAAGTCCTGGTCTGCAGAACTCAGCCCCGCACTGACCGTTCTGTCTCCCCGGGACACGGGCCACTGTGGACATGCACGCCAGGTCGCACCCAGTGAGAAACAGAACACGGACGGTCTCAGTACTCGTCTTCACGCCGACCGTCCACCTGGTGACGGCACTCATCTCGCCTGCCTCTCTGCGCTTTGGCAACGGCGGCTTCTAGAACATTTAACATTGCGTCCGTACCTCACATCGTGCCCCTGTTGGTCGGGACCGCCACGGGTAACGTCAGACCCCAATTCCCGGTCATCTCGACGTGATTGTGGGGGATCCTTGCTGCCCCCACGCGCCCACACCCCACAGCTTGCTGGCATCCCGGGCAGACCGGCCCCCTCCTGCCTCCCTCCCTGTGGACAGGGAAGGGCTGGAATCATCTCTGACACCCGTGGGCTTCCACTTCTCATGACACGCCTCCCAGCCCACTCCTCGGCTGCCCCTAACCGTGGGTGTTCATCAGCCAGGCCCGCTGGGAGGTACGGGATGGCCTCACCCTCCAGGGTGTCCTGAGCTCACGATGCACGTCTGGCCAGCGTGGAGCCCGGGTGCCGTTGGCAACCACGAGGACTAGAAGGCGCAGAGGGCCCCCCAGCACACTCACGGCTCCGTGCCAGGCAGGGCCCACAGCAGGGCCCACGGTGCCGACTCTGAATCTGCCCCCAGCACATGCCACGCCCAGGACCCGACAGCACAATACGCGCCCCACCTGCCCCTCCGAGAGTACAACTCCGATGAAAACAGAACAGGCAACAAGTAAAGCCGCCTGCCCTGGGACACTGCCGGCCGGGGTGCCAGCCCCTAGGCAGGATGGGTAAAGCCCCAGCGTCTGTCTGAGCCGCGGCTACTCCACTCCACACCCAGCCACGCGCCCGCAGCTCCGAGAACACACGTTCACCAAGAGACCTGCACGTGTCCTCTCAGCAGAGCCTTCACGGCACCCGGAACGTGGACATGGCCCAAGTGTCCTTCGATGGATAAATGGACACACACAGGAGCATCCCCCGCCGCCAGCAGGTGTGAGGTGTCCCCATGCACCCTGGGGACAGACCCCGACAACACTCAGGGAGGGAACCAGACACAGAAAGCCTGGTCTGGGCGTGTCTCAGATGCGTCAACTCACACCCTGTGTGGCCTTCGGGGTGTGAGTCCATGCGTGTGACACGCCCAGACCAGGCTCCTCCCAGGACAGGAAGGGGGCTCGTGGGGGTTCGGGGTGGGAGGATGAGAAATGACTACTAATGGGAACGGGGCTTTTTTGGGGGTGGGTGGCGTGTTCAGGAACAAGCCGGTGATGACGGTTTCCCAACCCCACAAATGTCCTAAAAACCACAGATCTGTCCGTTTCAAATGGGTGAACTGCCCCTCGGTGAAGCTATTAAAAAAAGCGGGGAGGGGTAAGAACACCAGGCAGCTGCCAAGTCAGCAGACTCCAAACAAGGCCCTCTGCCTTGGATGACAGCTGCTGGACTGTAGCTGCCACGTGTCCTCCCAGTGACCCAGAAGGGAGCTGGGGAACTGTCCCCTTTCTACAAGACAAGATGAGGCTCTGGGAGTGGGAAGGACATCCTGGAGCCACCAGGCAGGGAAGGCAGAGTCGGGATCCGACCAGCTCTCCGGAGCCCATTCCACAGATACGGAGTAAACAGCTTCTGGAGACCATGTCCCCGCCTGAGCTCCCCATCCCAACGTCCAGAGGGCAGTGCCAGTCCAGGATCCACGCACCAGGGTCCACGCACCAGGGCTGTTTCAACCAGCCGGGACGTGCAGCGGGCTGGAGGCCTCTGGGGCACCAGGCTCCTCTCTCATCCCCGAAGCTTGAGATCAACGTCCGGCTCCAGGCACCCAGCTGCCTCCACGCCCCCCACACCATTTGCTATGCTCGCCCAGCTCAGTGCCATCCCTGGCACGGCCGGGGACAGTCCGGGGACAGCCACAGCCGGCTCAGGACCGACCACGCAGGGTTCCAGTGCCTCTGCCTCAGGCACTAAGTCCCGGACCGGGCGGAGGGAGCCACAACTGCATATGGGAGCCCCCACAGCTGGGCCAGGGGCACAGGACTCTAACACAAGTGCCCCGGAAGCTGAGGACTACCTGCCCCCGTGTCGCCCCACCACAGAAGGGGTGCCTGGAAGTCCCAAAGGCTCTGGCACTGGAAGGGAACCAGGAAGTGGCACTGATTCGGGCAGCCGAGGCGCCCTGCAGGCAGCACCCAGTGAACTCAGGCTCGAGGCCCCGTCTCCCCACTGGATTAGGAAGGCAGGCCAGAAGCTGGGTGTGAACCCCGGGGCACCCGGCCTAAGCCCCAGCCTCAGCGTCCCCCTCCGAAAAATGGGAATGCAACACCATCACGCAGGGCTGTCCGAGGCAGAAAAGGACGAAACCCGCAGGAGACCCCACACCGACCCGGGGCCAGTGATGCTCTGGGGTGGGTGGGCAGTCAAGGAGGCCTCCTCGGAGGCAGTGACCCGCAGCAGGCCCTGGAAGGCAGGCCGTCCTGAACAGGACAGCCAGGCTGGATCCCAGGCCCGCTCGCAGCGCGCCAGGTGCTGGTTCGGTGCTGGTTGCGAGGGCGCAACCCGGGCGGCTCCGGGCCCAGCGGGGAGGCAGGGAGCTGCCATCTGCACCCTAACGAGCCCCCCCCCCCCCCGCCGATACGGAGTTCTCCGACGGCGGGGCGTCCTGCGCGGCCCACGCCCTTCGGTGCAAAAGTCCGAGGAGGTCGGGCGCGCCGGGTGCAGGAGGAAAGCCCCCTGCCGGGCCAGGCCAGAAACCCCGGACCACTCACGCTGTCCGTAAGCGTCAGGGCAGCGCCCGTTTAGAGGCCTGCAGGGGCGGGACCCGGAGCAGGGGGGGCCGCGACCACCCCAGGCACGCGCGCGGGGAGGGTGACCGGGCGAGCGGAGCAGCCGGGCGTACGGGGTTTTCACCCCCGCGCCCGCAGGGGCGCGCGCACGCGCACAACGTCAACGGCGGGGGCGGGGGAGCGGCGGCCCGCGGCCCGGCCGCCCCACGCGCACGCGCACACGCACACGCGCCGATGCCCTCCGCAGCCTGGGCGCCGGGCACGGCCGGCGTCCCCCGCCAGCCGAGATACGCTACCCCCCGCGCCCGTCAGCACCCGGCTCGCCGTCCGTGGGAGCCCGGGCCGCGAGAGCCGAGACCCCGGGGCCCCACGCTTACCTGAAGAACCGCACGCGAGCGCAGCGCCTCCCAAGGCTTAGCAACCGACCGCCTGCCCCGCCTCCGCCCGCGCCGCGGGGCACGACGGGAGCGTAGTTCCAGGGGCGGGGTCGGCGCGGCACAGGGGCGGGGGCCGGGACTACAATCCCCACAAGGCTGCGCGCCGGGCCGAGGAGGGCCGCCTATCTCCCGAGCGCCGCTCCCGGGACTCGCGGGAGCGCGGGGAGAGCTGAGTTAAGGGTTCGAGACCGCCCTGGGCGACGGGAAAAGGGGATCGCGAGGACCGTTGGGAGAATCGGACTGGGAGACTGAGGCAGAGGCGGACACGACACCCTGTTTGCTGCTGCCACGTAGCTTCAGAGGGGCTGTCCTCAGAGACCTGGGGGACCAGTGTCTCAAGCGGCCTAGGATTGGGCGATTCTTGGCCTCAGTTTTCCCATCTGTACAGTAGGCGAAGGGGACCTCTTGGCTCTTTTCGCCAAAACGTGCTAATTTCACGTTTCCTTTGTCTCCCTGTTTCCTTCCTGCAGGAACCGTCTGCTCCGGGGGGGCGGCTCCTGCGCGCGTTCCTGCTGCCCCCGCCTGCGTCCCGGGCTCGACCCCGCAGGGCCCCGGGAGTCTCCGTCTGCAAAGCGCCCCCCACGCCCGGTTTATTGGTGGGAAACAGCATGCCCCGAAGCGTCCGCTCCGGCCGGTCACCCGCCTTTCTCCCTTCCAAACGGAAGAGGTCAGAGCGGCGTGTGCCCCGTCCGTTCCCTTCAGCCCCGGGTGTGCCGCGCGCACCGGCCCAGAGCGCCTGTTCCGCTGATTCCTATTATGTTTTCATTCCACGCTGTTCGGTTGGCACGTGAGAGGCAAAGACTGGATTTTCTGCATGTAAAAAAAAAAAAAAAAGGAACCTCCTCAATGTATTTTTCTACCAATATTTTTTAAGATCTTATTTATTGGACAGAGATCACAAGTAGGCAGAGAGGCAGGCAGAGAGAGGAGGCAGCAGGCTTCCCGCTGAGCAGAGAGCCCGATGCGGGCTGGATCCCAGCACCGCGATCATGACCTGAACGGAAGACAGAGGCCCAACCCACTGAGTCACCCAGACACCCCAGAATCTGCCTATTTTTTTAAAGTTACCTTTACACCCAACGTGGGGCTCAGACACATCGGCCCAAGATCAAGAGTCGCAGCGCCACCACCGAGCCAGCCGGGCGCCCCTTGTCCTGCCGGTGTTTGGTCTCTCCGTAGGCGAAAAGACATGCAGGTGGGGATGGGAAAGCCAGTCAGGCAGATCTCCCGAGAGAACAGCCCCGTGGCCCAGCAATTCCAGGTGTAGATACACACACCGGGGAACTGGAAACAGGGACCCAAGTGGATACCAGCCCAGCCATGTTCACAGATCAAGGGCGAGAATTCCAGTAACGGGTAAATGGAGAAACGAAATGTGGTCCATCCAGACACTGGAATATGATTCAGCCTCAAAAAGGGAAGGATCCGGGGTGCCTGGGTGGCTCAGTGGGTTAAGCCTCTGCCTTCAGCTCAGGTCATGATCCCAGGGTCCTGGGATCGAGCCCCGCATCTGGCTCTCTGCTCAGCAGGGAGCCTGCTTCCCCTCCCCCCTCTCTGCTTGCCTCTCTGCCTACTTGTGGTCTCTGTCTGTCAAATAAATAAATAAAAATCTAAAAAAAAAAAATTTAAAAAAAAAAAGGGAAGGATCCTGGAGCGCCTGTGGGGCTCAGTCGGTGACGCATCTGCCTTCGGCTCAGGTCGTGATCCCAGGGTCCTGGATGGAGCCCTGCATCGAGCTCCCTGCTTGGCAGGGAGCCTACTTCTCTCTCTGTCTGCCTCAATCTGTCTCTCTCTCTCTCTGACAAATAAATAAATAAATCTTAAAAATAAAAGCAACGGACTTCTGACTTAATGGAACCAATGAGAGTCAGCCTTGGGATTTTGCTTGAAATACAAGCAGAGTCCTTCTCCTTGTGCTGTAGGGTTGAAGCCCGGAGCTTCCTGCAGTAATTTTTACTACCCAGTGGTGGAGTTTGTCCGGGAATTAAGCCCAAGCAGAAGAGAGCAGATCCCAAAAGGCTGAGCACCTGGATCTAGCCCTGCGCCCATCCGGAGCCCCTGGGCTTTCTGCGTTTTGTTTTGTTGGGTGCGGTTTTTAGGACTTAAGCTAATGGGAGTTGATTTCAGTCCTTTATAAACCCAGAGCTTCCGTCAATAGGGTCCCTTCTGTGCATCACGTTGCACCTTCACAAGTCCCACGACCTCAAAACACGGAGACGGGCAACTTGGGTCCAGAACCAACAAGTTGGGAAAACCTGGGGACTGGTTCCCCACTTGAAAGCGGAGTGGCCGCAGAAAGTGGCCTGGAGTGTGGGGAACCTGGGTCAGCTGCGCAGGCTCGGTGCCCGGAAGCTCTTCCTTTCCACAAGGCAGTCAACAATCAGTCTATGGGGAAGGGAAGGGCTTCCCACAGGCCTGCCCCTCCCTCCGCGGGGCTGGGGCGAAAATCAACGTTCCTCACGCCAAACGGTGCGATATTCACTTCTGTTGCTCATCACCCTGTTGATGTCCGAGAATGCCCGTGACGTTGGTGTGGGCCAGGTGCTTCCCACTCTGGGGGTGTCCCAGACCAGACTCTTCCTGGAAATGTGCGGCGGGTGGGGGGAGCGTGTCCTTCAATGCACAGGGAAGCCAGATCAAAGCCACCGGGGTTCCGCAAGGAGGGAAAGTCGCCACGTCCTGCTTCCTGAATGTTATAGGACATTCCACTGCCCCTAGCAGGTCTCTTGACAAGTGAATCCCAGCGTTCTTAGCCAGACCGGGAGAGTTCCAGGCCCCGAGGACGCTCCTGCAGCTGCGGGACTGATCACACGCCAACCATCTGTCACTTCCCCCGGGGCCAGAAAACGTTTGTTTCTGAAAAACAAACCCAGGCCCCAGGGCTGAGACTAACAACAATTAGTCCTGATGCACACTTCAGGGGGCAACCCCCCACACACCCAACACACCGTTCTAGGCACTTGACATCATCTCCTTTCTCCTATCATCCCCTTTGTCCTCATGGCAATCCTACACAGCAGGGCAGAAGTATCCTCATTCATTTTATTTTATTTTTTAAAGATTTTATTTATTTATTTGACAGAGGGCGAGAGACAGCGAGAGAGGGAACACAAGCAGGGGGAGTGGGAGAGGGAGAAGCAGGCTTCCCGCTGAGCAGGGACCCCCCCCCAATGCGGGACTCAATCCCAGGACCCTGGGACCGTGACCTGAGCCAAAGGCAGACGCTTAATAACTGAGCCACCCAGGCGCCCCAAGTATCCTTGTTTTATGGATGAGAAAACACCGCAGCCGCCGTCCTTTTGGTTATTTGACGCTTATGATCAGGTTTATGCGTGTGCCTTCCCCGCTCACACCCCAAGGCAGGGTTTGCTGGCATGGAGAAGGTAACCTGCCCAAACAGGGCCTAAGTTCCACAACCTTGAAATGACCCCTAAATGATTCTTGGAGCTGGACATGCACCCCGGGGGTACACAGTCCCAATGGACCTCGCCCAAAGCCTGGCCACGTGGGACTGGGATGTCAGGAGAAGCCCTATTTCGAGGAGCCTTTGGTCTGATAGTCTTCCCAGCACTCGTTATTCCCTGGCGATAGCTTTTTTATCGAGAATGTCCACAAAACACAGCACGGTGGTGTCTACCTTCTCTGGCCCAGAGCAAGTGCTCAATATAGACGACCACCCAATATCAGGATTTTTTTTAAAAAAGATTTTATTTATTTATTTGACAGATCACAAGTAGGCAGGGAGGCAGGCAAAGGGGGGAAGCAGGCTCCCCGCTGAGCAGAGAGCCCGACGCGACGCGGGGCTCAATCCCAGGACCCTGAGATCATGACCTGAGCGGAAGGCAGAGGCTCAACCCACTGAGCCACCCAGGTGCCCCGAGTGTCAGGATTATTGTTATTATTATTTTAACAAGGCAGACGGGACGGTCCACCCATTCCCAAGGAGCCCCGTGCAGCTGGCCCAGCCGCTAAGGATTCCCCAGACACTGTAGTCACTCACCTACCAAAGGCAGCGTGTCCCAACCCCTGGCTTCAGTCCTGATCAGCAGGAGTGACCTGGGGGAGTCCCAAAACATCCACACCCATAGTCTTGCCCCCCCACCCCATCAAGGGACCCGGCGCCTGCTTCACGTCACTCAGAGAAGCAGGGGTGCCCTCCCAAGGGACCACTACGCCGCGCACTCCTTCAGAAATGCAGATTCTCGGGCTGCACCCTGCACCAGCTGAATCGGAAGCTCTGGGCTGGGCTTCAGCCATCTGTGTTTCAACCCACCTCCCCTGGGGGTTCCAGGGCCGCCCCCCGCCCCTCAACTTCAACAACCAGGCCCTTTGCTCCCCCACATTTGCAGTGTCTGGAGACGTCTGTGGTCGGCAGGACTGGGGTGCTCCTGCCACTGAGGGGGTGGGGGCCAGGCATGCTGCTGACCACCCGGCACACAGCGCCGGGGACACTCCCACAGAGAGTGACCTGCCCAGAATGTCAGCGGGGCCAAGGGGGACAAACCCTGCATTAATTATTTGGAAAAAAGATTGAGTCTGGTCCCTGTTCACACTGGACACCGGAGTAAATCCCCGGGGTCAGAGGGTACGAACCAGGGCTACCCCAGCGTCTGTGAGTCGCCCCCACTCAGCGTGTGTCGTGAAGCGTGTGAGCTGTCCCAGGACCTCATGGCTGCAGAACGCAGTCTCCTGGGGGTCAGTGGGACCTCCTGACCCGGGGTCTCACCTGGGAGCGCGTCTGCTCCCCAGGGGACACAGGTGACGCCTGGGGACATTTTTGGTCGTTTCAGCTCCAGCCAGTGCTCCTGGCGTGGAGTGGGTGGGGCCAGGGATGCCGCACGGGACCTCCCTGAGCTCAGGACACCCCACAACCAAGAAACATCCGTTCCAGGTGTCAGTCCCGCAGAGGCCGACGAAGACTGCCCAGGAGCCGAGCAGATACACCAGCCATGGTGGGGGACCCTGGACAAGGGTCTTGGGCCCCGAGCCTCAGTTTCCCCACCTGTAAGTTGGGAATGGGGACAAGACCTACTCGTTTTACGTTGTTGCAAGGACAGGGACGCGCGCGGCCAAGGACAGTCCCGATCCTTGGGTCCGGGGTGGGGTGTCTATTTGGGGGCAGACACCCCCCCCAAAACGGAGCCCTTGTCCGACTCGGCGATATCTACCTAGGGAGATGGGGACTCTCCTTCAGGAGAGGACTGCGCCCTGTGTCAGGGCCTAGAGGAATCCCCACGCCCCTCTAGCCCCCGGCTCTGTCCTCTAGGTCCCCCGCCCTGTGTGGGCCCAGAGCCGCGGGGAGGTACCGGAGCCTCGTCCCGCCCCTCTCGGGAAGACCAATTCCTATTGGCCAGAGGGGAGCGGCGGCGAGTTCTGATTGGCCGAGGGGAGCGTAGCGGCGAGTGATGGACGGGCTGGGGTGGGGCGGGGCCGGGGGCGGGGCCGGAGCTGGGGAGGAGGACAGCGCGCCCCGCCCCCCGCGGGAAGGGGACTGCGAGGGCGGTGAGGTTGCACGTCCTGCTCCCGCCCCGTCTTTTCCTTTCTCTCCGCGGGAAACTGAGTCTCTGCTTCCGGCCTTTATCCAAAATGTTATTTCCGATACCGTGGGTGGTGGTGTTTTGTGGGTTTTTGGCATTACTTTTGATTTTTATTTGAATAAAATAGTATTTACCTCCGCGACTGTTGTTTTTTGGGGTGTTTGGGTTGTTTGGGGGTTTTTTGCCCTTTCGTGAATTTTGGGCCCAACGTGAGTGCCTCACTCCCTTGACCCAGGTACCAGTTCTACAGAAAAGGACGGAGCCAGTAAGCTCAGTGGGTCCACAATGTTGGGCCCCTGATGCCGAGGTCAGTCCCTACCCCTAGATCCAACCTCCAGGGGATGGAGAGGGAGGGGACCTCGTCCTTACATTTAAAAATCGAATAATTGGGGCGCCTGAGTGCCTCAGTTGGTTAAGCGGGAGGCTTGGGCTCAGGTCCCAGCTGTCTCCCTCTCTCCCTCTGTCAGATAAACAAGTAAATAAATGAATGAAATCTTTTTAAAAATTAAAAAAATAAAAATTGAGGAAACCAATTAGGCACAGTTGTCCATTTCTACAATTAGGGATAGAATGGTATTATACGATATGATCTGAATGATAGATACAATTCACCCATTTGAAACATATAATTCAATGGTTTTTATTTATTTTTAAAGATATTTTTAGGGGCACCTGGATGGCTCAGTGGGCTAAAGCCTCTGCCTTCGGCTCAGATCATGGTCCCAGGGTCGTGGGATCGAGCCCCGCATCGGGCTCTCTGCTCAATGGGAACCCTGCTTCCTCCCTCTCTCTGCCTGCCTCTCTGCCTACTTGTGATCTCTGTCAAATAAATAAATAAAATCTTTTTTTAAAAAAAAGATGCTTTTAAACTTATTTGGCAGAGAGACCGAGCTGGCGCACAAGCAGGAGAATGGGCAGGCAGAGGAAGAGGAAGGCTCCTCACAGAGCAGGGAGCCCGAAGCCGGACTCGATCCCAGGTCCCTGAGATCATGACTCCAGCCAAAGGCAGACGCTTCACCAACAGAGCTAGCCAGGCGTCCCTATTTTAGGACATTTTAATCACCCCATAAAGAAACCTTATAGACTACTGTTACGCTGAAAAAATAAATAAATAAATTTAGAATTAAAAAAAAAAGAAAAAAGAAACCTTATAGGCATTAGCAGCCACTCCCCCCACGAGCCCCGGACCCTCACTAATTCACCTGCCTCTACGGAATTGCTTATTCTGAACTTTCATGTGAGTGGGTCATGCGCTAGCTTGTCCCTCTGCAGCTCCCGTCTTTCCCTAATGGTGACGGTTTCAAGGCTCCCCCACATAGCGCGTTCGCTGGTCCCTCACCCCTGCTTATGGCTGAATAATACTCCAGTGCGGCGGGGCCATGTTTGCTTTCTGCTGGTCAAGCCGTGAATGTTTGGACGGTTCCCACTCCTTGGCCATGATAAGTAACGCTGCTTTGAACGTGCGTGGACAGGTCTGCAGGTGGACATGAGCCTTCCTCTGCTACATCAAATGGTAACTGGGCGTCTGACCTCCGGAGGAGCTGCCCGCCTGTTTTGCAGGGCGGCTGCCCCATGCCGAACTCCCGGGTCTGTGCAGGAGCGTCCGACGGTTCCACATGCTCCCCCACGTTCGGTATCGCCTGTCCTTTTGGAGACAGCGGCGGGCGCAGCTGAGAAATGCCATCTCACGGTGGTTTGGGCTGGCATCTCCCCGATGACTGCAGACGTCGAGCTGACCGTAACTACAGAACACCTACTATGCGCCAGGCCCTTTCCTGGGAAGACAGATTCACACCTACTATGCGCCAGGCCCTTTCCTGGGAAGACAGATTCACACCTACTATGCGCCAGGCCCTTTCCTGGGAAGACAGAGTCACACCTACTATGCGCCAGGCCCTTTCCTGGGAAGACAGAGTCACACCTACAATGCGCCAGGCCCTTTCCTGGGAAGACAGATTCACACCTACTATGCGCCAGGCCCTTTCCTGGGAAGACAGATTCACACCTACTATGCGCCAGGCCCTTTCCTGGGAAGACAGATTCACACCTACTATGCGCCAGGCCCTTTCCTGGGAAGACAGATTCACACCTACTATGCGCCAGGCCCTTTCCTGGGAAGACAGATTCACACCTACTATGCGCCAGGCCCTTTCCTGGGAAGACAGATTCACACCTACTATGCGCCAGGCCCTTTCCTGGGAAGACAGATTCACACCTACTATGCGCCAGGCCCTTTCCTGGGAAGACAGATTCACACCTACTATGCGCCAGGCCCTTTCCTGGGAAGACAGATTCACACCTACTATGCGCCAGGCCCTTTCCTGGGAAGACAGAGTCACCTTTTGGCTGTCAGGTGACAGCCAAGGAAAACAGAGCAAGGGCGACCGGCTCTGCGGAGGGCTGGAGCCAGTGTGGTCTTCATGGGGGCTGAAGTGGTCAGGGAAGTCCTCTCCACGGAGGTCACGCTTTCCCCAAGCCCCCAGCAGTGACATATTTTCTGTGGGGAGAGAGCAGGCAGCCAGTGCAGAGGTCCCACGGCAGGGCTGAGAGCCCCTGCCTGCGGTTTGGTGAACACAGGGGCTCCCGGAGGAGAGACAGAGAGAGTCAGAGAGCGCTGCCACTTTGCAAAACCATCTGGCAGTTCCTCTCTCTTTCTTCCCTTCTTTCTCTCTTTCTTCCTAAGATTTATTTGAGGGAGAGAGAGAGAGCACGTGCAAGCGAGGGTAAAGTCAGAGGGAGAGGGAGAGAGCGGATGCCAAGCTGACTCCCTGCTGAGTCACAGAGCCCAACACCGGGCTCGATCCCAGGACCCCAACACCATGACCTGAGCCAAAGCCGAGAGTCAGTCACTCATCTGACGGAGCCACTGGGGCGCCCTGGCAGCTTCCATTAAAGCTAAACTCATGTAGGGGGGCACCTGGTTAGCTCAGTGCCTTCAGCTCAGGTCGTGATCTCAGGGTCCTGGGATGGAGCCCCGCATCGGGCTCTCTGCTCAGCGGGGAGCCTGCTCCCCACCCCTGATTGCCTCTCTGCCTACTTGTGATCCCTGTCTGTCAAATAAATAAATAAAGTCTTAAAAAAAAAAAAAAGCGAAACTCGTGTATATTCTATGAGCATCCTGAGTAGATAGGCAGCTGTTGGGGACTGAATTGTGTCCCCTCCGAATTTACACCCTGAGCCCCTAACTGCCAGGAGCTCAGAATGTGGCTGTATTAAACACAGGGTCTTTAAAGGGGGCTTAAGTTCAAAGGAGGTCATGAGGGTGTCCCTGACTCAGTGTGACCACTGTCCTTGTAAGAAGAGATGGGGGGTGGGGCGCCTGGGGGGCTCAGTGGTTAAAGCCTCTGCCTTCGGCTCAGCAGGCCATGATCTCAGGGTCCCGGGATGGAGCCCCGCATCGGGCTCTCTGCTCGGCGGGGAGCCTGCTTCCTCCTCTCTCTCTGCCTGCCTCTCTGCCTGCTCGTGATTTCTGTCTGTCAAATAAATAAATAAAATCTTTGAGAAGAGATCGGGACACAGACGCAGTCCGAGGGCTGTGAGGACGAGGGGAGAAGATGGTTTAGGCAGACCGAGGAGAGCCCCCCGCCCCAGGAGGCCCCGACTGACACCCTCAGATGTGTTCTCAGACCTCAGACCTCATGCCTCAAGGCGGAAACAAATGTCCTTCAGGCCACCCCACTCCGCCCCCACCCCGTGTCACCCCAAGTCGGCAGCCCCAGCCAACTGACACCTGGCCCAGTAAAAGGACTGCATGTGTCCGGAAAAGGCAAATGAGCGTTTGTACTTGACTCATAATAGCCTCAGAGTGGAAACAACCCCGGCCGGCTGGGAGGGGATGCGCATGGCCCGCGGAGTGGAAGGAGTGGAAGGGGCGAGCACCTGCTGCATGAGGCCGCCGCGGGCTCTTACCGCACAGCGCGCCCGGATCGTTGAGGCTCCCACCCTCGGGAAGTTCAAAGCCCTGGGGAGCAGATTCGCAGTAATTGAAATCACCCTGCATACCTCTGTGCGGGAGGGGGCCAGGCCAGAGCAGGAGGGACCCTCCGGGGCCAGCGGGAGGGACCGGACTCAGCCACCTCTGCATATGCACAGGCGTGTGGACATGAAAGCAAGTCGTTATTTTTTTAAGGATTTTATTTGTTTATTATGAGACAGAGACAACTAAAGAAGGAACACAAGCAGGGGCGGAGGGAGAGGGAGAAGCAGGCTCCCCGCGGAGCAGGCGGGACTTGATCTCAGGACCCCAGGATTATGACCGGAGCGGAAGGCAGGCACTTAACCCACTGACCACCCAGGCGCCCCTATTGCGGACCTGAATTTTAACAAATGGGAAGGAAGGGAGAATTTGCCTTCTGCCTCAGCGGGGACCTGGGACTGGGACTCTAGCTTGCAGATCGGATTATGGGACTCAGCGTCTGAAACTGTGGGCCAACTCCTCTTAAGGGGCGCCTGGGTGGTTAGGTGGGTTAAAGCCTCTGCCTTCGGCTCAGGTCATGATCCCAGGTCCTGGGATCGAGCCCCACATCCGGCTCTCTGCTCAGCGGGGAGCCTGCTTCCCTTCCTCTCTCTCTGCCTGCCTCTCTGCCTACTTATGCTCTCTGTGAAATAAATAAATAAAATCTTAAAAAAGAAAGAAAGAAATCTGTCTGTATATCCGTGCTCCGATTCTCAGATGTCCTGTGGTTCTCTTTCTCAGGGGAAACCTGACTAACGCAAGCTCCCAGCTGAGCCTCCCGGCACCCTCTTTTCTGCTTCTAAGCCCCACTCCTGCGGTGGGACCGGAGAGGTAGGCGGGGGCAGGAAGGCTAGGCTGAGGGGTCTGGCTGAGCAGAGAGAGGAAGGAGAGGGCTGGGTTCCCAGGAAGGGCTTCCTGGGTGAAAGTCCCAAGCCTCCAGGGCCTGCCTCCCTCCAGGGCCATCCTCCCCCCACCCCCCCTGCGGGCCAGCTGAGCTATTTTCAGACGCCCCCTACTTCCTTCCTCACCCAGTCAGGAGCCCACTTCCTTACTGGGTCTCACTCTCTCCTCTCGGGGTGGAGTAAAGACAGACTTGCAAGTTGGGGTGTTTCTCCACCAACCCCAGGGGCCCAGACCCTGAATTCGGGGTTCCCTGTCCGTCCTGCAAATCAGGAGGGGCCATATAATTGGCAGATCCCAGTTGAAAGTGAAAATATGGGGCCCCTTGTTCAGAACTTCTTAGGAATTTCAACACGACAGCCACAGGGCAACAACCCATGGGAGGGGCTCTTTGAAGCGCGAGGCTCTGGGTGACTGCACAGGTCCCAGCCCCTTGAAGCTGGTGCTGCCCTGAGCCCTGGAGCTGTCCCCACACCTCGTGGTTTCATAGACGTGTATTTATCTATTTTATTGCGGTGAAATACACATAACATAAAATTTACTGCTTAGCCATTTCTAAGCGCAGGGCTCATCAGTATGAAGTACGGACCCCCCAGCCCTGCCCCAGCCCCGGCCCCCACCCTCTCCTCTCTGTCCGTGCGGACGGGACTCCTCTGGGGACCTCTTGGGAGTGGGGTCCTGCGGGATGTGTCCTTCTGGGTCTGGCTGCTCTCGCTGAGCCCCGTGTCCTCGGGGTCCCTCCGCGTCATGGCAGGGGTCAGGGGTCTTAGTTTTGTATCGAGTGCACCTGTTCGAGTCCCTCTCACTCTCAGGCAGACACTAAGAAGCAGAAACATTAATTTCTTGTTGTTGTTTCGCTCTTAACAATTTTATTTATTTATTTAATAGAGAGAGAGAGACAGTGAGAGAGGGAACCCAAGTGGGGGGAGAGGGAGAAGCAGGCTTCCCGCCGAGCACGGAGCCCAATGTGGGACTCGATCCCGGGATGCCGGGATCATGACCTGAGCCGAAGGCAGCTGCTTAGCCAACTGAGCCACCCAGCCGTCCCCCAGCCTGTCTTCTTTAAGCCATTTGGTTTTATTCCAGCTTCTGCCTGATCGTAACAGCGAAACAAGTCCCGTTGCCACCAAGCCCCAGACAAACTTGGAAGACACATCAAAGGTGAGGAGCCGTGAACAGTCCCCAGCGATCTCGTCTCCCTGCACAGCTGGGCCCCGGGCAGAAGTGACCACTTGTGCAGGGTTGTTAAAAGCCCAGCTGCATGGGGCGCCTGGAGGGCTCTGTGGGTTAAGCCTCTGCCTTGGGCTCCGGTCATGATCCCAGGGTCCTGGGATCGAGCCCCGCATCGCATCGGGCTCTCTGCTCAGCGGGGAGCCTGCTTCCTCCTCTCTCTCTCTCTGCCTGCCTCTCTGCCTGCTTGTGATCTCTGTCTTTCAGATAAATAAATAATCTTAAAAAGATAATAATGTTAAAAATAGAGTCTTAAAACCAACAACAACAAACAAACAAGCAAACAAACCAAAACCGAAACCCAAAGGGCTTTGCCCTGGTCTCCGGGCCCCAGGGCTGCGGTGCCGCTGTCTGTCTGGTTTCTGTCAGGACTCCACAGCGGTCTCTGTACTCCGCTTCCTGCCGCTGCACTTTGAGGGTGTTTTCCCCGTTTTCACAGTTGGAGACAACATGGGGAGAGACGGCTACGGACAGAACTCTTGCTCTCCTCATTCCACATTGTTCGCTTCGATCCTGAGAAGGAGAATTTCTTTTCCTCCCTCTCCCTCCCTCCCTCCCACCTTTTTCTCTCTCCATCCACACTTATTGAGCACCTACTGGATATTAAGCCCTGACCTAGAAACACTGGAAGCACAATAGGGAACGAAACAGGTGCAGGTGCCTTTTCTCTTGGAGCTCACTGTCTAGGCCGATGCTTCTAGAACTTTCTGGGTGATGGACACATTCTTCTATCTGTGTCATCCAGGAGCTACCAGCCCCCACGTGCCTCTTGGACACCTAAAATGGGCCCTTGCAACTGAGGAACTGAATTCTAACTTTTATTTACTTTTAATCAATTCATTTAAATTCAAGTAGCCATGTGTCACGTGTAGCTTTCACAGTGGACAGCACATGCTAGAATTCATGGCTCCAGGATGGGAGCATTTTTAAGGCCATACATTCCTGTGACCTGTTATCTTCCACACAGGCTGGGTGTCTCAGGTCAGGAGAGAGGGAGAAACGCAGGGTCAGGACGGCCTGAGGTCACAGTGATGCCATCCACCGTCCCAAACGCTGTCCTGTGGATTGGGGAATCATTGTCGTGCTGTGTCAGGCATCCATCCATTGGTCAGACATCGTGGGGGACAGCTGGGAACATGGTGGACGAAAGCCAGGGTCGCTGCCCCAAGGAGCTCATGGAATGTGGGGAAGACAGAAGATAAACAAGGGAACAACCCAGTACAATGATTGGAAATAGAAGTCCTATTATGCGAATGCCTGAGTGGCTCAGTCGTTAAGCATCTGCCTTGGGCTCAGGTCATGATCCCAGGGTCCTGCTCAGTGTGGAGTCTGCTTCTCCCTCTCCCACTCCCCCTGCTTGTATTCCCTCTCTCGCTGTCTCTCTCTCTGCTAAATAAATAAATGAAATCTTAAAAAAAAAAAGAAGTCCTGTGATGGCCATAAAGAGGATGATGGGAGAGGAGAGCCTGTGACAGGGTCTCTGGCTGGGGGTGTTTGGAGGTGGGGGCTCTCCGAGGAGGAGGGACGTTTCAGCAGGGGACTGAAGATGAGGAAGTGCCGGCCCTGGGGCTACCTGGGGATAGGGCAAGGCGGACAGGAGGCACAGCTGGTGCAAAGGCCCTGAGGTAGGAACAGACTGGAGAAGGCCGACATGGCTGGGATGGAGAGAGAAAGGAGGGAAGGTGTTGGAAGTGGCCCGGCAGCTGGACCGCCAGGGCCTTTGGGAAGGAAAGGAAACACAGTGACTGTCCTGAAACATGGGGAGCCTCACAACAGTGCTTTTATCTTGGCAGAGTTTGCTCTGGTCAGTGGAGGGAGCTCAGTGAGTGGGGATCGAGGCTTGTGCCCATCTCCTGGGCCCAGCCCCCTTTCACTGGTATTTGCCAGTGTTGTCCTAGGGGGGTACAGCGGTCCAGCCCGGAGGGAATGGGGCTGGAGAGGAAGGAGGGCTGCGGAAGGAGGCTGTGGACAGGCCCCTTCCTGCTCGAAGAAGTCATGAGGAAATCAAGAAAATTGGCAGGAGCCTGGCATGGTTGTGACCTTTGGAGCTCGGAAGCACTTCAGCTGACGTTGGGAGCCTTGGGGGAGGCATTCGGGCAGAGGGAGCCCCCCCTGGACAGCTCTCTGGCATGCAGCTGGGGCAGGTGGCCAGATGAAACCATGGAAAACCACCCCTGGGCAGTCTCCACTCCCGGGCCCGGGCCTCCCCAGGCCCCCATTAGGAGGACTGGGGCCCTGGGGGAGGGCTGGCTGGGAAGCCCAGAGCTTATCTCTGTCAACAAAACTGAAGGTTAGAGTTGGGGGGGGAGGCTTGGGGGCTGGGGCTGCGGGCATGGGGTGGAAAAGGCAAATGCAGGGGGCCTGGAAGGGCAAGGCTGTTCCGCTACTTTGCAGTCCTGCCTGCAGCCTGGGGCCCGTGGGCCTCTGCAGACTCTGTCCCCGTCACCTCTTCCGCAGGCAGGTCCGACCACCGTCAGCGGAGGTTCATCCGCAAATGGCGACCGGCCCACATCCTTATCTGTCTCTTGTTCCTTCCTCCGCTCCCTCCTCGCAGCGGGAGTTGAGGCCGACCCAGGGTGAGGAGTGTGGGGCACAGACTCAAGGGACACCGGAAAGCGCAGGTGCAAAGATTCGTAGTATTTTAATGCAACATTTAAAAAGCCGAAATTAGGGGCGCCTGGGTGGCTCAGTGGTTTAAGCCGCTGCCTTCGGCTCAGGACATGATCTCGGGGTCCTGGGATCGAGTCCCCCATCGGGCTCTCTGCTCGGCGGGGAGCCTGCTTCCCTCTCACTCTCTCTGCCTGCCTCTCTGCCTACTTGTGATCTCTCTGTCAAATAAATAAATAAAATCTTAAAAAAAAATAAAAAAAAAAAGCCGAAATTAACGCAAAATAAGCCATGGTGAGCAAAACCTCAGGATCTGGAAAAGGTCGGACCCGGCCCTGCACTTGCATGACCTTGCCTCCCTCCTCATTGGGTCAGGGCCGGTTCCGGGAAAATTTCGTTCTTTTTTGATAGCGCACGAACATTCTATCCCAACGACGGAGCTTTTCGGCGCCTCTGTAAATTCTGCTTCCGCAGCGAGTGCCCCGCTCGCCTCTCCCCAGCCCTGGCCCTGGAAGGAGCGAAAGAACGAATGAATGGCTGGGACTCTGCGGAAAACCGCGGCCGCAACCCGGGGCTCGGCCCCCCGCACGCCGCCACGCCCGCCCACGGAGCCGGCCCCGCCCACCCCGCCATGCCCCGCCCCACCAGCGAGTCAGCTCCTCCCCCAATCCCGGCTCCGCCAACCACGATCCGGCCCCCGCCCACCCCGCGTTCGCCCCCGCCCCAACTCCGCCCCCTGGCCCCCGGAAGCACGCAGCGCCGGCGCCTGTCCGCAGCTCCTGGGCCCCCGCGCGCGTATCGCGTCACTTCCGGGGCGGCGGCGGGATCTAGGCTCATTTCCGCCCGTGGGGGTGCGGCGGCGGCGGTGGCGGCGCAGGAGGCTGGGCCGGGGCGCCGAGGGATCGACGGACGCACGGGCGGGCGGCCGGGAGCCATGGAGCGCGGCCCCGGGGCCGGGGGGCGCGGGCCGCGGCGGTGAGTGCCCAGCAGGGGCGAGCGCGGCGGCGCGGGGCGACCGCAGTGCCGCCCGCGGCCGTTTGGGGAGCGGCGCCTGCCCGCGAGGCCGGGACAGCCAGGTGGGACGTCCCCGACCCCTCACTCCCGGGGAGGCCGCGGGCCGGGCTGTGGGACCCGCGGAGCAGCGTTCCGACCCCGGCAGAGTGTGCCGCCGGCCGCCAGCCGCCGACCACCGCCCGACCCCGCAGCCCGACCCCGCAGCCGACCCCGGGCCCACCGCAGCAGCCCGCGGCGGAGCCCTGCTTTCTGAACGTCTGCCGGGCCCCTTCGCCTGCCCCTTCGCAGGCGCCTTCCGGCCGCCTGGAGCACCTGGTGGCCTTCCCGGCCTCCGCTTGCCGCCAGGGTCACCCCGCAGCCCCTCACCCTGGTGGGTGCTCGGCCCAGGTCTCCTCCGGGTTGGAGTGCGAGCTCGCCGCAGGGCTCACGGGCGCCGCCCGACCCAACCCTGGCGCCCCCGGGACCCCCGGGCCTCTTCTGACCGGTGTGCACTTAGGCGGGAGACCTTGGGTTCCTGGGACCCGCCCTCAGCCCTGGGGTGTTGCGCTGCCCTGCTCCCTCTCCGCCAGCCGCTCAGTCTGCCCTTTCAGACGCGCCTTCTCCCAGGCGGCTTTCCCACCCCGACTGGCCGGGCCAGGTGCGGTCGGCGTCGCGCCTATGTAGGTCATGGTAGATGCTGCAGTTGCTGGGTTCCTTGTGGGTCCTCAGAACACCAGCCCCCGCGGGGCCCTAGTGGGGCGGGGCGGCGGCAGAGCGCCCAGTGGTGCACCTGTAGACGAGCTGCGGGGCCAGGGGCCTGCGCCCAGTGAGTGAAGCAGTGGGTGTGCACCGCCCGCCGAGACCCCGCTCCCGGGACTCACTCGGCAACACTCCTGAGTGGCGCCCGGGAGGTCCCAGGTATGCCTGGCCCGAGAAGAGACTGTCCTACCTCCCTGTCAAGCTGGCAGACTCCGCAGCTTCCCCCTTTCGTCTTTCCCTCCTGTCACTCGCCCAGTAGGGCAGATAGCTGTCCTGCCCTCTGATTGCCCTGGCGGCGTTGGCCAAACGCGTCAATACAACTTCTGGTGAGTGCTGTGGAGGCAGACCTGCACCGGCAGAGCGCGGGGCGCCTTGACCTGCTTTGGAAGGCCTCTCCAAGGGCGCTGGAAGGGGGCTCCAAAGGGTGGACAGGACAAGGGGCAAAGACCATCTAGTGAGATCGGGGGAGGGCGTTCCCGGCAGGGCAACCGCATGGACTCTGGCTTGTCTGGGCAGAGCGAAGGGAGTGGGGAACACGGTGGGGGAGGCTGCAGGGGTCGGCCTTTGGCAGGCTGGGCCAGGGATTCGATTTCTGTCCTGAAAGTAGGGGAGAAGCCGTGTGCTTGGGTGTGTGCTGGGCGAGCGCTGGGGCTGCGGGCGAGCGGTGTGGGGGTGGGGAGCAAGCAGCCGGGGTGAAAGGTGGCGGCTTGTGGACCAGGAACTGGTTGAAGCACCCATCAGACCCCAGTGGAGGGAGGAGTCGAGGACGACACGGTGTTTCTGGCGTGGGCAGTGGGTGAATGCAGGTGTGCCCCTTCATTTCCTTAGTGGCCGGGGGGCTCCTGCGTGCCCACCTGGCTCTCAGCCAGGCCTTCCCCTGGACACCCCTCTTCACTGAGCCGTGCAAAGTCCAGCCCTGCTCTTCCTCCCCGGCCCCAGCGCAGCGGCCGAGTCTGGGTCTGGATCTCCGAGAGTACATCGGAGCAGACTGGCTTGGTGGACTGGCGACATCTGGGGACAGATCATTCCTTTTTGGGCAAAGGGAGGGGTGCTCTGTAGCGTGTGTCTGTCAGCATCCCTGGCCTCCCCCATTCAGTGCTGGGAGTGCCCTTCCCGTGCTGTCACAACCCAGGTTTCTCCCCGTTGGCTAGTGTCCTGGGGGCAAACTCTCCCCCTCTGGGAGTGAGAACCACAGCGCCTTGCTTCTGAAGCGCACTCGCAGGTGCGGGGCTCCAGCGCCCACCCACCGCTCCCGTGTGCCCCGAATCTGGGCAGTCTCCAGCCCGTGGTGGCAGGTCACACAGGTCTGCGGAGAGCAGGTGTGTCTGAGGGCCGCGGCCTGCTCTGCGTCTGAGTGTCTCAAGTGCCGGGACCCCAGAACGGCACGCGCCGCGGTGCTCTGCCTCTACGGCGGACTCGTGAGTGCCACTCTCTCGTCCCAGTCTGGAGGGAAAGGCCTACTGGGCGGTGAGGTCTTCCTCGAGCCTCTGGGTTTCTTCCCGTGCCTGCGTTGGCGGCTCGGTGTGGGACTGTCTGCCCTCGCGGCGTAGCGCGGTGGGTGTCTCTGCGACTGGGTTCTCTCCTGTACTCCTCTGGGAGCTGAGAGGCGTCTTTGCTGGTCAGCGAGGGCACAGAGGCCCAGGGAGGGAGAGAGCCTTGCCTGAGGCCACACAGCCCTGTGCTGCCAGAGCTGGGCTGGTGGGGCCGAGCCGGACTCCTTCAGGCCCCAGGACCCCTCCCCCCAGCCTGGCCCCAGCACCGGGAGAGCCATTGTCCCCACTCAGCCTCTGGATGTATCCTGCTTTTGTTCGCGGAGCCTTTGTTTGTTGTGTGTCTCCTGCCTCTGGACAGTGCAGGCCTGCCCCGGCCCGGCCCTCTGGAGCACACTCCCAGGGCCCTCCAGGCAGCAGGCTGTCGTCCCCTTGGCCGCCTTGTGTCACCGGGGGGTGGCAGATGAATCCTCGAGAGCACAGAGTTGGGCTCGGGGGAGAGTCTGGGCCGGCTGTGAGGACAGAGGGGTAGGGAGGGTGACGGCGTCTGTGTGGGCCCAGAGCAGGGGCTGTGTGGGGACAGCTGGGGAAGCCAGGGCTCTGAAGGCCCCGCGCAGCCTGCGGGCCGACCCTGGGCTGACAGGTGGGGGCTCACATGGCGAGCGCCGGCGGCTGGACGCTGAGGAAGGGTGTAGCAGGCGCTGGTCTCGTCGGCTTTGGGTCCCGCCAAGCCCCCTGGGAGGTACCTGGTCCCTGTGGAGGACGAGCTGGGCCCCCGGCCCGCGCGGTGCAGGGTGGAGCAGTTTGGGCGGAAGAGGGTGGACTGGACTGGGAGGAAGCCGAGAGGCCTGGTATGGATAAGACTGGGTCCCGCGCCTCCCGGCGCAACCCCAAGGGAACCCCGTTTCTCACTTCTCCCCTGCAGGGTTTCCCTCTGCACGACATGGAGACGCAAGTCTGCGAGGCTCCCAGGGGCTCGGCTTGGACCACGATGGGGCTGGGCCGCGGCCTCCTAAGGGGGCTCTTGTCTGGGGCGGTGGCCGGGGGTTGCCCTCCCCCCTGCCCGCGTCTCAGAGCACCCCCACCCCTCCCCTGCCACGCGAGGCCCACCCTGGGGCCCGGCGCCCGCCATGAACGGCCTGTCAGTGAGCGAGCTCTGCTGCCTTTTCTGCTGCCCACCCTGCCCCGGCCGCATTGCTGCCAAGCTCGCCTTCTTGCCGCCAGAGCCCACCTACTCGCTGGTGCCCGAGCCCGAGCCAGGGCCCGCTGGAGCAGGGGCCGCCCCTTCGGCGACCCTGCGGGCCTCTGCCGGCAGCCCCGGGCGCTGGAAGCTCCACCTGACGGAGCGGGCTGACTTCCAGTACAGCCAGCGCGAGCTGGACGCCGTCGAGGTCTTCCTGACCAAGAGCAGCCGGGGCAACCGCATCTCCTGCATGTATGTGCGCTGTGTGCCCGGCGCCAGGTGAGCCTCGCGGTCGCCACGTGTTGCGGGCGTTCGGTGCCACGTTGGGGGGCGGGGAAGGAGCTGGGAGGGGGACCCGGAGGCTCCTGGTGCAGGGTGTGCTCTGTCCTCGGGCCTCTCGTTTCCTGCCGGGGGTCGTGCCCCACGGCCAGAGCCCAGATGAGAGCCCGTCTGGCGGTGCAGGCGCCCTGGGGACTCTTCTTGCCAGACGGTGGCGGCTGACCTCCACTGAGGGCAGGCCTCTCTCCACCCAAGGCCACCGGGACCGTCAGGCCTCCCGTCCTCTGGGTGCAGCCCCTGTTTTGCAGATGAGTGCCCGGAGGCCCGGGGAGGCGGTTCTGAGTGACCGCAGTGTCGCCTGCTTGACCAGGGTCCGCCTGCTTCAGGGTCTCGGTGCACACCCGCTCTGGGAAGGGCTCCTGGTGCTGGGTCCTCAGTGAGGCCTTGGCATTTGCTTTGGGGCCAGGGCACTCGAAGCCTGGCAGGTGGCTCTGGCCAAGTCTGACTCCTCATTACCGGGGTGTCCCTGGGGCCTGAAGTACCGTAGTGGGAGAGAGGTGGGGCCTTCCAGGTGTTTCTGCCTTTAGGGCAGGCAGGGTTCTGACTCGGATCTGAGTTCAAAGGGCAAGTGTTTACCTTTTAGCTAGGCTGGGGGCCAGGGGTGCTGGAGGAAGAAGGCTCGAGGAGTGCACTGGCCAGGAGCCAGCCTGTGGGTGACCTGGGGCAGGGCCTGCTCCGCCAGCAGCCTCCCAGGGCGGAGACGGGTGCCGGGGTCACGTTCTGTGGGAGTGGGGAGAGGTGCTGTGAGTAGCGATCGGCTTTATTCCTTTGTGGGGGCCAGGGCGGGGGCCAGCCACCGGGAGGAGAAGCCGCCGTCTCACTCTCCGGACGGGTCTGGGCAGCGGGCATGTGTGCGTGCCGTCCTGGGGCTGTGGAAGGCGCTCTGAAAGGAGGGCTTCCAGGAGAGACAGCCGCCGCCCAGAGGGAGGACACGCCGCAGTCACTGTGCCTGCTGGGCCCGTGCCGTGGTCCACCCTATGCCGAGACTGTGATTGGTGGTCCCCGCGGTTCCCTTGCACAGAGGGCACGTCTGTGGCCCTGCCGTCTGTCCCCTGCCCAAGACCACAGAGCCAGGAGGAGCCGGAAGGGGCGGCCTGCCTCCCTCATTGACACTCTCGGCTGTGGTGGGGGGCGGGGTGTGTCCTGTCCCTTTCCCTCTGACCTGCCCCGCCCCCTCCCCGCCACAGGTACACGGTTCTCTTCTCGCACGGCAACGCGGTGGACCTGGGCCAGATGAGCAGCTTCTACATCGGCCTGGGCACACGCATCAGCTGCAACGTGTTCTCCTACGACTACTCGGGCTACGGCGCCAGCTCGGGCAAGCCCTCCGAGAAGAACCTGTACGCCGACATCGACGCCGCCTGGCAGGCGCTGCGCACGCGGTGAGCTTCGTGCTGGGCTGGGGGTGGCCGCCTGGGGACTCGGGCCTGGCGGGGGAGCCCTCATGAGATGGAGCCGTCCGCGGCCGTGCTGGGCGACAGGGCGAGGCCTGACCTGTGTCCCCATGGTGTGACAGGCTTGATGTGTGGGGACTTGGGGTGGGCGCTCCTCTCCTCCTGGGACCCCCTTGCCCGGAGGGGGTGTAGATGGGCTGGGGCTGTCCCTGGGGGAGTGGAGGCTTCGCCTGCAGAGCGTGGCTGGGGGCGGCGGGGAGGGCGCCTGCAGGCTGCGCAAGGACTCGGGACAGTCCGGCCGCCCAGGGAGATGTGGTTTTTTTTTTTTTTTTTTTTTAAAGATTTTTATTTATTTATTTGACAGAGAGAGAGAGATCACAAGTAGGCAGAGAGGCGCAGAGAGAGAGGAGGAAGCAGGCTCCCCGCGGAGCAGAGAGCCCGATGCGGGGCTCAATCCCAGGACCCTGAGATCATGACCTGAGCCGAAGGCAGAGGCTTAATCCACTGAGCTACCCAGGCGCCCCAAGGGAGATGTGGTTTTCAGGGTAGAGTGGGGCTGCTCTGTCATGTTCCCAGGGCTGGCCCATGAGGCATGAGTGGCCAGTGGCTGTGCTCTCTTGGGGGTAGGGCTCTTCCGGACCTGGAGGGTTCTAAAGTTCTAGAGGGTTCTGTCAGTTCTGTGTCTAGCACAGCCCTGGGGGCCAGTGGGAAGGTAGCAGGCAGAGGCTAGGCCCTCCCTGGGTATGGGCCCCCAGCTTGTACCTGTGTGCTTGCCTAAGGCCCCTGAAGCTGGGGCCACACCTCCGTCCCTGGAGCCCCACCACACGGCTCATCCAGTTCCCGGGCAGCCCCCTTCCCACTTACTTACCTGGTGTCTGAGGATCCAAAGAATCCTGCCGAAGGAGGCCGCCCTGACTACCTCTGGTCCTCCTGGAGGCGCTGCCCTGCCTATTGCCTTCTCAGGCTCCCCGTCTCAGTCCTGCCGGCCCCCCTGCACCCCCTCCTTCCCGCAGGGACCAAAGTCAGCCTGCCCTGGGGAGGTTGGGGACCCTGGTTGCCGAAGTGATGCACCAGGCAGTCTGGGCTTCAGGCCCCAGGAGTGGGGTCCCCTGGTACCACCCTGGCACAGGGGACCCATCCTGGGCGGCGCGGTGCAGGGACGTGCTGCCCTCGGCTTCCTCAGCCCTTCCTGCTGTGGTTCCTGCCGGCTGGGTGGGGGCTGGCAGATCACAGCCTGCTCTGCGGCGAGGGCTCTGAGCCGTGTCCGTCCCACCGTCTGTCCTGCTGCCGGCACTGTCCTCAGAGACCCAATCCCTCAGGGAAAGAGTCAGCGGGAGGGCAGGAGGCTCGACCCCGGCGGTGACCAGGGGCCTGGGATGGCTGCGGAGGACCCGCCGCTGCCCCTGGCGCCTATCGTGTTTGTGCAGCGGGCGGCGTCTGAGGGTTGGGAGCGACTGCTGCTCAGGGCAGTGGTGCCTTCCGTGGTGCGGGGAGCTGGCTGCGGAGCGGCGGTCAGGGTGGTGGGCCGAAGGCCCGATGGGGTCCCTGAAGCCCGGGGCCAGGCAGCTGTGACCTGGAGTGCTGCCTCCCAGGACAGAGACAGATGGGGTGGCCCCTGGGTAGACAGGTGGAGTCTTGCCACCTGGGGGGTTGCACAGGGGAGATGCAGAAGGGCGTTCTCTTGGGGTATCAGGGTCCAGGTCTGTGGGAGAATCATGGAGGCCTCTTCCCCGGGGAGGGTGGCTGGTGGGTCCCATGCAGATGGGAATGGGCGCTTGGAGGCTGTGGAGCTGGCTTGGGGCCGGGTCAGCTGTGCTGGGGGTAAGGTGGGGGGCTAGGGGAGTCGGGGGCAGTGGGTGCAGGCTACGGGGAAGGGCTGGGACCCAGATGCAGGATGTGGTGCCCACCTCCACACAGGAGCCACCACTCCCCCTCGCCTGGGTTGTACTGAGCCCCCAACTGGGCCGCGCAGCGAGGGGCTGGAGACTGGCTGGTGAAATCAGGATTCACAGCTGCCATGATTTCTCTTGGCGAAGGGCATGGATGGGTGCGGGATGGTGGGAGGAAGACAGGTACCCTACCTGTGCTCTCAGGAACTGGGTGTGTCCTTGGTCAAGGGGGTGGGGGAGCTGGTGCGGCGGGAGCAGGAGAGGCCTCAGCGCCTGCCTTGTCCCCCCCAACCCCAAGCATGGCGTGGGGGCCCTCACCAGGGGCACCCCACACCCGTGATGCAGGTTGACGCTGTTGCTGAAACAGGTTGGTGCTGGGCAGGGCTGCAGCTGCCTCAGCCTCTGCGCATCTGCCCAGGCCCTGCCTCCTTACTGAGTGCTCTTGTTCGCTGTTGGGGACAGTGCTGGCGAGTATGGGGGATTGTCTCTGCGTCCAACGCCCTTGCCCAGAGCCACGCAGGGAGAGTGGGGGGCTGCCCTGGGAGGGCAGGGCGGAGGAGGGGGGTGTGCTGCTTGCTGCGGCTGCTGCTGGCTGTGGCTGATCCTGCCGTCTCCCCCGCCCCTCCCCGCCCCTCCCGGCCAGGTACGGCATCAGCCCGGACAGCATCGTCCTGTACGGGCAGAGCATCGGCACGGTGCCCACCGTGGACCTGGCCTCCCGCTACGAGTGCGCTGCCGTGGTGCTGCACTCGCCGCTCACCTCGGGCATGCGCGTTGCCTTCCCTGACACCAAGAAGACCTACTGCTTCGATGCATTCCCCAAGTGAGGGGGGGGGATGGGGATGGCGGTGGCCGGGTGGGGATCAGGGGAGGGGCTTCTGCGGGGTGGGGGGGGGGGCGCTGCTCAGAGCCTGGCGGTGCCCTTCCCTACAGCATCGAGAAGGTGTCCAAGATCACGTCACCGGTGCTCATCATCCACGGCACGGAGGACGAAGTAATCGACTTCTCCCACGGGCTGGCGCTCTATGAACGCTGCCCCAAGGCCGTGGAGCCGCTGTGGGTGGAGGGCGCCGGGCACAACGACATCGAGCTCTACAGCCAGTACTTGGAGCGTCTGCGCCGCTTCATCTCCCAGGAGCTGCCCAGCCAGCGCGTGTAGCCGGGCCCTGAGCCGAGCCGGGACTTCAGCAATAAGGCGGCGCCTGGGCCTCGCCCCCGCCCCGGCCCGGGGGCTGCATGTGAAACCCCCCCACCCCCCTGGGCACCCCAGTCCTCCAAGACAGCTGGGGATCGGGCGTCGGGGGGGCCGGGCCGGGACCTGCCCCAGCCCAGGGCCGTGGACGATGTACAGGCGCGGAGCTACGCTCTCCTTTCCTTTTGGAAGCAAAAAGAAGGAAAAACGTGAAAACAAATTAAAGATTTAAAATTTTAGGGTTCCTCTTCCTTTGTGGCTCAGGCATGCTTTTCAGGGCCCAGTGAGTGGGACAAATGCAGGGTCTGGTCACTGTCCTTGTGGAAGAGGAGATGGGTTTGGGTCCCATCCAGAGTCCCACCCCTCGAGGCTACTGGGTGGGTGGGGATGGAGGGGTAGGGGCATGCGGCCCCAGGTGCCTGAGGGCCTGTGCCTCCTGGGAGGGTGTTAGTCCGCTCCCACGTGGTAAATACGGACACGAGGTCTGGGAGGTGCTGTCCCGCCCGTCCTCACCCCCCTCCCCTGCACGAAGAGCCAGGAGAGCCCACCGTGACCCTGCCAGGTCCAGAGGCCCAGCGGGGTCCCCCTAGGAAAGGGAGCAGGGACTGGGATGGGGGGGCACTTCCGTCCTGGGGCCATCAGAGCGTGTCCTCCCGGGGTGCCATGGAAAGCAGGGCTGAGCCAGGGTCTCCCTGGACCTCACCACCAGGCCCTGGGGGGTCCCCTGCGCCTCCGCAGAGCGAGAACGGTCCGGGGCGACTCAGCCCGCGCGGCGGCGGCGGTGACGGGGCTCAGGGTTCGTTCCACCGCCGCAGTCCGAGGCCTCCTGGGTTCCGCGGCCCCTTTAAGGGCGGGGCGGTACTTCGTCCTGGGGGCGGGGATGGCGCCGTGGGGGCGCGGCCCGGGCGGAAGCGGAAGTGGCGGTACCGCGCGCCGAGGCGGCGGCGGCCCGCGGGACCGGGAGGGGGGGTGAGTGGCCGCCGCTCGCACCCCGCAGCCCTGCCGGCGCCCGCTCCTTTGCGCGCCCCGACCTCCCCGCCCGCAGGACGGGCTGCCGTGGGGCGGGCCCGCGCGGACGTCGGCGTCGGAGTGGACGCAGAGCCGGGCTCGCGGCGGGGAATCGGGCCGGGTGCTCGGGGGCCTGCGTGCTCGCCTCGCGTCCGTGCCGCCCTGACACCGTGACGGGGCGGGGGCGCGCGAGGACGCCCCTCCCTCGAGGCTTGCGTCCGGACTCAGCGCGCCGCCGGCCGGGGTCCCGTCCCGCCCTTCTCCGACGCGGCAGAGTGCCCTTGCCTGGGGAGGGGCCGAGGCGCCGGCTGCTGGTGCCCCGGCCCTCCCGGGCCCCACGGGCCCCGCTTGCCGGGCATTCAGGGCCGTTTCTGATACGACCCGACGCTAAGGAGCAGCACTGGACACGAGATGCGCTCCGGAGAGACCGCCTGTGGGCCTAAGCCTCACCTGCCCTGCCCACCACAGGGCCTTTGCATGCCACAGGTCGGCCGTTGTTGCTGACATGCCCTGCGTCCTGGCCTGGTGCAGATGACCCCAGCGTGGCTGGTGTTTCTCAACAGGCCTGACTTTCTCTGCTGCTACAGTGTTTCTTCCCCGAAGCACACCCCACCCCCTCCCCGCTGCCCTTGGACCCCATCCGAGGGCAGGTGGCCCGGGAGCCGGAGTTCCACAAATCCAGTAAGCCGAAATCAACTTGTTTAGAATTGGAGCAGAAATGTTCTTGGATACACAGAGTCAACAGTTCGGGAGTTTGGAAGGGCGTTGGGGGAAAACTTGGCATCCCTCCAACCTCTGACCTCCAGGGCCTGGCTCCCCTGTCCTGGGCACTTTCTCATGCGTCGAGGAAGAAAGTCTGTGCATGTACATCTGATGTGTTGATGCAAAACTTCTCTCCCTTCACATGTAACCCTTTCGGCCAACATAGCTGGGGGCGAGGGGGGGGGTGCTCTCCCTGTCCTGGGCCATTCATTTCAGTTGTGGCACCCTATGGTGTTAGTGCTGGGTTTCTTGTTTCCTGTTGGTAGAAATTTCGGTTCTTTCTGGGCTTTTTGTAACCAGCAATGCTAGATTGATTAAGCTTGTACAAGTGTCTTTGTAACCCAGCAGGAACGTTTCTTCAGGTTGGCCTGAGGCTACGTTCTTTAGCGCAGGAGTGCTGGGTCAAAGGGCTTTTCACCCTCTCTGAATGTGTGCACCAACTCTCTAACAGGCCGCGGGATTGCTTTCCACCAAGCAAGCACCCAGGAAGGATGGCCTAGCGCCCATCCCTGTTGCTTGCCTTTGCACATCTGGTTGGGGTAAAATAGTATTTCATTATAGCTTTACTTGTGTTTCCTAGAGGGAAATGAAACGTAGCAACAGTTTTGTCCAATTTATTTATTTATTTTTAAAGATTTTATTTACCTATCTGAACAGAGATCACAAGCAGGCAGAGAGAGAGAGGAGGAAGCAGGCTCCCTGCTGAGCAGAGAGCCCGATGCGGGACTCGATCCCGGGACCCTGAGATCATGACCTGAGCCGAAGGCAGAGGCTTTAACCCACTGAGCTACCCAGGTGCCCCTTGTTGAACTTATTTTTTGCCACTTATATAATCACTTCAAAATGGGAAAGTCTGTATCTGTTATTAATGTGTACATATGTAAACGCCGTTTGTATTTCATATTCTTCAACCATTTTTCCATTGGGTTGTTGGTGTTATTGTTTTCTAGGAGCACTTTACATATGAAGGAAATTAGCCCATTTCCTGTTAAAATCGTTTCTCCCCCCAATCTATAATTTCTTTTTGACTTGGACTGTGTCTTTTTCCTCTGATTTCTAAAAAATTCATATTATTTTTGGTAAGCATTTAAAAATCATTATTATTCATTGTTAGTTGTTTTCATGTATGGTTTCTGCATTTTGTGTCATGCTCAGAAGTATTTTCTCTACTCCAAGATTATAAAACATTTGATGTGTTTTTCTGGAAATGTAATGGTTTCTTTTTTACATATATATTTAAATTTTTGGTCTAATTTTGGAAAGTGCTTCTGGGAAGGACTGTGGTGGGAGCCCAAACTGCTTTTCCAAATAGGTTTCCCTGACGCCGTTTCCCACAGAAGCCACTCCTGCCCCTGTTGACAGTCTGTCCTTACTGCATGCTGGGCTCCGAGTGGGTCCGTTTCCAGCCCTTGCATTGTCCCCCCTCACCCGGACGCCACTGTCTTCTTTACTGAATGCGCCAAGACCTCGTGTCCCCTTGTTGAAGTCAGACGGAAATTGTCCTGTCAGAATCCACAGCTGAGGACGCGGACATACTTTGTGTGATACCAGTTCTGCATGACGCTCAGTGACAGAAAGCATTCCGAAAGTGTCACTGCGTGTCCCCCTCCCTGGCCCTTGGATAGTCACAGTGCCAGGGGTCACCTGGGTTGAGACTGAGTGCTGGTTGCTCCAAGGGTAGCGCAAGCCCATTGCATGGAAGGGATAAACTGAGGCAGGCTGCTGTGGACCAAGGGCTCACCAGGCTGACCTGGCCCCCAGGCCCTGTGCCCGGAGGATCACCTTTTTCTGCATGGAGTGCCCCCCGGAGGGCTCACCCTCAGCCTCTGGGGTGGGGGTGGGACCATGCGCAGCAGTGATGGGGGAAGCCGGTGGTACATTCCAGGATGCGCCCCCCTTTCCTTTCTGCTTGGTATGGCCCATGGGCCAGGCTGCCTGCCTGGGAGAAGGGCCAACTTTCGGTTCTCCATTTTGTGGATTTTCCACAGCACATGTGTTCACACCCGGCAGCAGCGTTCTCCTGCTGCCCAGCAGGCCCCTGAGCACCTGTACCCTGGGCAGGGCGCCCCCCGGCTCCCCGTGCCCCCTGACCTGCCACAGCTTAGACCCCCGGCTCCTGTGGTCTGGGCGTGTCCCAGTACCCAGAGAGCCCCCGGGGGACAGCTGAGCATGGGCCCCTCCCTGGGGGTCAGGCCTGGGGCGGTGAGGACGCTGCTCACCCCGGGGCCGTGGAGCCCAGACTGGACTTCGCGTGGGGTCCCCCGCACCCAAGGCCAGGCCGTCCAGCCTCCTCTCCTTCCTTCTGGGGTCCCAGCTCCCCGTAGACGGAGCCGGTGGGACCCGCTCTGCTGTCTGCCTTCTCCACCTGAGCCGCAGGGCCGCCCAGATTCTGGAAGAGGCCGGGGTTCGGGTTCTGTTCCGTCCAGCACGGTGGCCGCGGCTGTGCGCGGAGCCCTTGCCCGGCAGGGCCCAGATGTGAGATGGAGCCTCGGGTGGGTGCCCGCCCTGAGGCCCCTGAGCTAAGGTGTGGGCGCTCCCGCGGGGCAGGGTCCCGGTTGGGGTGCGGGACCTGCCTGGGAGCTGCGGGACTGCACTGGACGGGTGCCAACCTGGCATCAGGGTCCCCTTCCCTTCCATTTCAGAGCTCCTATCTCCAGCCCGGTCAATGTTTGTGACAACCCTGGGTCACCGGTTGCTGTCCCCAGTGTCCCCACTTACAAGGGAAATGGCTCAGGCCAAGTTGCTCCCAGAGAAGAAGTCCCACACCCCAGCCAGGCTTAGGCCCTGCGCTCCCCTGGGGCTCAGACACCCTCCAGACACGGGGGTGCCCCTGCTGACAGCGAGCTCCATGCTGCGGGACCCCCGTGCCTGGCACCAGGCCACACACAGACCAGAGCCACCTGTGTGTCCAGAACCCATGCTATGCTGGTGAGACCTGGGGGGTCAGGGCCTGGCTGCCCTCCTAGCTCAGAGGGGCTGAGCCAGGCCCCTCCGTATGGCGACCACCGGGCCCCGTGGAGTGCCGCTTGCCCCGTGCGAGAGAAGACCATCTAGAAGAAGGGTCTTCCTCTCCCTCGGCAGGGCGGGCGGAGACCAGGGGAGTGGGGGCCTGCGGGAGGCTCTGCACCCCGGTCCTCCCATGCGGCCTCCTGACCTAGCAAGCCATGTGCCGGGGTCCTTCTTTGTCCCCATTGGAAACCATGCGATGATACACAGACAGGCTGGGGCTCTTTTGGGGTCCCTTTTCAGGAGTAGCATTGGTGGGTCAAAGGCACCACATGGACAGTTTGACAAGCAGGGGAGGGCAAGCTCGGTGCAGCCTCCAAGTGAGCTGGTCCCGTTGCTGAACAGGACTCCTGGGTTCCCTCTCTGTCTGCTTGTTTCTTTGTTTTCAAGGATTTTCTTTCTTCATTCGACAGAGAGAGATACAAGTGGGCAGAGAAGCAGGCAAAGAGAGAGAGGGAAGCAGGGTCCCCGCTGAGCAGAGAGCCCGATGCGGGGCTCCATCCCAGGACCCTGAGATCATGACCTGAGCCGAAGGCAGCGGCTTAACCCACTGAGCCACCCAGGCGCCCCCCATTTATTTTATTTTTAACTGGGCTCCCCGCCCAGTGTGGAGCCCTACACGGGGCTTGAACTCATGACCCTGAGATGCAGTCTTGGGCTGAGAACAAGAGTCGGACGCGGAACTGACTGAGCCCCAGGCACCCTTCGTGTTTGTTTTAAAACCTCCATCTTGGGGCGCATGGGTGGCTCCGTCGATGGAGCACGTGATTCTTGATCTCAGGGTTGTGAGTTAGAGCCCCTTGTGGGGCTTCAAAAAAAATTAAAATTTTCGGGGCGCCTGGGTGGCTCAGCGGGTTAAAGCCTCTGCCATCTGCTCAGGTCATGATCTCAGGGTCCTGGGATGGAGCCCTGCATCAGGCTCTCTGCTCAGTGGGGAGCCTGCTTCCCTTCCTCTCTCTGCCTGCCTCTCTGCCTGCTTGTGATCTGTCTGTCAAATAAATAAATAAAATCTTTAAAAAAAAATAAAAATTTTCATCTTGGAGTGCTTTGGGGTTTACAGAAAAGCCAGTAAAGAGTCCCACGTACCCTCCACCCCACACCCCTCGTGTTGATATCTTGTCAGAAGCGAGGAACTCACTTGTGTGCGCTCCCATCAGCTGCCCTCCAGACCTTCGTCCAACCTCCTGGGCTCTCCCATGAAGGTCTTTCTCTGTCCAGCAGCCGCGCACCCGTCGTGTCTCCTTACTCTCTCGAAATCTAGGACACTTATCTTCAGATGTACCTGGTTTTTCACCAGCTTGACAGTTTGGGGACTGCTCAGGTATTTTCTAAGAAGTCCCCTAATCTGGGCTGAGGGTTATGGGTTTTGGGGAAGAACACAGAGTTGAGAGAGTCAAGAGTAGAGTTGTGTCTTGTCATCTATCAAGGGTCCCTGATGCTCCCCAGACGTCCCTCTGAGATTGAGCTTGATCTCCACCACGGGGCTGAGGTGGGGGCTGCCGGGCCTGCCTGCGGTCAGATTACCGCTCTCCACTTCCCTGCTCTGTTCTTGGAAGGGAGTCTCTGAGTCCAGGCCACACTTGGAGGGGGATTTATTTAGAAAATAATTTTTCGGGCGCCTGGGGGGCTCAGTGGGTTAAAGCCTCTGCCTCCGGCTCACGTCATGATCTCAGGGTCCTGGGATTGAGCCCCACATCGGGCTCTCTGCTCAGCAGGGAGCCTGCTTCCTCCTCTCTCTCTTTCTGCCTCTCTGCCTACTTGTGATCTCTGTCAAATAAATAAAATCTTTAAAAAAATAATTTTTCGTATAGAAAAGCATAAGAAAGATAGGATGCATGACCTATAATTACAGTGCTTGACACCTGCTGACATTTAAAAAGAACAAAAGGAGGCGCCTCGCTGGATCAGCTGTTGAGGTCTGCCTTTGGCTCCGGTCATGATCCTGGGGTCCTGGGATCCAACCCCGCATCGGGCTCCCTGCTCGGCGGGGTGGGGGGTCTGCTTCTCCCTCTCCTACTCCCCCTCCTTGTGTTCCCTCTCTAGCTGTGTCTCTCTCTGTCAAATAAATAAATAAAATCTTTGAAAAAAATTTTTTTAAAGATTTTATGTATTTATTTGAGAGATCACAAGTAGGCAGAGAGGTAGGCAGAAAGAGAGAGGGGAAAGCAGGCTCCCCGCTGAGCAGAGAGTCCGATGTGGGGCTCGATCCCAGGACCCTGAGATCATGACGTGAGCTGGAGGCAGAGGCTTTAACCCACTGAGCCCCCCAGGCGCCCCTAAAATTTTGTTTTTAAAATAAAAAGAACAAAAGGGGGATGCCTTGGGGCGTCTGGGGGGCTCAGTGGGTTAAAGCCTCTGCCTTCGGCTCAGGTCATGATCCCAGAGTCCTGGGATCGAGCCCCACATCGGGCTCTCTGCTCCGCGGGGAGCCTGCTTCCCCCCCTCTCTCTGCGGGCTCGTGCGCTCATGCTCTCTCTCTCTGACAAATAAATAAATAAATAAAATCTTTTTTAAAAATTTAAAAAATAAAAGGAGTAAATACGCATGGCTTCAAAAAATTGACTGGTATATAAAGTATTATTAAAATTATTATTATTTTTTTTAAAAAGATTTTATTTATTTATTTGACAGACAGAGATCACAAGTAGGCAGAGAGGCAGGCAGAGAGAGAGGGGGAAGCAGGCTCCCTGCTGAGCAGAGAGCCCGATGCGGGGCTCGATCCCAGGACCCTGAGATCATGACCTGAGGGAAGGCAGAGGCTCAACCCACAGAGCCATCCAGGCGCCCTATTATTAAAATTATTAAAACCAAATGTAAAGTCTTTACTGTCTTAAAAAAGGGCCGTCCCAGCACGCGTATGTATACACACGTATGTATGTCCACACACACACGCACACACTGCAGCCTTGGTTCTGAGCCTGACCTTGTTTGGGGCGTCTTCCTGGTGGGTACACGGGCCTGGGGCATCCCTGCTGCGCAGGCCTCCGCTTGTAATGCTCTGCTCACCTGTGCCCCCAGGCCTGCCTCCCCTCTAGGGCCAGTGGCTCACCCTGCCCTGCCCTGGTCTAGCAGCCAGTGAGCGCCCTCCTGACCCCGTGAGTGCCGTCAGAGCAGGGTAGAGATGGGAAGAGCAGAGGGACTGGCTGCCACCGTGCTCGCACCGCCTCCACACTTCCCCCAAACCCTGTGCGGTCTCAGCTTTGCCCGTGTCTCTGGCCTCTGCCGGTCCTGATTTCCTCATCTGTGAAATGGGGGCGACAGCTCGAAGGGTCTTCGTGTAACAAAAAGAGGAGGTGAGCGTGGAGTCCGAGTGCGGAGGGGATCACTGGGCTTGTGCACACGCCGGCTGCTCAGGGTGCGGGCACACGCGGCCCGTGGGTGGAACACAGGCCCCGGTCCAGGGACTCCTGCCTGCAGAGCAGCCAGTGTGGCCCCAGCAAAGCCCACCGGTCCGCAGGGAGGCATGTCGTGTGGGGCCACGCAGCCTGCTGGGGACTGCTGGGGCGGCAGTCCCGACCTTGTCGCCCCAGGTCCCTGCAGTGGCCCTGAGTGCCGCCCCCTGCCATGTTGGCTGGAGGCCCCTGTGTGGCTGCCTGTGGCACGCATCCCCCCACCCCACCTTCCTCCATTGGGCGGTCCTGTGCCTACCCACCCATGCCCTTTCCTGACTCCCAGCTGCCCTGCCCTAGACCTTGAGCTCCTTGAGGGCACGTTGCTGGGCGCTCCTCTGGGCACAATAAACATTCCTGGCAGCAACACACGGGTCCTGGCCTCTTTCTCGTCCGACTGCTTGCCTCCGTGCCTGGTGTCAGCTGGGGTCAGGGCCAGCCTCCAGGGGCTGCCTGCCTTGTCTGAACTTGGGAGAGCTTCTTCTGTGTGACCGGGCAGCGGAGGTGGGGGGGCGGGGGGGGGGGGGCTGTAGACTGGCCCAGGCGGCTCACCTAGACCTTCGAAGGCACGGGGGTGCCCGGCCCACAGGAATGATGACTGCAGTGCTCGCCAAGTGCCCCCCTGGATGGTCCTCGGCCCGTCAAAGGGTCGTCCTTCGCCTGGGCAGCCTTCAGTCAACACTGTGTCTCCGGCTGTCCTCATACAGCCACGTGCGGGGTGGGGGTGGGGCCCGGACGCGAGCAGACAGTCGCTAGCGAGGCGGCGGAATGGAGAGAGCCGAGGACGGGGCCAGGGTCCGCGCCGCTGTCCACGCGCAGGCAGCAGCAGCTGTGCCCCCAGGAGGCCGCCCTGGCCATCGCTGGGCCCCCACAGCCAGCTTAGGAAGGGGCGGGGCCGTGGTCGCCGCGGAGAGGGCCACCCTGTTGTCCCACTTCCGAGTGACCCCGGCCTCGGACTGCCGGCTTGGCTGACCCCGGCCATCGGCGCCCTCCCGATTGAACTACCTGGCCCGGACGTCCTCAGGGCTTCCACAGGCCCCACTTTTCCCAGCCCCAATCCCAGGGATCCCTGCCCAGCGGCGGGGAGCGAGGTTCCAACCCCGCGTATCGGCAGCGCCGGACGCTCTGCCTCGCCCAGCTCTTTGCAACCCCACCCGGCTCCCCTTCCGACCCCCAGACCCCGCTCCTCCGCCAGCCCACACCGGCCCTCCCCACCCCTCGTGGGGTGCGCACAAGTGACTCCCGAGGGGGGCGCAGAAGGAGAAGCGAATGCTCGTTCGCCCGACCCGGCTGGGCGGGGCGCCCCACTCGTCCCGTGCCCGGCCACGGGGCTCCGGGAAACGCGAGGCGACGGAGGGGAGCGCGGTCCGCCAGGGCCCAGGTCGGGGTAAAGGAGAGGGGGAAGGGTCGCGCACGTGGCCGGGGGGCGGGGCTGGCCGCTTCCGCACCCCCACCGGGCCACGTGGGGAGCGAAGCCCTCCCCCATCGAGAACGGGGGCGCGCCCGGGGCCAGGGTGGAAGCGTCCGGGGAAGGGGCGGGCTCCCGCCGGCCGCGCGCCCCGGCGTGGGGTGGGCGCGCCCGCGAAGGGGCGGGGCGCGCGCCGAGGAGGGCGGGCTGCGCCGGGCGGGGGTGGGGCCGCCCGGGGAGGGAGGGAGGGGCGTGCCGAGGTGGGGCGGGGCGCTCCCGCGAGGGAGGATCGTACGGGGGAAGGGCGGAGCTTGGCGAGGTGAGGCGGGGGTACTCCGAGAAGGGCAAGGGGGCGCGCGCCGCAGGGACCGGAGGCGGGGTCTCGGGCTGGGGGCCCCGCGTGGGGAGGGCGGGTTTCGGGAAGCCGGCGGGGCCGAGCTCCGGGGCCGGAGTGGGCGCGCCGGGGGCGGCTCCTGCGGCCCAGACCCCGCCCCCGGCGGCCGCGCGCGGCGGGCAGGGCGGCGGAGGGCGCGCCGGGCGGGGGGCGTGGCCGCGCGCCCCGAGGGGGCGTCCTCCGGGCGGGGCGGGCCGCGGCCGCCCCCGCGGGCTCCGGTGCGTCAGGGCGCGTCAGGCGGGGCGGGGCGGGCCGAGCGCGGGCGGCGGCGGCGGCGGCGCGCGCCGGCCTCCGCCTCCTCCTCCTCCTCCTCCTCCTCCGCCTCCCGCACTCGAGCAGCCGCCGCCGGCCGGACGGGCACCGCTCCCGCCGCCTCCTTTCAGCCCGCTCGGCCCGCGCCGCGCGCCCTTGCCCGGCATGTCGGCGGCCGTGGCGTGCGTGGATTACTTCGCGGCCGACGTGCTCATGGCCATCTCCTCGGGCGCCGTGGTGCACCGCGGGCGGCCGGGCCCCGAGGGCGCGGGCCCCGCCGCCGGCTTGGAGGTGCGCGCGCCGCGCCGCGAGGCCGCCCCGCCCGGGCCCCCGGGCCCGCCACCGCCGCCCCCCGCCGCCTCCGGCCCGGGCCCCGCCGCCGCCACCGCCGCCGCGCCCCACCTGCTGGCCGCCAGCATCCTGGCCGACCTGCGCAGCGGGCCCGGCGCCGCCCCGGGGGGCGCCTCGCCCGCCTCCTCCTCCTCGGCCGCCTCGTCCCCGTCCTCTGGCCGCGCCCCCGGCGCCGCGCCCGCCGCCGCCAAGAGCCACCGCTGTCCCTTCCCAGGCTGCGCCAAGGCGTACTACAAGTCCTCACACCTCAAGTCGCACCTGCGGACGCACACAGGTGAGCCCCGTCCTCCTGGCCTGCGCGCCCGGTCCCCTGCGCCCCTTCCCCCTCCGGGACCCCAAAACTGCGTGGCGCGTGGGGGGCGGGGAGGGGGGCGCGCCCGGGCCGCCGCCGCCGCCGCCGCCGCGCCGGCCGGGAGGGCGGGGCCTCGGTGGGTGGGGCGCGCGCAGGGGGCGTGGCGGCCACGCGGTCGGGCGGCGCGCGGTTGGCGGGCGAGAGCGTGGCCGCTGCAGGGGCTCGCGGGGCGCGCGGCGCGACGGGGTCCGTGGGCGGAATCGGGGCTCCTGGGCCGTCCCCTCCCCCGTCGGCCCGGTTTTTCTGTTTCCTGTCGCGTTCGTGTCGGGGGAGTGGATGCCCTGGTTGGAGCTCGCCGCTCTGACTGTCCCGTCTTCCCGTCCCTTGCCTCAGTTTCCCTACCTGTAGAGAGGGAGGTGGCAGCGACGAATCACCCCAGAGGCAGCAGAGCGGCTGGCGTAGGGGCCGGGGTGGGGGGGCGCCCACACGTTTTTTTCCCCCCTCGTGAGTTTTGATAAGGCGGAGGGGGTTTTTGAGAGCGCGGGTTGAGGCCTGCGTCTGGATTCGGGAGTGGGAGGCGGATTTGAGAGGGGGACCCTCGAGGGCGTCAGGTCCTCACGTGATAGGTGGCAGGGATGGGGTGAGGGGCCAGTGACACTTGTCACCTCTCGCTGCCCAGCTGGGGGTGAGGGGACGGCTCGGAGAATCTGAGGGAGGGTCACAGTCATCACCCTTTCACCCCCTCCCTTGTCCCTCTGAGGTCCCCCACCCTCCACCCCGAGAATGCTGTTGTCCAAGCTGGGAGTTTGGGTTGGGGGTCGGGGAAGGTGGGTGTTGGAAGCTGGCTTGGGCTTGGGCTTGAGTATTGAGGGGGGTTTTCCTGCCCTCGGGGAAGGGGGGCAGCTGGGTACTGGCGTGAGGACGCACTTGGATAACGGCTCTGCCTCTCTCTAGTCCGTCATCTCTCCAGGGGTTCATTGTTTTCGCTTGTGTTCAGGGCGCGTGGAATTCCGCCTTCTCAGGGTCCGGACACACTCCCCTTGTGGAGAGGGCGCGGGAAAGCAGGGCTGGCCCTGTGATGTGCTGGGGCTAGGGTGCGGGCAGCCCCAGGCTCCTTGTGGGACCTCAGATGCCCGGTGCCCTCCTCCCTGCTTTTGGCGCTCCCCGTCTCCCCCGCAGTGTCCATCCCTGCCTATGGGGACCTAGAGGCTCTGCCCCGCTTGGGAGCACAGGACAATACCAGGGCCACCGGGCTGACGGGCGGGGTCTGCATTTCCTCCTGGAACCACCCCACTTCCCCGAGTGGCCGCTGGGTGTTACCCACACATTGACGCAGTGAGGTCTGGGGGTCCCTGAAGATGGAGAGGTGCCTCTTTGGGGACCAGAGGGGACATTCCTCTCTGGTGGTGGAGCTGGGGTCTGAGGAGGGCCCTGGCTCATCCTAAGTGAATTGGCCTGTCTGGGCAGCCGGGGTGCTGAGGCGGAGAGACTCTCCAGAGAGGGGCCCCGTTTCTCCCACTCTTGCGCTCCTACCCCTGTCCTGCTGTTGGATGGGGAGGCGCCGAGAGCCTTTTGGAACCCCCCCACCCCCAAACCCAGGGTACTGATTTGATTTATTTCCTTTTTTTTTTGATTTATTTCCTTTTCTGGGTCCTGTCCAACTTCTGGGTCAGTGGGAGGCGGTGGCCAGGCCACCTCCCAGCACCGGTCCCAAGAGACAACTTCAGGATTGCTTGGAGTCCTTCGGCCAGAGGCTCAGAGGCCCCAAGCAGTGGTGGTCGCCTCTAAGTTGGGGGACTCCTTGCTGGGCCAGGATGTCAGTATTGCTGTCCTTGTTTTAAATGAGAACTGTAGGATCACGAGGCCCAGCCGGGGTGGGGGGAGTGTCCCAGTGGAGGGGTGAGTAGTAGTAGGTGGGGGGCGGGCAGGGCGCCAGCCCTCATGGATCCTTAGCCCCCATGGGAGCGGTCCCATCTCAAAGTCCTCCTTATAACGCAGCGTGGGAGCCCAGAGGGCACAGCTCCTGGGCACACTGTCTGCTCCTGAGGTTGGGAAAGCCTGACTCGGGGACCCTTGCTGTTCTGTTTCCCGAGGGTTTCCGACACCTGTGTGCCCGAGACTGCTCATTCAGGGAGTTTCCCCCCCCCCCCCCCCGCCCCAGAACCCGGGCTTCGTGGTTGCACAAGGGCTTGTTAGCTTTTTCCGCTCCTAGTAGAGGGGGGCTGCTGTTTTGCCAGGCTTGGGGGAGGGGAAGTCATGCCCTCGGTGTCCCCAGGTAGCTTGGTGTTGCCTGTGGCCGGGAGTGGGCCTGGGGACCCATGTGATAAGGAGCAGTAACTAGAAGTCAGCGGCCCCCCGCCCCCCCAGGAGAAAAGCCTGCCCTCTCCTGCCGTGCGGAGGATCACTCTTTCTCTCTGTAAGGAGAATCCCAGTCCGGGTCCAGCTCCATTCCACAGAGGAGCAGACTGAGGGCCCGGGCAGGAGCCTGGCCAGAGTCCGGTGTCCCTGCTCCGCTTGGCAGGGGAGGCCGCGGAGGGCCACCCAGTGGCAGGGGCAGGGCTGTCCTGTGGTCCCCTGGGTCTGGCCTGCAGCCCCGGCATAGAGCTCTCCTACGTGGGGTGGGGAAGGACTTTGGAAGCTTCAGGAGAAGTTGACGCCGTTGCTATGGATACGGAGAGTGAGAGGCGAGATGGGGCGGGGGCGGGAGGAGAGGCTGGCTGTCTGCTCCTGCTCTCCCAACCTCCATATCCCCACTGCTCCCCTGTCCCAGAGTCCCCGGCTCCAAGCGGGCGCGAGCTCTGCTCCTGCTGGACTCTCGGGCTCCCCCCCAGCAAGAGGGAGCTCAGCCCCGGGAGTGGAGCTTCTAGGCCAAGGTTGGATCCCCAGGGCACTGGGGACGCCACTCTCTGTGGTTGTCCAGGGCACCCTGGGGGGTCTCAGCGGGATCCCTGGATGCACCCAGAAACTCGTGTCCCCTGGGGTAGTTGCAGGATCAGCCCCAGGTGAGACCCTGTTTTACTCTAAAACCCTGTCTCAGGTCAGGAACGGTTGGTGAGCGGCGAGCACATGCGGTTCTGTGGGGCCCTCCCCATCCTTGTGCCCTGACACCCTGACACCCCAGGGGCCCTGGGGCAGGAGTTGGGAGGCTGAGGCGGAGGTGTGAGGTGGGAGGGTCAGGGCAGTTGAAGGGTTCCATTTAATCCCAAGGGCAGGGGGTGGAGGGGTGGACAGGAAGGCAGGCCCGGCTTTGCAGAGGAAAATCCGTTTACGGAGCTGGGATTAGGGTCCCCGGAGAGGGGTTGAGGAGGGCAGGCTGCCCGCCTGGGAGCGAGAGAGGGGTGGGCCAGCCCACAGACGGGGTGCAGGTGAGAAGCCCCTGGACGAGGAGAGTCAGAGGTGGCGGGGGTGAACCCTAGTTTTTTTGAGTAGCCCAAGGAGGGGGCAGGGTGGGGTGCTGGTATTCTTGGCCGAAAAGGCCCCCCGGGGAGAGGCAGATGGGGACAGTGAGGCCCAGAGGGGAAGTGGCCACCATCCTCCAGGGGCCGAGTGGACAGCAGACCCTGTCCCCCACGCACCTCCCCGGGGCAGAGTGCCTTTGACGACAGGTGGGGCTCTGGAGACTGGCGGGGAGACTGGCAGGGAGACTGGCCGGGAGACTGGCGGGGAGACTGGCGGCTTGCGGTGGGGGAAGTGGCCGGGCACCTCCCCCTGGCTCCCTCCTCCACACAAGCAGACAGCAGCTGGAACTGGGGACTGGGGGAGGGCCCCCAACATTGCAGGGGGCGATAACCACCCCCCACCCAGGCTCCCTGATAAAGGTCGCCCAGATGGCCCGGGAGCTGGTACGTGATACCAGTGCGAGGAGCTGGCCTCCCTCCGACGGGGGCCGCCTTGACTCGAACCTTCGCCCAGTGCCGTCCCAGAACAGTGGGGCTCCCCGACCACACATGCTGGGGTGGAGGCTGTGGGAGCTGTTACTGCTCACCCCCCCAGGCACAAAGAGGCCCGTCTGGGTGGGAGGCGACCGCGCAGTGTGGGTCTGCAGGGAGGAAGGCGGGGTGCGGGCTGCAGTGGCCGCAGCGCCTCGGTGGGGGGGGGGGGGGGACGAGATGGTGAACACCCCGTCCGCCGCTGCTGCAGCCTGAGCTGGCCCCGAGGCTCCACACAGATGCATGGAGTGCCCACAGCGGGCCAGGCCTGTGCCCTCCACTTGGCAGTCAGGTGAAGGGGCAGGTCTCACACCTGGGAGATGCTAGGCACAAGGACAGAGGAGCCGAGAAAGGGGACAGCGGAGTGCACCCGGGGTAAGGAGAGGCCGATCTTAGGTGTGATGGTACGCGGAGAAGGGGCAGAGTGACGGGGAGAGTCTAGGCAGCCAGAACACGGTGCTGAGGATTGAAGAAGTCGAGGGAGGGTGAGGGGTCAAGGTAAACCCTTTCAGCTTTGATCTTGGGTCAGGGAGGAGTTCTGGGAGTTGAAGGGCAGCGCACAGACTAAGTGGCTCAGCCCCAAGCTGATGGGCTACTGCACCAGTCCAGGCAAGAGCTCGGTACAGCCAGTGTGGGGTATTGAGATATTCTGAAGGGGTTACCGATGAGATTTCCTGCCAGTTACCAAGCAGGCCAGGGATGGAGATGGCCTGTCTCGCCTTTGGTGGCAAGAACACAGCGATTGAAAGGGGAAACCTACAGGAGGAGTGGGGATGTGGGGGCGGGTAGGTGGTAAGCCTTGTGTTTGGGGGGCAGGGCCCAGCGGACGCCTGGCCGGTGGCTCATTGGGGCATGTGACTCGATCTCAGGGTTTGAGTTCGTGCCCCACATTGGGTGAGGAGATTACGCAGGGGGACTCTGCGGCCATCCTAGGAGCTTGCTGGAGGCGGACCCCAGGCCCTGCTCTCCAGACCTCCCCATCGGCTCCCCCCTTCTGCTGTACCCCCACAACTGTTCTTTGGGTTCTTTCTGGAATGGGGGGGGGCTTCAGGAAGCCGCCTGCTGCCCCAGCCCTCTGGAGCTCTCCAGAAATTCTCTCACCTGGCCCATCCCCCCTGCGTGTGCTGGGTAGTGGGCATTTGTGCAGGGTTAGCTGCTGGACACAGCTCCCTCCCTGCCCGAGGAATGACTTCAGGAGGGCATGGCGAAGGTTAGCTGTAGGAGCCGGGTCCTGGCCCGGTCCGGGAAGGCCAGGCAGGCCAAGCCGTGCTGCTTGGCTCTGGTACCACCTTCCCGTTCCCCTCTTCATCAGGTCTCCAGGACTCTGGGCCTCCATTTTTTTCCGAGCCAGCATGGCACTGTGGTGACTCCAGCTGTCCCCAGGTCACCCCAGCCCAGCCCAAGTCAAAAGGTCGTGTCCACAGGGCCCCGCCCACCGCATCTCCTCCAGCCCAGGTTCCAGTCTGCTCTGGGGCAGCCGGCGGTGGCCCCTGTGGCCCGCTGGCTCTGAGTCTCCTGAGCGCACCCCCCTCCCCGCCCTGGCTAGTGGACTGTGGGAGGGTGACAGGGCCTGGTATCCTGCAGGCATTCGCCCGTGGTTGTGGGGGCGGGAAGCCTGCGCACCGGGTCCCCGCCGCCCACGTGTGCACGTGAGCGCCCCAGCAACTGGGCGTGGGGCGGGGCTGGCAGGCGTCCAGCCCGCAAGTCGACCCCAGCCCTGCCGCCCCCGCCCTCGCGGGAGCGGGGACCACGTGAGCCAGGCCGGCTGGGCTGCGGATGTCCCCGCCGCCACCGAGCTACGTGCGGCAGCTGTGTTCCCGGCGGCTGCACGCGTCCTGCCCCAGTGCGCGCTGGCACGGCTCGTGCAACCTGCTCGTTGCAAAGTGGAACTGCGGGGAGGCGGGGAGGCGGGGAGGCGGGGAGGCGGGTGCCAGTCCCGCCGCCCGCCCGAAATGGGGAAGTGAGCCAACGCGGGGCGCGCCAGCCGCGGGATGGCCCCCCCTTCCCTCCTGCTCTCCCCGCCTGCGCCCTGCAAGATGGCGACAGCACGGCGCGCCCCTCGGAGGGGCCGCGCTCCCCCGGGCACCGGGACTGGCCTGGAGCCGGCAGCCCCGCCCCCGCAGCCGGACTCCCCTCCCGCAGCCCGCAGCCCTGGGGGACTGTCCGGTCCCAGCACTCCACCGTCCGGGTGGGGCCGGGGTCCTTCCCGGGCTGTTTGGAGCTCCCTGGCCCTGTAGAGGATGGCCCTGCGGAGGTCCCTGCCCCTGCCTTTGGGATCGTCCCGGGGAGGGGTGCAGCCCCAGAAGTTTGCAGTCCTCGAGGTCTTGGGTACAGATGCAGAACGGCCCCCCCTTCCCCCCGGGGTCGGTGACTGGCACACCTGGATTCACCGCCTCCTGGGGCGTGCCCTGCCGCTGCTGGGAGAACTCCACAAATCTTCATGGGGGTACTTGCTGGACCCCGCCGCCTCCTTTGGTCTTGGGGGCGGCCTGGAAGAAGGGGTGGGGGAGGGGAGGGCTTAGTTCTCCCCTGCGCCATGGGTGATGGCAGCGGCCCCCCCCCCCCTGCCTGTCCTGTCTCCTACCTCCCCCCGCCCGTCACCGAAGGACAGTCCCTTCGCTTTCAGAGCTGGGATGTCCCTGGCACACGCTGAGAATCCAGCCCTGCTCCCCCCCACAGCCGCGCGTCTATCCCGTTGTCCTTCTTGCCCGCTCCCCGTTTCCTCTGCCCTCGGCCACCATCTGCCCTGTGTGGGGCCTTTCTCAGACCCCGGCCAGGCACCCCCTTCTGGCGTGTTCCCTGACTGAGTCACCAGCGCCCAGCCTGGGCCTGACCCCGCCGCGGCGGCCGGAGTCCAGCCTCTGCCTTTGCACCGGGAGCTCCGTCCCGTGCCTCCAAGGGTGTCGCAGGGGTGCGGGCGGCGCGGCTCTCGGGCCCAGATTCTGTCCGCACCAGCGCCACGCACACCCTCCAGAACTCCTGAACGAAACGAGCGCTGGGGAGTCCGGCCTCCAGGTACCGGGCAGGGCCGCAAGCTCCGGTCCCGCAGGGCCCCTGGCCTGGGGCGTGGCGGGTGTCCAGGGGGGACCCCGTCTAAAGGTGGGGCCCTGGGGACTCCCCCGTGGGGTGGGGAGATGCTGACAACGCTCGCTGGGGATCGGGCTGAGCCGATGGGGGGCCGACACCCCAGACCGGAGGGTGGGTGGCCACAGGCGCTTGGGGTTGGCGGCGGCGGGTCGGGGCAGGATGGGCGAGGCCAGCCTGGGAGGTGGGAGGGGTCTGCGGAGGAAGTTGCTCGGTGGCGGCCCGCCCCTCGCCTCCCCTCGCCTCCCTTCCCCTCCCCTCCCTTCCCCAAGTCGGTTCCGCGGGGGCGGGGTAAGGCCGGTAGCCACCGCCTCCAAGCCCTCCCCTTCCCGGCAGCGCTGTGACTTGCCAGGGGCCTTCTCTGCCGGGGCCTTGTGCCTTTCCCCACCCTGGGCTCTGGGGCTGCTGCAGGTGGCCCTGCGGTCCCTCCACATGGCCCTCTACCTCTTGAGAGGCCACAAGGGTCAGTGGGTGGACCGGGCATGGGAGTCGTCCCAGACGCCATCCCCTCACCCCCCGACTTGGCGCCCCGGTGGTCATTTTCGAAAGGAGAGGGTTACGGGGGTCGCGAGCACCTGGGAGCCTCTGGGACGGCCCCCCCGCCCCCGGAGAGCGGAGGTGGGGCGGGACCCACTGGCGGGGGTGGCGGGGGGAGCAGCCCCTGCCGAGCCCCGCGTGCCCTGGGGCGGGCGCAGACCTGTGCCCGGGCGGTGCGGTGAGTGGGGCGGGCCTGGCCCAGCTCGGCCTCCGGTTCTGCTTCGCGCCCCGAAACTGCGGTGGAATCACTACGGGGTCCTGGGGAGCAGAGGGAGCAGAGTTCCTTAGGGGCTTGGTGACATGACTGGGGGTTTAGACCCTGCGGGCGGCTGCGGCGGGGCGGGGGTGCGGGGGTCCGGACCGCGTGGGGCCCGCCGCGACCCCCGCCCCCGCGCTGACCGCCGCCGTCTGACCTCTGCCCCCCCCCCCCCCCACAGGCGAACGGCCCTTTGCCTGCGACTGGCCGGGCTGCGACAAGAAGTTCGCGCGCTCCGACGAGCTGGCCCGCCACCACCGGACGCACACCGGCGAGAAGCGCTTCCCCTGCCCGCTCTGCTCCAAGCGCTTCACCCGCAGCGACCACCTGACCAAGCACGCGCGCCGCCACCCCGGCTTCCGCCCGGAACTGCTCCGGCGCCCGGGCGCCCGCAGCGCCTCGCCCAGCGACTCGCTGCCCTGCAGCCTGGCCGGCAGCCCCGCGCCCAGCCCCGCGCCCAGCCCGGCCCCCTCCGGCCTGTAGGGCCCTCTCCAGCCCGCCCTGCCGCACCCTTGCTGGGCCTGGGCGCGGAGCACCAGCAAAACGCCGGCTGTCCGCAGCCGGGCCCGCCGTCGGCCGGCGCGGGTGGTCCCCGGGAGGGCGGCTGGGCGGCGTCTGTAAATAGCCGGGGCGGGTAGCTCTTCCACGCGTTACACAGGAACCCCTGGGGGGCAGCCGGCGGGCGCTCCCCTCCCCCCCACCTCCCTGCTTTGGAGAGGGCGGGGGGGGGGTGGTGAGCGGCCCAGGAAAGGGGCACCTAACCGGGGCCTGGACCCTGCCCTCCCCAGCCCCCTCTCCAGGTTGGGATGATGTGTGCAAAGAGCCTTAGGTGAACCAGGGGTTACCGCGGCACCCCTGCCCCCACCGCGCCCGGGGCCCCTCACCCCTCTGAAAGCCATTGGAGAAGTTCAGGGAATTGGGGCGTGGCCCCAGCCGCCCCCATCCGGGTACTCAATCTCAGGTGTCCGCAGGTTCTGCCCTGCCACCCAGCTCCCCGGCAGTGGGGGCGAGGGGACGGGGGAGGGGGGCGGCAGTAGGATCTAGGGTTTGCTCCTGGGACTGGGGTGGGGAGGGAGAGAAACGGGTTCTTCCAAAGAGCATTTGACTCACGTGGAGGGGAGGGGGTGGCGCGGCTGGGGTAAATGCCTCCTTATTTATTTTCCTGTCTCTGCTGGTGGGAAGGAGGGCGGCGGGGAGCTGCCCCCTCCGGGTGGGTGTGTGCGCGTGTGAGTGTGGACTGCTCCTGTCAGAGTCCAGTCCCCGACTTTGGCCTTCCACAGCATGGTGTGACAATCAGTCCGTCCCTCCTGTTCGGGACCACGACAGCATCGAGCATAAAGCGCCCGCTCCTTGCAGGTGGAGGTGTGGGGGCCGGCCCCGTCCTGCCACTGGCCCTTCTTCCTGGCGGGTAGCCCCGGTCGCGTGGCCTCTGGACCAGAGGCTGGGGTCCTGCCTGTGAGGGCGGGGAGCACGAGGGCTGACCCCCGCACCCCATGGGATAGCTCGTTTTTTGGACCGGGTAGAATATTTTTTCAGGCACCAACCCCTTTCCTGACCTGGGCCCCGAGGGTGGTCCGCTGTCCTGGGGGGGGGTGGGTGTTGGGGGGAAGGTCTGCGTGATCTGAACTTAGCTAGAAAGGGGTGAGTGCTGTGTTCCTCTCCTGGTGCATTCCCACCACAGCTGGGGTTGGGTTTCGTTCTGGACAGGGACTGAGGACCCCCACCCTACAAGGGGAGAGCACCCAGGCTCCCTGTCCCAAGACCCTGGAGGGACCTGCGTCCCGCTGTTGGCCGCAGGAGGTTTGTGGCCCCTGCGTGTGTTCCAGAACCTTTCTGTCTCCCCTTTAGGGGGCTGGGGGTTTGGATGGCGTCGGTGTGGACCAGACCCAGCCTGGCAGGATCCAGGGATGGGTGCTGGGGGTCCTGGGGAGGAGGCCAGGGAAGCCCTTTTGGAGCTGGACTGGGAAGGGTCGTCTTGCCCGGTCTCTGGGCAGATCCTTGCCGGGCTGGTCCGTTTGTACCCTAAACCCTCCTCTCTAGCAGTGTTGATGAGATGCCTTAGTCTGTGGGGGCAGGCTGGGGTCCCATTTTCCCCTGTGTCCTTATGGACATCCTCTTGGTTGTCCCATCCCTGGCTGGTGCCTCCCCACAGGAGGTGGGCTCTGGGTCTGAGGGCCCGGGACGCGGGGGACTCATCCCTGGCCCCCGTCCAGTGTGGGGCCCTGGAGAGACTTGTGCCCCTCCTTCCCCAAGGAGCAGGATGTCACTGGGACCTGGTTCCAGCCACAGCTGTGGCATCTCAAGGGGGGGTGGGGGGAGGGCCCCCGAGGGACTTGTGCTTTCAGGGGGCGCCCCCTTCCCCCGTCCTGCCTGGCCTCTTCCTTGTATTTAATTAAACAAGCCCTTTTTTAAACCCGACTCTTGTGCTCCTGTGGTTTTTCCCACCCTGGGCCTTCAGCCGGCCGGCCGAGTGCCTGTGTCCCCCAGCCTCCCGCTGGGGACCCTGGAGAGGCCCACCGGCTGGGACACGAGACAACGCTCCCTAAGGCCCGGGGAAGGGGCCGCTGCCCCGCATCACCCACGCGTCGCGCGGCTGCGCCCCCCTCCTTCCCGCCCCGTTACCCGGCAACCGAGGCGCGGTGACGCGGCGCCCGCCCCTTTCCGGCTCCGGGAGCTGGGGGCGCCCCTGGCCACGGGGCTGCTGGTGGGCGTGACAGCGCTGGTCCCGAGGGGGTCCCCGGGCTCCGCTGCCTCCGCCGCCCTCCGAGCCGCGCCCGGCGGGTCTGCTCACGTACCGCACGCCCGCGTCCGCCCGCTCCGGATGGAGGGCGCAGGGCCGGGGAGCCCCTTGGGGAGGAGGACTCGGCGGCCCCGGGAGCCCTGGGAAGCTGATGAGGGTCGTGCGTCCCTTTCCTGGGGAACAGACGCCCAGATCCCCGCGGTCTGCAGGGCCCCGAGGGCGGGTGTGGCTCCGGTGGGGGCGCGCAGACCCTCCCCGGGGCCCTCCCTGAGTCCGCGCCGGGAAAGGCGAAGACCCCGCCATCTGGTGGCCATTCCCGGCATTGCCCCGCCGAGCCCTGCCCCGGGGTCCTGGCCCTGCGGCCGCCCTGCGCAGAGGCCCCTCCCCTTCCTCAAGGACGGCCTCCCTGTTGCATCCCCCTACCCCCTGCTTCGCTTTGTCCCCTTTTTACTGGCTTCTGCCCCGCAGGCCCGCAGACATTGCTCCTTGGACCCCGGTCCCACTGCCCCCCTTCCGCGCCACCTGGCTTTTCTGCCCCTTTGGGCAGAGTCCCTGGAATTCGGGGTCCACACACGCAGCCCCTCCTGCCTGTCTCTCCTGGGACACCATCCCATGTGCTCTGCACAGCTCGAAGATGTCCCCTCCGGCCTTCTGGACGCTTCCCGGTCATGTGGCCTCGGGGATCCCTGACCCCCTCGGATATCCTCCACCCCGGGCTCAGGCCCCCCTCCTTATGCTCCTTGTCCGCTCACATGCTCTTGTGTGCCGACGACACTCCCTGGTCCCACGCCAGTCGGACCTCAACTCCGGACCCTCGAAGTGCCACTTCCCACCGCCAGGCTGCCCAGTCCCACCTCCCCGTCAGGCACTGGCCTCTCCATCTTTCCAGGTGCAGGCCAAAATCCTTGGGGTCACCCTTGACCTTGAGTGTCTCTAACCACATCCATTCCGTTCCGAAACCTCCTGGAGTTCTAACTTCAAAGCCCATCCAACGTGGGCCCACTGGACCCCGCCGCAGGCCCCTCTGCCCTGGTCTCCTTCCTGCCCCCCTCCCCCGACGCCCCCACGGTCTGATGTGTATCCTCTCGGTGGCCACCAGAGGGCGCCCATGAGCACCTGCCTCACGTCCCACCCTCTGCTTACAGCCCTCTGGGGCTCCTGGGGGAAAAGCCCAAGTCTTCACAGATGTCTCCAGAGCCCTGCAGGACCTGCCCCCATCCCCTCCCTGCCCTGCCCTCCTCCCTCTCTCCCCCTTGCCTACCCTGCTCCAGCTGCGTGGACCTCCCCTCCGTTCCTCCAACCTGCCAATCCAGTGCTGCCCCAGGGCCTTTGCATGGCTGTGCTTGCTGCCTGGAATGCCCTTCCCCCTCTTTACCTTCTTCAGAACTGCTCAACTCCCCTCAACTCCCCCCCGGCCTCAGAGGACTGCATGAACCACCTCTTCTCAGACGCTGCCCCGCCCTCACCCAGCACTTGGATCATGCTGTCTCCTTCCCTTGTTTCTTCTTGTCTGTCCCACACCTGGAGCACCACTTCCACCGGGGCATCTGTCCGCTGTCCACCGGTGCTTCCGGCGCTGTGTCTGACACGTAACGGGCACTTGGTGAATATTTGCTAAGTGGACGTCCAAGGCCCGCCCGTGAGCGTGGATGGAGACTAGGTGAGCTTCACTTCACACACCTTATCGGGCCACTCTCGGGGGCCGGCCCTTCCGTTCCTGGTGATGACAGGTGTCCACAGACCCCGCGTGAGGGGCCGGGTGGCTGAGGTGAGGACAGCAGGAGGCTGGGAGGGGCCCTCCTGTGCTCACGGAGTCGGCGGCTGTCAGCAGCTGCTGCCCCCCGGGGTGGCCGGCTGGTCACACGGCAGCTGCGGTGGGCAGTTGTGGGTGTGTCTCCCCATGTTTTACACGTGGGCAACGGACACACATCGTTCGAAAAACTCCTACTCAAAAGCCTGGGGCTCAGACACACACGGAAAACCACCACATGCGTGTCCACAGCTGCTCAGTTCACGAGGCACAGACGTCCTTCCACCCACGGCCGGACACCACCCACGGCCGGACACACGAAACCGACACACACACGCCGGCACGCGGCTGTAACCAGGAGCAAGTTGCCCACGTGCCGCCCCGGGGACGGACCCGAGCCCGCGACGCTCAGGGAGGGAACCAGACACAGGAGGCCCCACGGGGTGAGAGTCCACGCGTGTGACACGTCCAGACCAGGCTCCTCCACGGACGGGAAGGGGGCTCGTGGGGGCAGGGGCCGGGGGAGGGGAAGGATGACTGCTGATGGGGACGGGGTATCTTGTTGGCTTCGGAATATTCTGGAGTTACGCAGATGTGACAGCTGTGAGTGTACAAAAATGCCCCTGAATTTGCACTTCCAAAATAATTATGAATAATTGATAATTATTGATAACAGTATTAAGTAATCAATCACGGGCGCTCTCTGGTGGCGCCTGGGTGGCTCAGTCACTGGAGCATATGACTCTTGATCTCAGGGTGATGAGTTCAAGCCCCACCGGGGGTGCAGAGATTACTTAAAAACAAAATCTTAAGAAAATAAAATGATTGATTCTGTTAATAGAACTTTCCCCTAAATAAAAAAGGGGAAAATCCACCAAGTGAAATAAAAGAGAGGGGAGGGCCTGCCCAGGTGCCCTGTTGGAGACGCCTCCCATCTGCCTCCGCCTCCGTTTCTTGTTTTCATCAGGGGAGTCTTACCCCAGGTGGGCGCATGAAATCCAGGTTTCTGCACCCCCCCCCCCAACGGAGGGCACATTCACTCTTTCGCACGGATCCGCTTTACAGATACGTGTTGCAGATTCTGCGTCCGGCTGGGCTCTGACCCCGAGGTCCTCGGGCTGAGGACGGCGGAAGGCAGGCGGGTGTGAATAACATCGCGACCCTGGGCGCTTGGGAAGGCGTGGGAGGCCACGGTGGCGGGAAATCCCCAGGGACAGGTGACCGTCAAGGGGAGAAACCCACTGCGTCCTTCACTGCTTCCAGCCCTCCGTGGCTCCCAGTCCCCCTCCGGGTGTGGACGACCAGGACCCGCCCATGCACAGCCTCCAGCTGGCCCCCGCCAGGACGCCTGCTCCGGAAAGGGTCGCACGTGGGGCGCCTGGGTGGCTCAGTCAGCGGAGCGTCTGCCCTCGGCTCAGGTCCTGGTCCCCGGCCAGCGACCTGGGAGCGAGCCCCGCCGCGGGCTCCTGCTTCTCGCTCTGTACGTGCTCCCTCTCTGTGTGTCTGTCGAGCAAATAAATAAAATCTGAAAAACAAAACTGGATTGTGTCGTCTGCAGAGTCATCTCCGACCCTCCCATCCCTCCTGCCTTCCTTCTTAACTACTTTGTGATTGTGGCAAAAGTACAGAACACAAAACGCTGCACTTTTAACCATTTCCAAGCGCACAGCGGCGTGAGGCACCCTCACCCTGTTCTGGGGCCACCCCCACCCTCCGGCTCCAGAACCTTCCATCCCCCACACGGAGACTCCGTCCCCGCCAAGCACGGACTCCCCACCCCTGCCCCAGGCCCTCCTCTCCGTCTGCGGGGACGGGGCTCCCCTGGGGCCCTCCTGGGAGTGGGGTCCTGCGGGACGGGTCCTTCTGGGTCTGGCCGCTCTCGCTGACCCGTGTCGTCGGGTCCCTCCGCGTGTGGCAGGGGTCAGGGTCCCTCCGTCCGCGCAGTGACACTGTGCTGCGTGGCCGTGCCGCACGGTGTCCACTCTTCGGGCGGCCGCTCCGGTGCGTCCTGCGGCTTCGGGCAGGGCCGTGCGGGTCTCTCCTCGGCGCCCGCTGTCCTGCCCTTCGGCCGCGCACGCAGAAGGGGCCGCGGGCTCGTGCGGCGGCCGCACCCGGCCCTTGCGGGGACCCGCCACGCCGCCCTCCAGAGCGGCCGCCCCAGCGCGGTGCCGCCGACGCCGTGTTTTCAGCAACGCCGGGGCCCGGAGCTCGGGCTCGGGCCCGGCGACCCAGCGTGGCCGGCGCTACGGCGGGGCCCGGCAGCGCCCCAGTCTCCCCACCCGTCGCGGAGACGCTGGCCGACCCCGCCCGCGGGCCGTGAGCGCCCCCGTCCCCCCCGGGCCCCGCTGGCGGGCTCCAGCGTGGCGCCCCGGGCGGGCCCCGGCGGACAGCAGGCGCCCAGAGCGGCCCCGTGGGGCCGGGCATCGCGCGCCCACGAGCAGGTGCGTTCAGGGGAGCCTCGGGCGGGTTCCGGGGTCCCGGGAAGACGCGCCCGCACGACTCGCCCCGGCCAGCAGGGGGCACTCCAGGGCGACGCGCTGGTAAAGCGCCGGTTACGAGCGAGGGACTGACCGCCGGGTCCTTTGCGACTTTTTCCTTTTCCCCGATCAGGCGCGCGGTGGACAGCTCGGGCGCCGTCGGGGCCTCGGGCTCAAGATGGCTGTGCCACCGCCTCGGAGGGCCGGGCGGCGGCGCCGGCGACGCTCCGGGAGGCTGCAGGCCGGGCCGCCCGCGTCCTCCGTGCGTCCTCCCGCGGCCGCCGGTCCCAGCCCGCGCGTCCGCGCCGCGCCGCTGTCCCCCGAGGGCCCGCGCCTCTGATCAGGCGCGCCGCGGGCAGCCGCTCCCGAGGTCCCTTGCGGCGGCGTCCCGGGGGCCTGCGGGGGCCTCGGAGCAAGATGGCGGCCGCAGGGTCCGGGAGGCGCGGGCGGCGGCGACGGCGGCGACCGCGGCGCCAGTGAGCGGCCCGGGGGCCCGGGCGGCTCCGGCCCGGGGTCCCGCTTCGGGACGGACCATGCTGCGCTCCACCGGCTTCTTCCGGGCCATCGACTGCCCCTACTGGGCTGGGGCGCCCGGGGGGCCCTGCCGGCGGCCTTACTGCCACTTCCGGCACCGCGGCGCCCGGGGCCCCGGCGCGCTTGTCGGCGGCGGAGCGGCGCCCCCCGCAGCAGGTAATGCCCGAGCGGGGCTCGGCTCCCCGGCCCAGGCCTACCCTCTGCCGCCGACGCTCCCCGGCGCCCGGTTCTCGGCCCAGGCCGCTCTCCGCACGCCGGTGGGCGTCGTCTCCCGAGCCGGGCCCGGGACCACCCACCCCCGGGCCCGGTGCACGGCGCGGGGTGTCGGCGAGCCTCCGCTCCCGGGAGCAGGCGGTCCAGCCGGCCAGGGGCCATGCCCTCCTGGAGCTGTCGCGGGCGTGCAGTGAGCTAACGCAGGCCGAACGCCGAGCGCGGCTGGCACCGGTCGGCGGGCCCTGGGCTCTGCCTCTCCTCGCGCCCGGGCTCGCCCAGCGCCAGGGGCTTGCGGCCGCGCCGGTCTGTGGCCGCGCTGCTCCGCGCCTCCGGGAGCGGCCACTGCTGTCGCCAGGAGTGCGGTTAGGAGGTCGTGGGGGCCCCTACTGTGTGTCGGGCGCGCCTGGACGGGGAGTAAGTGAGCGCCCGGGGACTGGGACGGGAGGGGGAGGAGGCTTCCAGGAATTACCCGCTTTCCGTTGCGCGGAGGATGTCGGCGGACTGCAGGTCGCATCACTGTGGTGATTGTCCTTGTCATGGCAGGGCTGGGTGAAAGCGGGGAGGACTCAGGCAGGCTTCTTGCAGGAGGGGTGGGGTTTGAGCTGAGACTTTAGGAACGGGGGCATCGCGGGGAAAGGCTCGGAGAGAGGATGGGGCGGTGTCCTTGTTTCTGAGGGAAATCCAGGCTCCCACCGGTGACCTCCGTCCTTCGGGACTGGCTCCCCCTTTCCGCCAGACCCCGACCTCCTCGTTCTGTGTCAAGTTTCGTCTGTTTTTCACCGTGAGAAATGGTTGCTTCGGCACCTTCTTCGAAAGACGAGCACACTGGCTGGAGTCCGATCGTAGGGCCGGTTTCCCACGTCGTCAGGAAAGGACAAGCAGGGTTTTCTGATTGGTCGCATGAATTTGCTTAGCCCCCTGGCACCGGCAGCGGTCTGCAGCCAGCCAGATGCAAGCGTTCCTTGGTTCCACGCCTGTGCTGGGCACGGGGTGTGCAGAGCGGCCTGAGCTTCCAGTGTGGCCGCCAGGAGCCTGCTGTTGAGAAAACCCCCGTGCCCACGGGTACCGTGGAATCCGCACCCGCTACTCCCGGCTCCAGCGGCTCGGCGGGCGGTGGGTGGAGCACAAGGGAGTTGGCGCCCAGCTCACCTGGTGAAGGTGTTCGGTCCGTGCACTTACCTGTTGGCATTGTGCGTAGCGCTTTGCAAAGAGTCCCCTGATTTCTGGGTTCCTCACGGTTTACTGAGCGTTGGGAGAGGGCAGGACCACACCCTCATGCCGCTGACTGTCGACCTGGCCCCGGGTCCTCCAGTTGCCCTCCAGCCGCCTGAGCTCTGGGGTGTGATTTCTCGCCTCATGTGTTCTTCCCATGGTAAGTCGCTTTTTACGTTTCTTTCTGCCTCACAGGTGGCCAGTTGGTTTCTCAAAGGGAACCTGTTTGGTGATGTGGGCTCCACTTGCCGCGGGGAAAGATGCAGCCGCCTGCCCCTTCCCCCGTAGGTCTTCACTTTCCTTTTGCAGGAAAGGAGAGGCCGGGGGAAGGCCTGTTTCAGAGAGAACACTGCCTCCCCTGCAAGGGGCAGGGTCAGATCCCAGCTCAGCCTCTTTTTTGCTGTGGGGCCTCTTGGACCCTCTGTTTCTTTCTCTGTGGTGTGCTTATGGGGTTGCTGCCTTCTGAGGAGGCCGCAGAGAGTGTGTGCCTCATCCTTTCGCTGCCTTTCAGCTTCCCCTGCTCCAGATTTTGACAAGTTTTCTTCCGGCGGGAAGAAGCCGCAGCCGTCCAGGTGTGCGTGGCCCAAGCAGAGGTGCTCTGGCGAGGGTGGGCTGGGCCAGGCTTGCTTGGACTCCTTTTAACGCTCCAGTGCTGCTAAGGTGCTGGGTGGAGCTGCCCGCAGGTGGGCTGTGGGGGCCCCTGTGAGGCCCAGCACCTCTGGTCTTGGGCCAGTGGGCGCCTGAGCCTTTCAGCAGAGTCTGAGTCCTGTGAGGGGGCTGGACAGGGGATCCTGTTGCTTCCAGCCCTGCACACCCAGCCCCACTGCCCGCCCACGCGCTGTGGGCTTCAGGACTCCCACCTCCCAACTCGGCGTGGCATTGCCCAGTTGTAGCGGCACACACTCCGGCGGGCTCTCTAGAACTCTCAGTGGTAGGGATGGTTGTCCCTGTTTTACAGATGAGGGAACTGAGGCCCAGAGATGGGGAGCCACTCTCCCGGGTGTGCATGGCCGGTAAGTGGGGGATGGGATTGAGTCCGGGCCGTCAGGCCCTTGCCACACTCACCACCTTCCTCCATGCCCGCTGCCCAGCACCTGTGTGTCCCTCACGCACAGCGGGGCCCCCTCTGAGTGTCGGGCTCGGCGCTCGGCCCCGGGGCTGGCCGGGAACAGCGAGCCTGGGAGGAACAGAACTGCAGGACTGGAGCGCTGTGACCTGAGGACAGGCTGGAAGGCGGTGTGGTCAGGGCTGTGTGTGTGTGTGGGGGGGGAGCCCTCCCCTGGTAGGGCCCTTTATGGTGTGGAGAGAAGTCAGGCGGAGGAGGGACGGAGCGGGAAAGGAGTGCTTCCCCGCAGAGGGTGGATGTATTTCCTCTGTGGGCTGGCTTGGAGCTGGAGGGGCACAGCCATGGTTACAGGCAGCCCCCAGGGGACGACGGCGCTGGGCAGGCCCGCGGGTCCCGCCACCCGTCAGCTGCTCCCTCTGGGGGCCGCGTGCCAGCGGGTTTCGTGGGGGCGACTTCCCACCGGCATGTGCTGGTGTCTTCGGAGACCGGAGGGAAGGGCTCCCTCCCCCGCCCGGCGCGTCCTCGGCACAGGTGAAGGCGGGGGGACTTGTGTTCCCTGAACGGAGAAAGAACGGATCCTGAGAGGAAACCACGCAGAGGGCAGCATCGCCTTTCATGTCTGGAGGCCTGGCCAGGGTGTGCAAGGAGCCTGCGGTCTTTGCTACCCGGGGGCAGCGTGGCCTGGAGTCCGACCCACCGGGCCTCCGGCTTCGTCTGGGCCAGGAGCTCTGCAGCTGGCTGGGGGATGAGTGGAAACTGGCCATCGGGGCCGGACGCGCTCTGGGTGGGGGGGTGCGGGCGTGGGCGTGTGCGCACCGGGCGGCGGAAAGCACGGAGCAGCCTCCCCGGCCCCCACCTGCTCTGTGCGGGCAGCACCCCCTGCCCGGGGCGCGACAGCAGCGGGCGTTCCCGGGCATCGCCCGGTGTCTCTTGGTCCTCAGCTGTTTCTTGCGGAGGCCACCTGACTTTGTTTATAAGTGTGTCCCTCCCCCCCACCCCTCCCGAGATGCGGCCGCCCCCAGGGACGCAGCCTTGCAGGCCTCCCCGCGGAGCGCTGCAGCTGGTGTTGGATCTGGTGCCGGCGGGGCTGGGCTCAGAGGTGAGCTGCTGGGCTTCCCAGGGCCCGGGTTCTCTTATACCGGGCCTCTCGGCCGCTGGGCCCTCAGCACTCCCAGTGCGTGAAGCCCCCGCGTTCTCTGTTCCGAGTCCTTTTCCTCGCCACTGGAGCAGGTTCGACTCGGAGTAGCGTTTGTTTTAAAGACCTCGGCAGTCCTGGACTGTCGGAGGGAAGCAGCTTCGTGAGCCGCCCGAGGCCGACCACACCTGCAGGCGGCTGCGCCTCCCCCTCCCCACAGCCTTGCGTTTTTGTGCGTCGGTCCTGCCGCTGGTTACGCTGGATTCTGTTTTCAGAGGCGAGAGGCCATCCAGGGCCTCTGCCCCCGGCGTCCTGCAGCTGGCAGCCGTCCAGACGGCCCGAGACCTCCGCAAGCTGCCTTCCTCCCCTGACCTGGGAGGGAGCCGCACACCTACGGCTGCTTCGGGGTTTTAAAGTGTTTCTGCTCCGCACTAGCAGAGCAGTGGGGCTCCCCCGCGGTCCCGCCCCCAGGGGACGCTGGGCGCTGGCTGGGGAGGCTGCTCCTGGCACATAGTGGGCGGGGCCGGGGGTTGCTCCCTGGCGCCCCGAGCGCCCCTCCCCTGTATCCGCCCGTTTGTTTCGGGCCTGGAGCGTCTGTGCTGCCTGGTGAGCGCGAGGAGCCTGCTCAGCGCCTGGCCCGGGCAGGGTTGGCGGGGAGCAGGGGCTGCTCGTGGTGCCTGCGCATGCCCCACCCGGAGTGCTCCAGGGGCCTCGGGAGGAGCAGGCTCTGCGGCCGCAGTGCAGCCCCACGGGAAGGCGGTCGGGCTTTGCTTTCTGTTGGGCAAAGAGCCTGTCCTGGGGACCGGCGGGGCGGGCCTGGCCCCCACCTGGCCAGCGTCCCACCGGTGCCTCGGTTGGCCCTTCTTGGAACGGGTAATGACTTGGGCCCTCCATGGACTGACGGTGTCATGGGAACGTTCTTGTCTGCTTCGTCGTCCCCTCGCTCCCTCTGCAGTCTGGGTGGTCTTTACAGAGCCACGCTGGGTGCAGCCAGGGCGGGCGTCAGGCGCGTGGGGTCGTCCGCTCTTCGCCGGCCCACGCGGTGGGGAGGCCGGGTGGTGTGGTCTGACGCGCAGCAAGAGCCGGGTGCCAGGAAGGAAGCCGAGAGTGGGAAGAGGTGCCCGGGCCACTGGAGCCGGGAGCCCTCGGGGCGGACTGCAGGCCGGGGTCGTGGAGGGTCTCCTCGCTCCGCTCCTCGGTGCACTGCGCCCTCCGGAGTCTGTGCTGTGCTTGGCCGGTGCCTTTCGGGGGACGGGGTGTGTGTGCTTGCCATCCGGGGGCCTGTGGTCTGGCGGCTTCTCCTAGCTAGAGGATCTCTGGTAGCAGCCGCGCAGAGGGCCTGGCCATAGCGGGCTGGCCGGGGGCAGGCGGGAGTGCAAGGCGAGGAGCACCCCGGGGGAGCTGCCTCCCACTCGTGGCTTTCACTTGCTGGAGGAAAACGGGGTGGGCAGCTGCTGGGGGGCCCAGAACCCGGGCACTCTGAGGGTGGGGCTTGGCCTGGACCCGTGTTCACGTGCAGGTGCCCCTGGGCCTCGGCGTCTTCTGGGTGTGTCTGAATTCATTGTGTACTTCTGGGCGGGCGTAGGGTGGGGGGCATTCTGGAAGCCTAGGGTGGGTGTCCCCCCGCGCAGGTAGGGCCCGGGGTCCAGGAGAGAGCGTGGTAGGCCCTGGGATTTGCAGACATCAGGCAAGTGTGCCCCAGCAAGTGATTCCTGAGCTGGGCTTTGAAGGATGAGTAGAAGTTTGCCTGGTGGCTGGAAGCAGGAGCAGAGATGATAATCTAGGAGACAGGGCAGTGGAAGGCCTGGAACGTTCTGTCGTGTGGTGAGGAGGGACCGTGGGAGGGAGGGAAGGGGGTCGTTGCTCTCTTGCCTTGCTGCTACCCCTAGCGGCTCCGGCAGGGGTCCCTGTTGTCACGCTGACTCGTGATGGTCCCGGAGGCTGCTGTGGTCCGGCCAGTCCAGCCCAGTCCAGCCCAGAGACGGCGGTGGAGGGCTGTGCTCAGGGCCTGTTGGCTTTCCTGCGTGGCTGGGGGGGGGGGCTGTCTCTGCCACAGGGACTGTCTCCTCCGGCCACCACAGGGGCCTGTGTCCAGGGGAGCGGGTGCGCTCAAGGCACAGGGGCCCCCCGGGCCCGCGGTCAGGATTTCCTTCACTCACTCGCTCACTCACTCCACGAACCAGCCAGCTCCCTTGTGGCCTGGGTGTGGAGGGGAGCCAGGCAGTCAGCGTGTGGAGCGGCTGGACAAGGAGGGGGCAAGGCCCAGGAAAGGGACAGGGATGGCGTGTCTGAGTGCCACGGGACTACATTCCCTCCAGGTGCATCCTGGTCTTTCTTGTCCCTGTGTGTCCTGGAGGCCAGATCCGTCCCCTCCCAGGTAATGGACACACAAAACAGTTTTTGTCCCGAGAGATCTGGGTCCCCTTCCCCAGCACAGCGGGCCGGGAGACCCTTAAAGAGCAAGGGTGGGGGTATACTGTTCCTGGAGCCCTGGGGCCTCCCTCGCCGTGCACCCGTGCCCCAGCGTTGTACTGGGTACCTGGGGAAGGGCACAGGCTTGTCCGAGCAACTTTGTCCCACCAGTTCTGCAGGGAGGATCCTGGAGGGCTGCCTGGAGGAGTTGCTGAGACAGAGGGCATCGGGCTCTGGGCAGGAGTCTGGTCCTGTGTGGAGGAGGGCTGGGGGCTGGCCCACCCGGAAACTGCCCTCGTCCCCCACCCCCAGCACCTACACGTGGGGTCGAGCGATAAAAGGCACCGACGCTCGCGTGTGGCCTTGGAGCGTAGGCTCTTTCTTGGGAGATACCTGGCTCCCCCCATCTCCGCTCCGCAGTCCAGGACCGGCCGTGAGAGGTGCGGCTTTCCTTCTCTCCACCCCCCGCGTCACCCTGAGGATGCTGCGGTGTTCCTAAGCCTCCGTCGGGGGGGAAGGTGACCCCCGGGACTCCCGCCACCACGTTTGCGGGCTTGGAAGTGTACCAGGGCCAGCGCGAGAGAACCCTCGATACTTTCTGTGTCGGGACCGTGCCAGCGACTTGGCGGCCCTCGTGGGCTGGTGATGAGGGCAGCAGAGGGCAGGCCCCCTCTGGCCCGCATGGAAGGCCACGCCACTGCTCGCCTGTATTTCCGTGCGCTCTTTGTGATTTTGTCCTGCCCTGAGCCTTCCCTGTGGTTTTGCAGCACGGCCAAGGCCCCTCACGGTTATGGTTCCCGGCCAGCAGGCTCAGTGCTGGGCCTTGGCTGCCTCCAGGCCACTCTCGTCCTGGTCCTCCCGGGATCAGGCCTTCGGGGGGCGGGGCGGGGGAGCTCCCTTGTGTGTGGCCCGTGATGGCCAGAGAGAGCCCAGTCGGGTGGTGGTCTCAGGGCTGGCTGGGGTCCTCTTTCTTTTCTTTCTCCTGGAGCCCTTGTACTTGCTTGGGCGGGGGGGGGGGGGGTTAGAGCTGCGGGGGAGGGCAGCGAGGGGAGGCTCTCCGGGGCTTGGAGCTTTGAGCTGGTGTGTGGAGCCGTCCAGCATCGTCAGCCTGCCCCGGAGGCGGAGGTGGACCCCGGGCTCTGCTCCCCTCAGCACAGACCAGTCTCCTCATCAGGCACATAGCAGGACCCCCCCCCCCCGTGTGCCCTCTTGAGCACCCCTTCTGTTGGCTGTCGCTCTTTTCTTCCTAGATGTCTGGGGTGCCCCAGGTGGCCCCAGAACGCCCCGCTGTGCCCCCGAACGACGGGTGGATGGCCAGGTACTTTGACCCCCGGCTTCAGGCTCCTGCCCTGTCCGGTGGGCACTAGGATGTCCGGGGGTGGTGGTGAGGGCACCCTGGGGTGGGTAGGAAGGTCATCAGTAATAGAGACTCTGGGCCTGGAGAGGAGTAGTGACGGCGAGCCCCTCTGAGGACCTGGGGAGCTGCCCTGGCCCCTTCTGGGGGCTGGCCAGAAAAGCCCAAAGTGAGGGGTGGGTGCTCAGACCTTCTGAGCCCCAGCTGGCCCTACCCTGCATCCGAGCCAAGCCAGGGCTGGCGGGTAGCCAGCGTCCTTTCTGCCACTGTGGCCTTACTAGGGTGTCCCCCCTTCTTGCGCGGCCTCTGCCCCCTCCGCAGCTCCTGGAGCCTGGGTGGCTTCAGTCTCTCTGCTGACTAGCCCTGGCGTTCTGCTTATCTTGAGGGCTATGGGGACGGTCTCCTCCCTGCGCCCTGCTGCCCCCGTGCAGGGTCCCCAGTCTCTGGCTGCCCCGGGTTGGAGGAGAGTTCCGCTGGGGTCTTATCGGGGCTGGAAGCCCGGGTGGGACCGCTGTGCGGCTCATCATTGTTGGGCAGCAGAGGAGGAGGGCAGGCAGACGAGGTCTCCGGCAGCGGCAGGACTGCTTTCCGGGCGGGGAGGACCGAGGCTTTGGGGTCAGCCCTCTCGCCAGCTGCCTGAAGCTTAGGGAGCAGCCCGGCTCCGAGGCCCTGCCTTCTTATCTGTGGAACGGGCAGACTCGGGGGTCAGGACGATCTTGAGGGCGCGCCTGAGCGCCTCCTGGGGTTATGGTGGGGCGCGGGGGCCTCCCCCAGTGGGGCCCCTGTGCTCGGCTGTTTTGGTAACCCCACACGTCTCTGTAGGAGGGTGCTCCGTGTTTTCCGGAGCTGGGGTGCGGTGGGCGCAGATGCACACACGGGGCCCAGGATAGGGTGTTGCTCGGGAGGCCCCGCTGCCCTGTGGCCCATTCAGCCCCTCGTGGTCTGCACAGTGACCCTCGGCCAGCCCCACGTGGGCTATCGCGCTCAGGGGGCCACGGCCCTGGACGGTGGGGCTTTGACTTTCCCTTGTGGGGCTGGGGAAGCCCGCCTGGTGTCCAGCGTGCTGGTTACCTGTCCCAGACGTGGGCGGTCAGAGAGTGGCAGGACGCCAGAGCCGGGGGAGGGCGGCTCTCTTCCGGCAGGACAGGTCCTGGGGGGCGTGGGGCATAGGCGGGCTGCGGGTCCGGTGTGCGTCTGGGAAGGGGCGAGAACAGCCTGGTTAATCTTGTTTGCTGAACGCTTACCAGGCGCAGACCCTCACGCAGACCCTCACGGGAACTGCCCCTTGGCTGCCATCCAGATAAATGCCCTGAGAATTAGAAGGTGCCGTCCAGGGCGCCCCACGGCCCTTCCTGACCTCTCAGTGCCACCTACCTGAAGCGTTCCAGTGTGCTCCACGGGTTGGTGGGCGGTGCCCCGGGAACGCCTTGTAGCTTGTAAAACATTTTCTTGGGGAGCTTCTCCAGTTCCGAGAGGCCCCCCGAGGTCCCGGCCCTCCGAAGCAGGGCAGGGCAGGGGCTGGGTCCCAGGAAGGTCCCCCTCCCTGAAGGCTTAGGTGACTTGGCTGGGGCTCAGTGGGCCGACCTCTGGGCCCTGTGTGCTCACTTTGAAGCCATGAGGTTGTAACGGAGTTCTTGGCAGCTGTACTGGAAGCTTCTAGACCTGTGTGGAGCCCCTTGGGCTGCTGACAGAGTCTCATAGTACCGGCGGGAACCTGAGGCCCCAGGGGGGCCGGGGCTTGGCCTTGACCATTGTAGGGCCATTGCGCGTGGTTTTTTCTGCCCTGGGGTTGGGCAGGCCACCTCCAGCTGGGGCCGACAGCGGCCCACACGGGCAGGGCTTGGGGACGCTCACATCAAGGGACTGGGGGCTTGGACTGGGCTCAGCCAGGAGCTGCACCGCTTCAGAGTCTGAGCTCCTGGGACCCCTCCCCATCCGAGAGGCCGGGCTGCCTGGAGGCTCGTGGGGGTGGACCCGGCGGGGTCACCCTTAGGATGCCCGATCGATACAGGCTCCAATGTAAGAGACTAGACAGCCCCCCTCCGTGCCCCTTGGCCTCAGGACTCCCTACCCCCTGAGTTAACGAGGCAGCCTTCGGGCTTCGCAGACCCCTCTCTCTCTCTCCTGTGGGGTCTCGACCTAAGCACACATCCACTTGGGGGGAAACCCTTCCTTTTGAACTGTGAGGTAGCCTGAGGTCTGAACTCTGATCTCGATTCCTTTGTTTCTGTTTTTAATTTTTTTTTTAAAGATTTTATTTATTTATTTGACAGAGAGAGATCACAAGTAGACAGAGAGGCAGGCAGAGAGAGAGAGAGAAGGAAGCAGGCTCCCTGCTGAGCAGAGAGCCCGACGCGGGGCTCGATCCCAGGACCCTGAGATCATGACCTGAGCCAAAGGCAGCGGCTTAATCCACTGAGCCACCAAGGCGTTACATGTTTTTTAATTTTTTTAAAAAAAGATTTTATTTATTTGTTTGACAGACAGAGATCACAAGTAGACAGAGAGGCAGGCAAAGAGAGAAAGGAAGGGAAGCAGGCTCCCACTGAGCAGAGAGCCCGATGCGGGGCTCGATCCCAGGACCCCCAGGCACCCCTGACCTCATTACTTTGAAACAGGGTTGAGGGGCTCCTGGCTGATGTGCATTTTTAAGTTTTTAAAAAAAATTTTTAGAAGATTTTATTTGGGGAACCTGGGTGGCTCAGTGGGTTAAAGCCTCTGCCTTCAGCTCAGGTCATGATCTCAGGGTCCTCCTGCCTGCTTGTGATCTCTGTCTGTCAAATAAATAAATAAAATCTTTAAAAAACAAAACAAAACAAAAGATTTTATTTATTTATTTAACAGAGAGCACACAAGCAGGGGGAGGGGCAGAGGGGGAAGCAGACTCTCCACCGAGCAGGGAGCCTGATGTGGGGCTCCCTCCCAGGACCCCAGGACCACGACCTGAGCCGAAGGCGGCCGCCTCACCGACGGAGCCCCCCGGGTGCCCTGGATGTGCGTCGTGTTTGAAGCCCCCCTCCCTGGCGAGGGTAGGGAGACGCCCACCCGTTCATCTGTGACCAGCGCCTGGGGGTGTGATCCCCTGCGGTGGGCTGGAGCCCCTTGAGGTCCAGCAGTGCTGGCCCGTGCACGTGCCCAGTGAGTCCCCGCCGACTTGTGGCGCCTGCGGGCCTCTCTCTGCCGGCAGCCAGGACTTGGGAGGGGAGGGCACTGCCCCTGTTCACTCAGGCAGCGTTGGGCTGGAGTGGGGTTGTGAGCAGGGTGGGCTGGGAGGGCGGCCCTCCCTGTCTCTGACCAGGGGCGGCTGTGCGTTCTGCCCCCGGGCTCCCCACCGCACGTCTGGGAGTTTCCAGCTGTGATGGGCACGAGCTGACCCCGCCCGGCGCCCCAGCTCGGTGACGGTGAGCGTTGACTTTGCCCATCTCTGACTCACAGTCCTGGCGTGTCCTGGTGGTCTGAAGCATCACTTCCTTTCCTGTAACTACTGCCCAGACCGATTCCAGGTTAAATGCCAGGCAACAGGCCTACCACTGTCCCTTCTTCCCTCGGGCCCTGGGCAGCCTCCGGCCCAGCCACAGGCCCTGCACAGCTCCCTCTCCCAAAGGCTGGCAGCCAGCGGCGGGTTTCTGTCCCTGTGCTCTCTCGCTCAGTGATGTTGCTTGGAGTGTGCTGGGGCTGCGGAGTAGGGGCCTCAAGACCACAGACGACTCCTCTGATGGCCCTGTGGGGCCAAGGTCCAGAGTCCGTCCCCAGGGCTGACTCCAGAGGCAGACGGGGGCCCCTTCCTGCGGCTCCAGGGGAGAAGCAGCTGCTACTTTCCAACCACAGGGCGTGAGATCTGGCCGGGTTTGCTTTCGGGGTACTGGAGACTCATCTGTGATCGACTTGTAAGAGTTGTTTGAATGTGGTTGGGACACGGCATTATAGTCGTGCAGGCGTGCAGCTGGGATTCGTGATTAGTGATTTGGAAGGTTCATACGTGGGTCCCTCGGGGGCTCAGTCGGTGAAGAGTCTGCCTGTGACTCAGGTCGTGATCCCGGGGTCCTGGGACCGAGCCTCACGTAGGGCTCCCTGCTCTGCGGGGGTCTGCTTCCCCCCCCCGCCCATCACCTCACTTGTGCTCTCTCCCGCTCCGTCCCTCTCAAATAAATAAAATCTTTGAAAGAATATAAATAAAATTTCAGATAGGATTTCCTTTTTTTTTTTTTTAAGATTTTATTTATGTGAGAGAATGAGCGGGGTCAGGGACGGAGGGAGAGGGAGAAGCAATAAGCAGGCTCCCCGCTGAGCAGGGAACCCGATGCGGGGCTCGATCCCGGGACCCCGGGTCAGGGCCTGCGCCGGAGGCAGCCGCTCCGCCGACCCCGCTGCTCGGGCTCTGCTCAGACGGCTCTCGGTGATGAACTCTGGATTCCGGAGCGCTTGCCCGTGCTGTGTTTGGATACGGTGTGTCATGCCTCTCTGGGGACGTCGGGCTTCGTTGGCTCAGCCTTTATTCAGTTTCTGTGCTCCTGTCCGGGCGTGGGAGCGGCCCAGGGGCTTCGTGTACACAGCGGTGGTTTGCTCGTGCGGTGCTCGAGCTCGGGGCCGGAGCGCGGCGCGGGGCCCGATTCTCTGTCCCGCAGCCACCGGCGCGCGTGTGGACTCTTCACGTGTGAACCTCACGAGGTTGGGACACCGGGCCGGCTCCGTGGGGAGAGCGCGTGACCCCCGACGCTGGGCCGCGAGTTCAGGCTCCTGGTTGGCTGTGGAGGGCACTAAAAAAAATAATCGTAAACTTTTAAAAAACAACGACATTAAGAGGATGTAAGCTTGGGGCGCCTGGGTGGCTCCGTGGGTTAAGCCTCTGCCTTCAGCTCAGGTCACGATCCCAGGACCCTGGGGTCGACCCCCGCATCGGGCTCTCTGCTCGGCGGGGAGCCTGCTTCCCCTCCCCCTTCATCTGCCTCTCTGCCTACTTGTGATCTCTGTCTGTCAAGTAAATAAATAAAATCTTTAAAAAAAGGGTGTAAGCTTTGCCGCACTCCACTCGGTGTTCTCAGAACGAGATTTGAACATACAGTGCTTTTTCTTTTTCCCACCACGGGGCGGGGGCCCGGACGCCACTGCTCTGCCTGACCTTTCCCGGAAAAGCATTGTGGGGCTCCCTCGCGGGGAGCGTCCGTGCCCTCCTGGCATCTGCAGGGAGCCCTACAGGTGGCACTTCCGGGGTGGCCCTCTGCTCCCTGCTCCCCCAGGCCCTGACTCTGGGGAGCTGTGCTCGTCCCACCCCACGCCGGCTGTCTGCGCCCTGCCTGCTGGCCGGCCCTCCGCTGCGGGAGGAAATACGTGCTACGGCTTCACCCTGGGCTGGGCCCGCGGACTCTCCTCGCCCCTTCTCCCGGATGGCACTTGACCAGTCGGTCTCCTCCCTTGTGCCAGTTCCACGACCTTCGCCGGGAGGTCTGGGGACCAAGCGGCCGTGCCTCTGGGGCCCAGTTCTCCTTCCTCACTCCGCCTGCCTGCTGAGGGGGGTGGGGGGCACTCTGGAGTGCCGGCAAAGCCTCGCTGGGGGTTTGCCGGAGGCCCAGCCCCCCAGTTGGTCCTGGTTCTGTGCTGGTTCGTGGCCCTTCCCCGTGGCGTCGGGGCTGAGGCGCGGACTGAGGCAGTGGCCAGCGTGGGCTCGTGCGGCCGCTGCCGGAGCAGGCCCGCTCACTGCTCTTTCCTCCCGCTTCCCATTTCAGGGCTCGGTTATGATCCGTACAACCCCGAGCTGCCCAAGCCCCCCGTGCAGAGGGAGAATGGAGCGCTGGGCCGGGGGGACGAGCCCCGCTCGGACATCCTGGAACTGGAGCTGGTCAACCAGGCCATCGAGGCCGTGCGCTCGGAGGTCGAGCTCGAGCAGCGGAGGTACCAAGAGCTCCTGGAGACGGCCCGCGAGCACAGCTCCGCCGAGGCCCCCGCCGTGGCGCCCCACGGCCCCGCCGCTTGCCCCGCTGCCGGCCTGGACGAGGACACCTTCCCACTGTCCTTTGATTACAACCCTGGCGGCCGCCCCAGCCTGTCAGGCCCTGACGCCAGCTACCAGCCCAGTCCTTTGGCCGCTGCCGCCGAGGCAGGTAGCAAGTACTCGCTGGCCTCTCTGGGTCGGGCGCAGGGCCGAGGTGCGGGGGGCAGTGGCACCCTGGAGTACGTCCCCAAGGCTGTGAGCCAGCCCCAGCGACACAGCCGGCCCGTTCCCAGCAGCAAGTACGTGCTGGACGACTCCAAGCCATCCACGGACCTGGAGTATGACCCACTGTCCAACTTCTCCGCCCGGCTGCTCAGCAGGGCCAGCTCCAAGGACGACAGGGCCCCCAAAAGGCCCAGGGGCTCCCGGGGCAGCGAGCCCTACACGCCTGCCCTCAAGAAGCCCTGCGACCCTTTTGCCGGCTGCGACGCCAGGTTTTCGGACTCGGATGACGAAGCCGCCGCGACTCCGGCCGTTGTGCCGGTCGCCCCCAGCCCCCCGAGAGCTCAGGCAGGCCCTGAGAGCAAGGCCCCTGGGCAGTCAGGCTCCAGGGAGGGCCGGGACGCCGAGGAGGGTGGCCTGCGGGAGACCAAGGAGATGGCAGTGCAGTACGACGTGGAGGACCTCGGGCAGCCCCCCAGGGAGCCTGGGGGGACGCCCGTGGCCAAGCCCAGCTCTCCGGCCAGGACCGCCCGGGAGCCCAGTGGCTCCAAGCAGGGAAGACCCAAGAAGAAGAAGAGCGGGGCACCGCCCGCGCCCGGCCACAAGGATGGCATCCGGAAGAAGGACAGGGGCAAAGACGGAGAGCGCGGGAGGCCGGCTGGGAAGCCCTGTGCAGACCGGAAGGGCCCACAGGCTGGAGGCCCCCGGCATAGGGCCGAGCTGCCCGAAGGGACCAAGAAAAAGCCATCTTCGGCCACCCCGGTGGCCAGCTCAGGGAAAAGCCGGCCTGACCGTGGGAGTGTCCCCCAGCTGCCAACCAGGACTGGCGGGAAGACCGCATCGGGCAAGCTGGCGGAGCGGAAAGCCCGCTCCCTGGACGAGGGGGCCCCCCGGGACGCCCCGAAGCTGCAGAAGCGGGCCCTGAGCCACGCAGACCTCTTTGGGGACGAGAGCGAGGATGAGGGCCCGGGACCTGCGGCACCCCCCGCCGCCCCGCCCCGCCTCAGCTCCACCTCCGACTCGGACTCGGACTCGGACTCCAGCCTGGGTGTCTCGGCCGCTCGGGGCCCGCGCAAGCGCCTCAAGGCCCCCCCGCCCGCCAGGCCTGCCCCCGCCTCTCCCTCCTCGTGCTCCTCCTCGTCCTCGTCCTCCTCTGCGCCGGCCGGGAGTGTGGACTACTCTGCCCTGGAGAAGGAGGTCGACTTCGACTCGGACCCCATGGAGGAGTGTCTGCGTATCTTCAACGAGTCCACCAGCGTCAAGACGGAGGACAGGGGCCGGCTGGCCCGGCAGGTGGGCCTCCCCCCCGGGGCCCTGCGGCTGCGGGGCCACCCCCGTCCACGGGAACGAACCCGGGGACTGCCTGCGGCCCCCCGCCTTGTCCACTCGGAGCAGGCTTAAGGCCACCAGCAGGCTCCCGGGGCGGTGTTCTGAGATGCACAGAAACCAGGCAGGGCTGGCCCACCTCTCCCTCCCTCTCCTCCGTCCCCCAAACCCAGCCTGGCCCCAGCCTTTCTGGGTTGGCTGGCACGGGTCCCCGTGCTGGCCGCCAGAGGGAGCTGGCTTTCCACAAAGCCGAAACTCACGGCTTCTTGGAGGGTGGCAAGGTTCCGTTAGGGCCGCCCGGTCCTCTCCTGCCCTCCTCTGTTTACAGACCTTTGAGGTGGTGCCCGGTAGATTTCCCTGCCTGGTGCCTGTGTTTCTGAGCCGCCCCTGTGAGTGGGCGAGGGAGGGGAGCAGGAAGCAGTGGTCTGGGCAGGAGACCCTTTTGGCCAAGGCCCGCGTCGCCCTTGGGCTGAGGTGTGTCTGCAGGAGTGTGCTGGGGAACCTGCTTCCTCCCCTGTGAGCCGGCAGGGCTTGGAGGTGAGGGCCCCCCGTTGTATCTCAAGACCTGGGAGTCCCTCCCTTGAGTGCGCCTGCCTTCCCACCTCACCCCCCCCCCCCCCCGATCTGGGAGGTCTGGGAGCCCGCTGCGTTGGTGTTGGGGGGGCCGGAGGGATGGAGCTTCGCTGAGGGACGGGTGTGTGTTTCAGACCCCCAAGGAAGAGAAGATCGAAGACAAGGAGCATTCGGGGCTGACCACTCTGTTCCCTGGGCAGAAGAGGAGAATTTCTCATCTCTCCAAGCAGGGCAAGGAGGTGAGCATCTGCTTTTGGGTCCTTAGTAAAGGTCGGCAGGAGAGAAGAGGCCTCTGTGTGCGGAAACAAGACCCCGTGTTCCCCTGCTGGTGGGTGACACAGGGCAGGGAGGGTGACGTGACGGGTGGCTCCGGAGTGGCCGTCCTCCAGTGGGGTCACACAGCCCAGCCTGGTGCTGGCTGGGGGATGTGCTATGTGATCCCGGAGAAGTGGCCCAACCTTTCTGAGCCCTGGTTTCCGCGGTGAAGACAGGAACGGCTGCTGGTGCTAAGGCCAGCCGGCTGGCGGGAGGCCGGGGCAGACGGTGGGGCTCCAGGCCGAGCACCTGGGAGCTCCGGCTGAGTCAGGCCCTGGACCCCTCCCTGGTGAGGCCGGAGACGGGAGAGGACGAGCAGGCAGGGATTGGACGGGCGTGCTGATCCAGTCAGGGGTGCAGGGACTCCCCCCCACGAGTGGGTGTGGCTGTTATCAGGGCCAAAGGCACGGCCTGGGCATTCTGAAGACAGAAGCCAAGAGGGCAGGGCCACAAGGCGATCTACTCTGGGACAGCCCGGAGACATGAATTTGAGGCCTAACATGCTGAGCTCCTGGGTTCCTGCCTGGGTATCTAAGAGCTCAGAAGAAGGCCCCAGGGTCGCCGGCTGCACCCAGGCCCCGGAGCCCCTGCCTTCCTGCCCTTGGCCGTACTGCCAGTTTTTTGCCCTGCGCGATCTTGTCTGGGTGCCCCTGGCCTACAGCCGCTCCCTGGGATTTGTCATCCCCCAGGCGGAGCCCGTAAGGAGAGGCCCGGCTCCCCCCGCCCGTCCCCCCACCGCCCAGGAGGTGTGCTACCGGCGGGCACAGCAGGCCCAGAGGGACTCCGCCGGCTGGCTCCAGGCTACCCAGCAGCCGGCCGAGAAGCCCTCCTCCATCCACATCTCCGCCCCCGGCGAGAAGAGGAGGATCGCGCATGTCCCCAACCCGCGCCTGGCTGCCGGTGAGTCCCAGGGCACGGTGAGTCCCAGGGCACTGAGTCCCAGGGCACGGTGGCTCTGGACGGTGGGAGGGGCCCCAAGGCTCCGCTTCTGCCCCCGGTGGTGGCCTTGAGCAGCGCCCAGCCCGGGCCTCAGTGTGCTTTCCTGTGAGAGAGGGGTAAAGGTCTCTCCGACAGTTAGTGGTCCGGCGTGATGATGCGCCCAGGGGCCCTGGGCCTTTCCCGGCTCTGGTGCTGGTAGAGGACTGCTGGCTGGGGAGGGCCTGAGGGCTGCCTGCCTCCCGTCCCTTGCCTATCTCACAGACCCAGAGCCTCCCTCTGAGGCCCCGAGCCAGAGGTCTCCCTGGGATTCTCCCTCTGTCCCTGCCCCTGGTCTTTGTGTCCTTGCCTCCCCCGGGCTCCTCGGGTATCGGAGGCCGGTGGCCTCCTGGGGGCCGGTCTGAGTGTGGGCACCGGGCCCTAGACGGCGATGCCAGGAACAGGGAGCTGGCCGCGGGGTTGTGTGTGCGGTGTGACTGGAGCCTCTCCCCTGGTTTGGGGGCCTAAAGGGCGGTCTGGTACCCTCCCCCTGCTCTGCGGGAGCGCTCCGCGCTCGGGAAGCCGGGTCACGCCTCCATGGTCGGACAGGCGGGACGCTCGGTGTCTCTGGTTCAGCGGTGTCTGGAGGGGGCTCAGGAGGCCTTGTCCAGATGCAGAGTGCGCTTCTCTGCTGTTTGACCGGCTCCCGGGGGATTCTCTCGCTGCTGGTTCCGACACCCCCTTGAGGAACCGGGCCTGAGGGCGGCCCTACGAGGTGGTTCTATGAACACAAGTATCCGTAGCCACCCCTGCCTTTCCCTGGTGCCAGGAACCTTCTTCAGGATAAGCTGTGTGCGTTCTGATCCGTCCCCACCCTGAGCTCCCCAGTTAGGACCCGATGGCGAGAGGTGTTGGCTGAAGGTCTGTAGCTGCGGCCAAGGGCGAGGACCCTGAACCATGTGGGGCCTGGGCGGCGGCTCTCGAACCCACAGCTGCTGCCCGCGGCCGAGCTGTGCGGTCGGTCCTGGCACATGGGCCTCGCCATGCGCGCTGGGGGCGGGGGCCTGGCATTCGGAGGCACGGGGGGTGCCTCCCTGAGCGGCAGCGGGACCCACCTGAAGTCTTGGGAGTCCTGCCCGGTGCTCGGTGCCGGCTTTCCTTTCCTCACGAGCCCGCGTGCCGCTGCGACGTCTCTGTCTCAGTGAACCCGAGAGCGGTCTTGCCGTCCCTGAGAAGTGTGTGTTTTCTGCTCAAGTCGGCAGAGGCAGACCCTGCTGTGGGATGGGCCACAGCCGGCCGGTGGTGCCAGCGTCCTTGCCGAGAGCCCGGGGCCCCGGCCCCTGCTGCCCTCATCTGCCCCCATCTCCTGTCGCGGCCGGGCCCGGGAGCAGGGCTGGTCTGAGGCCCCACGCACACGCACGCCCGCACCATCTGCCTGCAGCCCTCGGAAACGGCCCGGCAGGCGGGTGCCCCCCTCCGTGGTTGGGGGGCGGGAGACTGTTTGGTTTGTGACCTCATCAAAGGGAGCAGCAGAACACACAGGCGGCGGTGGGCAGGCCCGCTGGTCACAGTGACCGGGCCGGGGGTGTCCCATACCCTCTGGTCCTCCGCCCAGGAGTCAGGGCCTGTCCCCCTCATAGTCAACGCCTCGGAGTCGGGGGCCGGAACATGTGGCAGAGGCTCCCCGCGTGGCCTGCCACTCGCCGGACCACCCCGGCGGCAACGTTGCCCGAGCCGGCCTCCAGAGCCCCGTTTGTGTTTCCCCCTTCTCGATGGACTTGCCCGGAAGCAGATAGAGCCTAATGTCCTTCCACAGCCCGTGCCCCGCAGCCCGGCCCTTCCCCCTGTGCTCCGAGATGCACGTCCTGCTGGCGCTGAAGGACCGCGGCTGCCTGGTGCTCTGCAGCTCGGTGATGGGCGTCCTGTCCTCCTGCGCTCACGCACCCTGTGCCCCGCCAGCCCCCACAGGTGCCAAGAGGGCCCTCGCCGCCAGCAGCAGCCAGCCTCCCAATGGCCCCGAGCCGGGCAGCCAGCCCCTGAAGGCGCGCACGTTGTCGGGCATGGCGTCCAAGACCACCACCACCGTCACCCCCAAGCGCGTCGCCCACAGCCCATCTTTACAGGTGAGTGCGCCGCTGCCCGCCCCGTGGGAGCCTCCTCCTGCCCCCTGCCTGGTTCAGAGACGCGGGGGCGGGGGCGCGCGCGCGCCATGTGCCCCACCCCCACCTGGCCTCAGTCTCCCCCCTCGTCCACTCTGCCAGCGTGGTCCGTTGGCGCCGATGAACCGGCGGCCACCCTCCTGGTCACCGGAGCCCAGAGTGTCCGGCAGGGTCCACTGCGTGCGCGATGCCCTGGGGATCCTGAGAAATGCATCAGAGGGTCAGGCGGGGACACGCCACCTCCCGACAGATCTGTGTCTTCCCTAGAGTTTAAAGAAGCCCATTATCCCGAAAGAGTTTGGGGGCAAAGTCCCCACAGTCATCCGCCAACGGTATCTCAACCTGTTCATTGAGGAGTGCCTCAAGTTCTGCTCCTCGAACCAGGAAGCCATAGAGAAGGTGCGTGAGCCTGGCAGGGGCCGGGGCGTGGGGCGGCTGCAGGGCCCCAAGCCCAGGAGCCCGGGCCTGAGCTGCGTGTCTGTGGTCAGGCGCTGAACGAGGAGAAGGCGGCCTACGACCGCAGCCCCAGCAAGAACATCTACCTGAACGTGGCCGTGAACACGCTGAAGAAGCTGCGGGGCCTGGTCCCCAGCTCCGCGCCCGGGCTCACCAGTAGGTCGGGCCGGGGTGCGCCGGGCGGCCAGGCGCTTGCGTCTGCAAGGGTCAGGCTTGCGCCTGCAGCGCAAGGGAAGGGGTAGTCGGGGCCGGGCTGTGGGACGCCGGCCGGCTTTCTGCCGCCCGGAGCGCAGGGACACCGTCCAGCGAGAGGCCGTGGGAGGGGCCGGTGGTGGGTGCCGGCTCCGGGCTGTGGGCTTCTGCGGAAGGCGGGGCCGCGCGCCCACACCACCGCCTGCTGGCTGTCGACAGCCTCCCGGCGAGCGGCTCTGGGCTGAGGACCCCGCTGGTGGGGCGGCCTCTTCAGGGGCGAAGCCGGGCCTGCTCTGTGCTTTCAGCTCCGGGAGCCCCGCTGCCCCTCCAGTGCGCTCGCTTCCCTGCCCTCCCGCTCCCACCTCCGCCCCCCACAGCTCCGCCTGCACAGGGTCCACGGAGCTCCGAAGGCCCATAGGTCTCCCCTGTCCCCTAGGACTGCCACCAGCAGCTGGTCCCCAGAGTTAAGGTGGGGCAGGATGGCCGCCCCCAGGTCACGGGCCCCCAGGTCAGGCCTTTCCTGACAGGTCCCCCCGGAGAACGGGGTGCGCTCGGGAGTCCGAGCCCGCTTTGCCCTCCCCTCACCTCCAGAAACCAGCGGCCGGAGGCTTGTGTCCCATGAGATGGTGCTGGGGGGCAAGTTGGCCACCAAGACCAGCTTCTCGCTCAGCCGCCCGAGCAGCCCCCGAGTGGAGGACCTGAAAGGTGAGCCCAGTCCCTTCCGCGGTCCCGCCAGGCCAGCCCTTGCTCGCCTGCCTGGCCCTCCCCGGCCTTGCTGTGCGCTGACCACCGGTCCCGGCTGTCCCCAGGGGCCGCCCTGTATGGCCGCCTCAAGGAGTATCTGCTCACCGAGGACCAGCTCAAAGAGAACGGCTACCCCTTCCCTCACCCCGAGCGGCCTGGGGGGGCCGTCATCTTCACGGCCGAGGAGAAGAAGCCCAAGGACTGTGAGTGGGCCCGAGCGCCGGTGCCGGGGCGGGCGGGGGCGGCTGCGGAGCGGCCTCTGGGCAGAGGGGCGCTCGGGCCCTGATGCCTGCACCCGCCCCCCGCCCGCCCCGCAGCGTCCTGCCGGATCTGCTGCCGGTGTGGCACCGAGTACCTCGTGTCCGCGTCGGGCCGCTGCGTGCGCGAGGAGGAATGCTGCTACCACTGGGGGCGGCTCCGCCGGAACCGCGGTGAGGCCCCCGGGAGGGAGGCTGCAGGTGCCCGGGCCTGTCGGGGGTCCCCATCGTGCGCAGGAGGCGCGTGCTGGGCTGCCCGGGGACCCTGCCCTGACCGCCCCGTCTCTTCCAGTGGCCGGCGGCTGGGAGACCCAGTACACGTGCTGCTCAGCCGCCATCGGCTCCACTGGCTGTCAGGTCGCCAAGGTAGGACCCGCGGGCCCCGCTGGGTGCTTCCCCCCGTGGGGAGCGGACTTGGCCTGGCTGGAAACGAGGGGCAGCCCGCGCCGGAGCCCTGACCCCGCCTTTCCTGTCCTTTGATCCGTGCGCCTCTGACGGCCTTGAAAGAGCGGGGGCGTCCGCCGCCCTCAGCGGCCTTCTTCCCGCCGCCCGCAGCAACACGTGCAGGACGGCCGGAAGGAGAACCTGGACGGCTTTGTCAGGACTTTTGATAAAGAACTTTCGGAAGACGCTCACCCAGGGATCTTCGCGCTTGACTGTGAAATGGTGAGTCACGCGCTGCGCGTGCTCGGTGGCGGCCTGGTGCCCGCGTCTGCAGCCTGGAGCCGGCGTGGGTCTCAGGACAGAGCAGGTGAGGGGAAGAGCACGGCCGGTGGCCGGTGCCGCCTCCCTGGTGGCTCGGGCTGGGACAACGGGCGTTTTCCACACCGCCACGGAGCGGCTCTGGCCTCGGCCCCCCGTTCGTCCCAGGCGCGGAGCGATGCCGCCGTACCTCAGGCCTGGCGTGCATCGGGCTGCTGGGGCTTAGTGAGGGCACCCCGGGTTCAGGACAGCTCCAGCTCCCAGAGCAGCCCCAGGGGCTCCCCCAGGGTGCGGGGCGGGGCGGGCGCGTTGTCACGCGAGCCCTCCCGGCCGCGCAGTCCTACACCACGTACGGCCTGGAGCTGACGCGCGTCACGGTAGTGGACACGGACATGCACGTGGTGTACGACACCTTCGTCAAGCCAGACAACGAGATCGTGGACTACAACACCAGGTGGGGCCCCGCCGCCCCACCCCACTCCCCGCCCCCGGCTTGGGCAGCCCAGAACCCTCCCTCGCTACCCTCAGGCCCCAACTCTGCCCACCCCAGGTTTTCAGGGGTGACCGAAGCTGACCTCGCCGACACAAGCATCTCGCTCCGGGACGTCCAGGCCGTCCTGCTGAGCATGTTCAATGCCGACACCGTCCTCATCGGACACAGCCTGGAGAGCGACCTGTTGGCCTTGAAGGTACTGCCCGCCCCGGGCCCCGCTCGCCGAGGGTCTGGGAGGGTGGCTGGGGCTGTCCTGGGCCCCGGGGCGCTCAGCACGGCGGGGGGTGGGGGCTGGGCGGTCCCACAGGGCCCCTTCCCGCCTGGGCCCCCATGGTGTGTGTCCGGCTGCCCGCGCACAGGTCATCCACAGCACCGTGGTGGACACGTCCGTGCTCTTCCCGCACCGCCTGGGCCTCCCGTACAAGCGCTCCCTGCGGAACCTCATGGCCGACTACCTCAGACAGATCATCCAGGACAATGGTGAGCCGGCGGGCGGCGGGGGGGCGGGCCGAGTCGGGGGGGGGGGGCGCCCACCCTGACGCACCCCCCCCCCACAGTGGACGGGCACAGCTCCAGCGAGGACGCCAGCGCCTGCATGCACCTGGTAATCTGGAAGATCCGAGAAGACGCCAAGACCAAGCGGTGACCGCTGCCGCCCACCCGCCTTCCCTGCAGCCCCGGCCCGGCCTCTGCCCCAGGCCTCTTCCAAAACAGTGCAATAAATCTCGAGAGCTAACCCTGTCCACGTTGCCGAGACATGGAAACAGAGAGAGCGGGACGAGCCGGCGGCATGAGAGCCCCGCACGGAGACCACCTGGAGCCCCGCCCCCCACCCGGCCCCCTGCGCCGCCCCTGCCTTCTGTCCTCTGGAGACGGCCGCTGACGCCTGGAGGAGGCCGGACAGACGCTCCCCGCTCCCCCCGGGCCCGCTGCGTCCCTGGCAGCCAGGCCTCCTGGCTCTCCCGCCGGGCAGGCTTTCCGTGGGTGTGTTCGAGACAGGGGTTTTTTTATTTTGTATTGTTATTTTTATTATTTGTAATTTAAACTTGGCGACTCGCATAGTTGTCTTTTCCCCACCCGGAGAAGCAAGACCCTGGTGCTGCCTTCCCTGCTGGGGGAGGAGGAGAAGTTGGGGGGCCGGGGGCCGACAAGCTGGCACTTGGCAGCCACCAGGACCAAGAGTCCAGCCTGGCCTGGGCCGGACAGGTGGGAACTGGACTCCGTGACCTCTGGGAACCAAGCCAGCCCCCCCCCCCCCCCCGCCTCCTCCCCCAGGGCCTCGCCTTCCGGACCCCTTCAGGGCCCCTCAGCCTCTGGACCCTGTCTTCCGGCCCGAGCCCCACTCTCCCCAGGGGCTGTCTGTAAAGGCCTGCAGCCTCCCCAGGGCCCTGAGCCCTTCCTCCCCAACCCGAGGCAGGGACAGAATAAATGTTTGTATGGATTTTAGCCCGCGTGGCGTCTGGTGGTGGTCTTGCTGCCAGGTGAGCCTGGTGTCAGGACTCACCGCTGACCGGGAAAGCAGGAGCACATCCTTGTCCGACTTCTGAGGACCATCTCCAGATCCCTGGGTGGCCTGGCTCCCCGGGGGCGCCGTGATGGGGGAGGTGGTACCCCAGTCCTGTGAGTGGAGCCGCCTGACTGGCCCGTGGGGGGGCGGGGCGGGTGAGGAGACCCAGGGAGCCACCGCGCGTCGCCCTCGCAGGGCTGAGAATGTGCGGGGGGAATGGAAGGCTGGCGGCCCACCCACCGTGTGTGCCTGTTCGCTGCTCCCAGGACATGCTCTTGTGCACAGCACCCAGTGATGAAATCAGGCTTTTGCGGATCATTGTGCCTCTTGGGGGTGGAAGGGCCGGGGCTGTTCACGTCTCTACTTGTAGTTCATTTAAAATGCAAAATGAAGCCAGAAATGACCTGGCGGAGGGGGCAGGTGCTGGAGTGCCCTAGGTCTGGAGGCAGGAGCACACAGGTGCTGGAGGGAGGACTTCCTGGAGGAGGCCCCCTGGACTCTGTCAAGCTTCTGCCGAAGGCCAAGAGAGCAGGGCCCCAGTCTGAGAACACAGCAGTCTCTACCTCTGAGGTGTCCTGGGCCATCGCTGCCGAGGACTGGTCGCCCTCTGGATCCTGGGAGGCCCTTGGGGGGAGTGTTGGCCGAGTTGGGGCCCCAGCCACTGTTGTGTCCCCCTGAGGTCCTGTGACCCTTTGGCTTTATCTTCCACAAACAGGTAGTTTGCTAAACCAGTGGCGCAGGTTCTGTTTTTGTTTTTGTTTTGTTTGGAGGGGGGCAGAGGGAGAGCGAGAATCTCCAGTAGGCTCCGTGCCCGGCACCAGCCGGACACAGGGCTTGGATCACACCACCCTGAGGTGGAGCCCTCGGCTGAAAGCAAAAAGAGTCGACCCTTCAGCCACTGGGCCCCCCAGGAGCAGCCCCCACCTCGTTTCTGTGTGTCTGGTGGTACCTGCTTCCTCCCCAGAGCATAAGGAGGAGCGCCTCAGGGAGGCGGGGGGGAAGGGGCTGCAAGGTCTCTGCTGCCCAAAGATGCTGAGTCCTGGAGGCCGCGGGGCCTTTGCAGATCAACGTCTCTCTGGAGACTCTTTGAACAATTTGTGCCGTGCCCCTACCCCACCACCACCCCGGGCTCTTTCCCATTTGCTGCTGGGTAGGCGCTGGGTGTTTGTTGAGTGAATGAATAAATGAGAAGTTGACCTGCCCCGCCCCCGCCCACCCCAGGCCAAGGAGGGTGTACAGACCAGGCTTTCCGAGAACAAGGAGTGGGAGGCAGGGGCTCTGATGGGGGTCACGACTCATTCATTCACTCACCCGACGTTTGCTCACAGTGTTGCGATGAAGTGTTCCCCAGCCCCAGGCGGACGGCAGGCTGGGGCAGGGATCAGGAGCAGGTCCCAGGTCCGCTGGGTCAGGAATGGGCCAGAGGGAGGGATCCCAGGGAAGGGCGGTGAGGGTGGGAAAGTGCCCAGGGCCAGCTACCCGCCTACTTCCGTCACTAGGGGTGGTTCCTAAAAGTGAAGATAAGAAAGACCTCACTCACTCATCTCTCCAGTCTGCCCGAGTTAGCCCCTCCCCTTGAGCCCCCTCAGGGGGCCCTAGCTTCAGTCCCTCTCCCGCCCTGGGTCAAGTCGCCCACCGCTGGGGCTTGGCGATGACCCCCCTCATGGCCGTCTCCCACCCCTGTCACCTTCAGGAAGGGCCCCGGGGTCCTGCTGCGCGCAGGTGGGTGGGCATACCCTGGGCCAGAACCTCGTGGGCTTCCTCTATCGGCCTCCCCAGCCCTGCGCGCAGCAGGGCACCTGTGCATAGAAGGGGCTCGCTAGACAGGTACAGGATGAGTGGGTGCAAGCCCGGCACACGGCTGGGACCTGCGATCACCTGCGCGTCTCTCCCGTGCTCCTAGCCCCACTCCGACCCCGTCCAACCTTGGCCAGGTCACCGGAGGCCCCGCTCCTAACTACCGGCTCATTGCTACCCTGGCCCTGCTGTGCGAGGCCCCGCCCACTGACCCTCCCCAGCCTGCCCTTACCTTGGCACCCCTCAACTTGCAAAGCCCCAGCCCTGGATCTGGGCCCTCCCCTCCTCTGGCCGGTACCACTGCAGAGACCGCCCCAGGCTCCACCTCGGCCCGGCGCCCCCTACCCTGGTCCTCCTGGTGAGGCTCTGCCCCGCCCCCTCTTGACTTCTGGCTTTGTTCCGCCCCGGGAACCCCCGCCCATGCTCCGCCCCGAACAGGCCGCTCTCTGCGAGACCCCAGCCAGCCTCGCTCCGGCCCCGCCCCTTGGGCCGCCCAACATCGCAAGTCCCCGCCCCCAGGACCACCCATGCTCCGCCCAGGTCCCGGCCAGCTTGAGAAGCCGCACCCCCCGCCCTCCCGGGGCCGCCCCGCCCCCGCCCCTTGCGGCCCGCCCATTTGCCAAGTCCCGGCCCCAGCCCCGCCCAATTCTACAAGGCCCCACCCCCAGGGCCATCCCGGCCCCGCCCATCTCTAGAAGCCCCACCCCCAGGGTAGTCCCGGTCCCGCCCAGCTCTAGAAGGCCCCGCCCCCAGGCCGCCCTGGGACCGCCCCTCGGTCGCGCCCGCGCCGCCCGTTTCAGGCCGGTTGGCACCGGGCTAACAGCTGCGCCGCGTCCACCGCCCTGGCCACCCGCGGACCGCCCGCCCCGGCCCGCGCAGGTGAGCGGCGGCGCCCCCGCTGCTGTGCGTCCCCGGGCGCCCGCGCACCCTCTCTGGACTCCGCCCAGCCTGGGGGTGTGAGGTCGCGGCGGCCGCGGCGGGGCGTCGCCGGAGGTGCGCGCGGGGCGGAGTCCAGTGGGGGTGCCGCAGCGCCCGGGTGCTGTGGACCCAGGTCTCCCGTCCAGGGAGTGTCCGGCGCCTGGGCCACCGCCGCTGCGGGATGCTCGAGTCTTCGGGTGAGCCGAGGGTGGGAAGGCAGGGGCAGCCAGCCCTGGGGGCAGGGGGCGTCTTTCTGCCCCCGCATGACCTTGGAGGGCATCTGGCCACCTAGGCATTCCTGCGGCCCACCTGCCCCCCGCTGGGTCTCCCCGCCTCTGGGTCCCGCTTGGCTAAGCCTCGCTCACCCTGGGCCTCACTGTTCCTCATCTGGTGAATGGGCGCCGGCCTGGCTCAGGCTCCCGGGAGCCCCGCAGCTGGCTCAGAGCCAGGTCCTCCCCCGTGGGGCCTGGGGAGCTGTTGCCTCAGAGGCCAGCGTCTCTGCCCTGAACGTCTCTGAGTTCAGCAGGCAGCCCAGGCAGGGAGAGAAGCGGAGGAGAGAGTGGGCATCAGCCCTGGGATGGGGGACGCTCCAGGCGGAGGGGGAGCCCCGAGGAGCGGTCTGAACAAGCGGGGTCGGTCTGAGAAGTATGAGCTGAGACCAGAAGGGTGAGGAGGCCCTGGCCAGGCTGCCCTGCTGAGCTACTCGTGGTGGAAGAAACAGCCGGCAAGGGCTGGTGGGGGGGGTGCTGCCGAGTGCTGGGCGGGGGGGGGGGGTCACTCGGGAGCAGCTGGGGGTCCTCCGGTTAGACTCAAGTTCCTGGCATGGGAGGGCAGCAATCGAGCGTGAAGTGGGCGGCGGGAGCGTTCCAGGCTCCGTGAAAGGCATGGTGTGTGACCCCATCTCCCCCGTCAGGCTTAGCTGTCCCAGGACCACGGTCAGAGCCTCTGCGTAGCTCAGCCTCATAGACATGCTTCCAGAGCCAACATGGGCCCCCGGGGCCCCGCTGAGTCAGTCAGGAGACTGAGCAGCGCCCAAGTGGGCTGGGCGTGTGGGGAGCGGGGCGGGGGGGCGGGGGGTACAGGACGGCCTGGGAGGGGTGGCTGTGGGCACGCCAGGACGGGCGGTGGCGTCCTCCTTAGGGCCGGGCTCTCATGCCCGCTCGGGGGCTGCTGGATGTGAGGCCGTTGCAGGTGTGGGGGTCAACCTGGGCCCCACTGGACCTGAGGAGACCCGGAGAGGGACCCGGCCAGTGGCTGGGACTTCAGAGCCCTGTGGTCGGACAGCTGGTGGTCATGGGAAGTGGCAGTTTAGAGGGTCCAGTCTCAGGCCTCGAGTTCTGGGAGGGCGGAGAATGGGACGATGGTCCAGCGGGTCCAGCAAGGGCTGGGCCCCTGGTGTGACCTTGGTCTCTCCCCGCAGCCCCACCAGCATGGGAGGAATCACCTACGGAGAGGACTTGGAGGAGGAGAAGAACTCAGGTGCGTGTCCCAGGTCTGGGGGGGAGGGGCTCCCTGACACTTAGTGGCTGAGGTTGGGGGCTGAGGAGGCCCCACACCCACAAAACAGACCCAGTGTGGGGCTCTCCTTGGGTTACAGATAGTCCCACACCTGACGGCTGAAAGGGCCAGCAGCCCATCACCTGGGAGCCCCTCACTGGGCCTCAGTTTACCCCTCCTGCAGAAGGAGCGGGTGTGAAGGGGTCTCCCGGGGCCTGTTCTCGCAGCCTAGGGATTGGCCCAGGGTGTGGGGACGGACCCGCGCCTCCGATGCTGGCTGGCGTCTGGCAAGCTTCCCGGAGGAGGGAGCGTGTCGGGGGGCCGCGGGGCCATCCTGCTTGTTTACCGGCTCCCTGGCCCTGTGCTGAGTGTGCCCCATGCCGGGAGCCCTGGGGGCCCATTAGCCGCCCGCTGGGGTGTTGTCAGCCCGTGTTTGCCTGCGGCCCTGCCCCACGCGCCGCTCCCTCCGGCTGCAGCGTTCACCTGGGAGGTGAAAGCCAACAGCAGGGCCTACAACAGCCGGTCCAAGAAGAGCTTCCTGTGCCGGCGGAGGCCGAAGCATAAGGTGAGCCCGGCCCCCGGCTCCCGCCCTCCCCCGCGCCCCCCCCCCCCCCCGCACCCGCTCTGCGCCGTGTGCCGGGCTCGCCGTCCCTGGCCTCACTCTGGGGAACCCTGGGGACGCGGCCCCCGCCCTGGGTCTTCGCTCCCCGGGGGCTGCAGGCTTGGCGTTCCGCGGGCGCGCAGTAAACTCGGGGTCAGGACCTTGCATTCGCATTCGGCAGCGTCGAGGCTGGGGCGGGCGGGGAAGGTGGGGGCCCCCGGCCTGGGCAGCAAGGCTGTGCCGGCTCTCGTTCCAGAGCAATGTCATCAACACGGCCAAGTACAATGTCTTCTCCTTCTTGCCCTTGAACCTGTACGAGCAGTTCTGCCGCATCTCCAACCTCTACTTCCTTCTCGTCATCGTTCTCCAGGTGGGGTGGGGTGGGGGCAGCCCGCAGGGCCAGCCCTGGCTCACGCAGCCGCCTCTGGGGAGCCGTCCCTGACCACCCTTGCCCCAGGGCTCTGGAGACCCAGGGCTGTGGCTAGTGGGTCTGTGTGCGGCGCCCCACACTCACTGCTGGGGCCCTACCGCCCGGCCCGGGGCCTGGCACAGGGGAGGGGCTCCACGTATGGTGAATGATGACGGGTGCCTGCGTGGCTCCTTCCGGTCCAAGGAGGGCACGTCCCCCGCCCCCATGGACAGCTGACCTCTTGGCCGCAGCCTTCCTAGCCAACCCCAGAGGGCAAGGAGGAAGCAGGGGTCAAGTGCATGTTCTCACAACCTGCCGGGCCACTTCCCACTGCGGGCTGGTCCCGGGGAGGGGGATTGGCTTCCAGCGGGGTCCTCTCTCTCTCAGAGGGTAGCCCGTATGCACAGCATCCTGACCCACACCCGGGTCATCTCCTTTCGTTCTGAGTAAAGATCCAAGAAAAGCTCATTGAGCACCTACCGCGTGCGGGTCCTGTGCTGGGCAGCGGGGACCTGGCAGTGGCTTCAGCACCTGGGGACTGGGGGGTGACGTCACAGCACATGGTGGGCGCCAGGGATGGGGACAGGGACTGCCCAGCCAGGCTGGTCTGTGGGCAGCTGGACACGGAGGGGAAAGGACTGCGCTGGGGAGCATTCGGGGGGGGAGACGGGCCAGAGGGGCCCGAGGGTGGTCGTCCTGAGGTCTGGCCCTGGCTGAGGTGGTCGGCAAGCGGACCTGGGGGGCGGGTCGAGAGGCTGGCCGTGCTGGGCACGAGGGCGGGGAGGCGGTCCGGGTGGCGCCGGGGGGACGGGCTGGCATGACCCCCCCTCCACGGCAGGGCTTCCCCGAGATCTCCACGCTGCCCTGGTTCACCCTTTTTGTCCCACTCCTGTGCCTCCTTGTCATCCGGGCCGCCCGCGACCTGGTAGACGACATCGTGAGTGTGGCTGGGGCCGAGAGGCGCACAGCGGGGGGGCAGTTAGGGGTGGGGGCGGGCACGCCCGCGGGCAGAGGGTGGGAGGCAGGATCGGCCTCCTGCTCTGGACAGGAGCCGCTGTGTGGATGCTTCTCCGCACGTGGGCCCTTACCGGGGGCCGGGGGCCGGGGGTGGGGGGTCGGAAGGGGTTGGGGCCGTCCCTCTGACCCAGCCCCTGTCAGCCCAGGGGCGACATAGGAGCGACAGGCTCATCAACAACAGGCCCTGCCAGATCCTGGTGGGCAGGAGGTGAGGCCCCGCGGCCCGGTGGACGGTGGGTGGACGGTGGGGGCGGCCAGTGGTTTCCAGTGCTGGGGGGCGTGCGCGACAGGGGAGAGCCCCGTGCAGAGTGCCCGGGAGCTTCGGTGCTCCTGGACGTCCTGCTCGAGTCCAGTGGTGACTTCTCTGTGGCTTCTCAGCCCAGGTTCTCTGGCAGCTCCTGTCCCCCAAGCCTGGGTGGGCCCGGCAGTAGGGGTGGAGGCTGAGGGTCTGAAGGGCTGTGGTGCGGGGGAGGCCTGAGAGGGACCTGGGAGTGGGGGGTCAAGGCCATCTGGCCGTGGGGAGGACCCAGGACGGGCTGCTGGAGCAGAGGCCTCTCTGAGCGGGGGCGGCGGAGTCTGGGCGTGGGAGCCCCGCCCCCGCGCACCTGCGGCCGCCTGCACCCCTGCAGCTTCCTGTGGAAGAAATGGGCGAACCTGTGTGTGGGAGACGTGGTCTGTCTGCACAGAGACAACATCGTCCCGGTGAGCTGGCGGCTGGGGCGGGGCGGGGGGCGGCCTCCGGCGCCTTTTCCTCCTGCCCCCCAGCAGCGCTGTTTCGGCCTTACCCGCCCCTCCCCTGCCCCAGGCCGACCTGCTCCTGCTGGCCAGCACGGAGCCCAGCAGTCTGTGCTACGTGGAGACCGCAGACATCGACGGGTGAGCAGGGGTCACCGCAGGCGTTGGGGGCTCCGGGTGCAAGACCCTCCCCAGCGTCCGGGGAGCCGGCACAGCGAGCCTGCTTAGGCCTGCTGGTCGCTCGCCCCGTGAGCATTTGTGGGGCGCCTGCAAGCCAGCGGGGCCGGCAAGCAGCCGCCTTCGCACCCACGTTCCCGGGGCCGTGGTGTGCCGCCCCGGCCTCTGGGTGGGCCGCTGGCACCCAGTAGGGGCTTAGCGAGAAGGCCCCCGCCTTGCACCTGCTCCGCATCTCCTCTCCAGGGAGACCAACTTGAAGTTCCGGCAGGCCCCGCTGGTCGCGCACCTCGAGCTGACCAGTGTGAGGAGCCTGGCTTCCTTCCAAGGTGAGCGGCCGCAGACCCGTCCGCCCCTCCCAGGCCTCCGCCTGCCCCCTGCGCGGTGGGCGCAGAACTTCCCCACCTTGCTGGGTTTCGGGGATGTTGGGGGCCGGAGTAGCCTTCAAGAGGGGGGCGTGCCCCGGGCCCGTGTCCCGGCCCCGCCATCAGCGTACGCACGGGCGTCTTCTGTGGTTACGGCGGCATCTGTCAGGCTACAACACGCGGCCGCTGAAAGCCAAACACGTTCGGCTGTTGAAGCGAAAAGGCAGCCGGTGGACGTGGGCTAAGGACGTGCGTGCGGGCGGGAAGGGCCCGCGGGGCAGGGAGTCCTGGGCGTGTCTCCTTTGCTGCCTGGAGAGCCGGACCTTTCATCCCTGGGGTGCCGCTAGGGTGCGTCACACCCCAGCAAGGGGCTGCTGTCCTCTTCCCCGGCTTGCTGGAAAGACACGTTACTCTAACGGGTCACGGAGCAGAAGCTCTTGAGTCATGGCCGGCCCGTCACCGCATCCGGGAAAAGCCTTGCTTGTGTGGGGGGCGGCTGCCCCTGTCCCGACGCCTCCCTCTGGGCCTCCGCCTGCCCCAGCTGGCCCCGGCGGGTCCTGCGAGGCATGGCCCCTGCTTTCAGAGCGGGGAGACTGGGTTCAGAGAGGTGAGGGGGTCCCAGGCTTGCCCCTCGGCTCCCCTGCCCCCGCCGGGCGTGCCGTGGACGGCTCCCGTCTCCATTCAGCACCAGCTCTCAGTCCTGGAGCAGGCCTGTGGCCCCCCAGCTTTCTCCCTGCCGGGGTCCCAGCCCCGCCCTCACTGTCATTTCCCCCTGCCCTGGGCCGTCCTTTGACCCTCAGTTTATTTTCTCAAACACAAGTGGGGCTGGAACCCCCAGTCTCTGTGCGGTGGTGACAGAAAGGCCCTCTCCCGCCACCTTCTAGAACACTCGGAAGCGCCCCGCATTTGTCCCTGTGGTTTCAGGGTGCTGGATGGAGGTGTCCTTTCCTTCTCCCCCTCAAAGGTTTACTGAGCAGCCCTTGTAGGCCGGGGGCTGGGCTGGGCTCTGGGGACCCCAGCGTGACCAGGACGAGGCCGGTGCCCGCTCCCCCTCCCCCCCAACGGAGCTCAGAGACGTCAGTGGGGCCCGCCCCAGAGTGACTGTCTCGGGACATCCCAGGGTCCTACCCATGAGCAAGGGGGCTCCAAAGGGAGGGCTTCTCTGAGGCGCTGTGAGTCCGGTGGGGGCGGCGTGGGGCAGGGCCGGCCCGGTGAGGGTGGCTAGAGCGGGAGGGCGGCCCAGCCACGCCGAGCCCTTGGCCCCCTGCCCCCCGGCTGCCCACAGGCAAGGTGGTGTGTGAAGAGCCCAACAGCCGTCTGCACCACTTTGTGGGGTGCCTGGACTGGAACGGCAGGAAGCACCCCCTGGACAGCGGCAACTTGCTTCTGCGCGGCTGCAGGATTCGGAACACCGACACCTGCTACGGGATGGTCATCTATGCGGGTATGGCTGCCGGCCCGGGCCTCCGCGGTTGGCACCGGGCGGGGGCCCCCGAAGTCACCGGCAGGAGGTCACACGGCCAGGCCCGGGTCACTGGAGCGTAGAAGGGTCTGAGGCAGCCAGCGCCCTTGCTGTGGCTGAAGACGGGAGTGCTGTGCCCCGGGCAGACGGGGTGGCTGGAGGGAAAGAGGGGGACGAGCAGAGAGGCGGGCAGGGGTGAGCGGACGCTGACCCCGCAGGCTTCGACACCAAGATCATGAAGAACTGTGGCAAGATCCGCCTGAAGAGAACCAAGCTTGACCGGCTGATGAACCGGCTGGTGGTGCTGGTGAGGCCCGCGCTGGGCGCCGGCGGGGGCGTGGAGGGGAGCGGGCGCCCCGCGGTGTGGACCCGCGGCCTGATCCGGCGCGGGTCTGTGGACCAGAGCCTTCCCATAAGAGAAGGGCCAAGCAGGGCCAAGCAGGAGTGTCCTTAGGAAGGAAATGTCGATCTCGATGTTTCCCAGACCTGCAGGAGGTCAGCACAGGCTCGCCTCCCTCCACTGACCGCTAACAGCTCTTAACTTTTTTCTTAATTATCTCTTTTGAAGTTAAGAAATCAGGGCGCCTGGGGGGCTCCGTCGGTGAACACTCTGCCTTCGGCTCAGGTCATGATTCCAGGATCCCGGGATCGAGCCCCGCATCGGGCTCTCTGCTCAGCGGGGAACCTGCTTCCTCCTCTCTCTGCCTGCCTCTCTTGTGCTCCCTCTCAGTCTCTCTCTCAAATAAATAAAATCGTTTTTTTAAAAAGATTTTATTTATTGGACAGAGGTCACAAGTAGGCGGGCGGGGCGGGGGCGGCAGGCTCCCTGCCGAGCAGAGAGCCCGATGCGGGGCTCGATCCCAGGACCCTGGAATCATGACCTGAGCCGAAGGCAGAGGCTTCAACCAACTGAGCCCCCCAGGCGCCCCAATAAATACAATCTTTAAAAGAAAAACGGAATCACAGCCACGGGGCCAGATGAGCGCCGCCCCCCAGGCCCCCCGCCCCGCCCCCCGGCCCCCTCTGCTGGGCCCACAGGCAGGGCTGGCTGGGGAGGGGGCCGTCCCCCTGTCCCTGCCGGTGGGTCTCTGGGGGGACCCACGTGCTGCCCGGGTCCACCACCTCCCTCCCTCCCTGCAGATCTTCGTGTCCCTGGTGCTGGTCTCCATGGCCCTGAGCTTGGGCTTCTGGTTCAAGGTGAGGGAGTTCAAGGCCAGGCACTACTACGTGTCCTCCAGGTACCTGTACAGCGCGGCCACGGAGACCTTCTTCATCTTCTGGAGCTTCCTCATCCTGCTGAGTGTCATGGTGCCCATGGCCATGTTCATCATGTGGGTCCGGCCGCTGCCCCCCAGCACCCTCCCCCCCCGCTCCGCGGGCGCAGGGGCTGGGCGTGACCCGGTGTGCCTTGCAGGGTCGAGTTCATCTACCTGGGGAACAGCATGTTCATCAACTGGGATGTGGACATGTACTACGCCCCGCAGGACGCGCCCGCCAAGGCCCGCAGCACCAGCCTCAACGACCAGCTGGGCCAGGTACAGTACGTCTTCTCGGACAAGACCGGCACGCTCACCCAGAACGTCATGACCTTCAAGAACTGCTGCATCGGGGGCGTCACCTACGGTGGGTGCCCCGCCCCCGCACCGGCCGGCGACCCCTGCCTCACCTGCCCCGCGGGGGTGCGGGGAGGGTTGGGGGCTCCGCTCTGGGTCTTGGCGAACAGAGCCTGCTCGGACAGTCACGGGCAGTTCCAGGTGTCACGGGAGGTGTCCCGCGGTCAGTCTTCCCTGGGCTCTGGGGACAGGAGAGCCGTTCTGAGCTCGCAGACCGCGGGGACCGTGCTGGGCGGGGCTCATCTGTCCTCTCCGGAAACCAGGGCCCAGGGATGACAGAGGGCCCGCCCGGGTGGTCCACGGGAGACGGAGCTAGAAACCGCACCCCACCTTCAGCCAGGGCCCGAGGGGCGACAGGGAGCCGCGGGTCGGCCGTGGGCAGCATCTGCACCCCCGCCAGGTCTTCGGATGTTTCTAGAAGGGCTGCGGAGCCGGTTTTCCTGTGGAACCACCCAATTTTTCCAGATAGGCAGCCAAGTCCAAGTTGTAAGGAGAGACCACGGAGAGCCCTCTGTGCGGCTGTCTGCTCTGGCTGCCCTCCAGGACCCCCAGAAACTGTGGCTGTACCTTGGCCTCCTTTGTACAGAAGGCAGAGCAGAGGCTGGGGGTCCTTGGTGGCTTGGGGTGTGGGGTCCAGAGCTCCGGCCCAGCTCGTCCGCTGTATCCGGTGGCCCCAGGAAGCCTGACTATGGGGACTGGGGGCTGTGGGGTCCCCGTGGGTCTGGGGGAGCTGAGGCCTGACAGGGGGTCTTTCCCCAGGCCCCGATGAAGTGGAGGACACCCCACATAAGGTGAGCCCCGGCCGCCGGGTCACGCGGGGGTGGGGGATGCGGCGGTGGGGGCCGGGTCGCGCCCAGAGCCCACATGCTGCGCTCCCGCACCGCAGCAGGACCCCTACCTCTGGAACGAACTTGCTGATGGGAAGTTGCTTTACCAAAACGCTGAGCTCCTGTGTGCCGTCCGGGACAACAAGGACAAGACGGTGCGGGAGTTCTGGCGCTTGCTGGCCATCTGCCACACCGTGATGGTGCAGGAGGAGGACAGTGAGTGCACCCGCCCTCTCCCCCCGGAGGGCGCTCGGGCCCCCGGGCCCCTGGCCTGCTCTCCTGGCCCGAGAGATGGCCCGGCCCACCGCCAGGCCCCCTTCCACTGTATTCTGGATCGCGGGGTGTCCAGGCTGTGACTTGAGAGCTGTTCTTGCTGGGAGGATGAAGCCCTTAGGACCGGGGCCCGAGCACCCGCCTTCCTTTACGGGGCTGAGAGGTCACACAAGCCCGGGAGACGTCTGTGACCTTCTCCTGGGCCTGGTTCCTTGCCCCGTGCTCTGGAGACACAGGCGGGACCCGCTATAGAGGGGTGGCGGGTCCTGATGGAGGGCAGGCTCCCGGGGACGGCGCCCTGCCCAGCTCGCGGTTCCCTCCCTGACCAGACCAGCTGGTGTACCAGGCGGCATCCCCTGACGAGGAGGCACTGGTCACGGCGGCCCGGAACTTCGGGTACGTGTTCGTGGCGCGCACGCAGGACAGCATCACGGTGATGGAGCTGGGGAAGGAGCGGGTGTACAAGGTTCTAGCCATGATGGACTTCAGCAGCACACGCAAGCGCATGTCTGTGCTGGGTGAGTGCCGGCGCCCCGGGGGCGGGGGGCCGCAGGGGAGAGCGTGTGGCAGACGGGCCTCTCCCTCCGCAGTCCGCAGCCCCGAGGGCTCCATCTACCTCTACACCAAGGGCGCTGACGTGGTTATCTTTGAGCGCTTGCACAAGAAAGGCGCGAAAGAGTGGGCCACGGAGGAGGCCTTGGCTGTGAGTCCCTGTGGGAGGAGGGGCTGTGGGGGGGGCGTGAGGGCACAAGGACAGGGGACAAGAGTGTGTAGAGAAATCGAAGGTACCCTTGCTGGCCATGTACAGTTGTCCAGGTTGCACACTGCCCAACCTCCCCCAGTGTGAGCGTGTACATGTAGGCCTGCACACACACGGACTGGGAAAGAACTGAATTCTCAGCTGTATCTGTCCAGAGGGGACATCTTTTTCTAAGTCACACAAGGACACCCTGTGGTTGGACTTTGGACCTGGACACTGCCTCCCTTCTCCTAGCCAAGCCTGGGGTCTAAGACATGCGCAGCCCTCCTTGCCTCAGTCTTTTTACTCCATGGGTGATGACCAAACTCCACCGCCCAGCCATTGAGGCTCTGTCTGTCGCTTGCTTGTCTCTCTAGTCTGGTATCTCCTTGCCCCCAGGGGGCTTCCCAGGACCCCAGTGTCTGGCTTACAGTTTGCCCCTTGCTCAGATGATACCTCAGGACCTTTGCACACCTAACTCCTCTGCTTGGAATGCCTTCCTCCACTCTGTCGCTCAGCATCTTCGAGTAGATTTTCCTGCCCCAACCCTAACAAGGCTGTCCTGTCATGTCAGGCGTCCTCTCTCTGGCCCAGCCCTGACCCTGTAGGGCTCCTAAGGGCTTTGCTAGGTCTGCGGCATCCCCTGGTGCAGGGGCCAGTGGGGGTGTTTATGGAAAGAACGTCATGTGTCCCTCCACGGGGGGCTTCCCACAGCGCCCTCTCGGCTGGGAGTGGGGGGCAGTGTGGAGCTCTGCCGGGGGAGGGAGTTGGGGGGCCTCTGATCTCTGACTCCGAGCCGGGAAACACACAGACAATGACGCCCTCGCGCAGCTGCCTGGTGACGTGCAGGGAGCCCCCGTCGTGCCCCAGCCGGCCTCTCAGACCCACTTCTGGTCAAGAACGAATGCCCAGGGGGGCAGAAAACCTGGGGCCGGGCGGGGGTCCAGACACTCCGAAGCGGAGGGACGACAGGGAGGGTCTGGGGCCTACTGAGGCGGGGGGCAGGGAGGGCCTTAGGAACGGCCAGAAGTTGCTGGAGGAGGCGAAGGGAGGTGCTCCCGGCAGGAGGGAGGGCAGGGGCAGGCGTGGAGGCCAGGCGGAGCGGGGCACGGGGGGCGGTCTGGGGGAGAAGGGTGGTGACGGGCGGTGCCGGCCCCGGCCCCCAGTCCTTCGCCGAGCAGACGCTGCGGACCCTGTGCCTGGCGTACAAGGAGGTGGACGCGGACGTGTACGAGGAGTGGCGGCAGCGACACCAGGAGGCCAGCGTCCTGCTGCAGCACCGGGCCCACGCCCTGCACCAGGTGTACGAGGAGATGGAGCAGGGCCTCCAGGTGCGCGGAGCGCGGGCGGCCGGGCCGGCACCCCCGACCTCTGCCAGGGGCCGGGTCCCCGCTCAGGCTGCCCCCACCCCCCAGCTGCTGGGAGCCACGGCCATTGAGGACAGACTGCAGGACGGCGTCTGCGACACCATCAAGTGCCTCAAGCAGGGGAACATCAAAGTGTGGGTACTCACGGGGGATAAGCAAGGTGGGTCCCAGGGCGGTCCGGCCCCACGCAGAGAGGGGGGTCCGGTGGGCAGGAGCTCTTCCCCTGGCTGCCTGTCCCACAGCCGGGCCCAGCGCGGCCCCCACCTCATCCGGGGAAGGGAGAAAGGGGAACGTTTCAAAGTGCTGGGGTCCCCCTGCCCCCCAACACCTCCCGGAGGGGCCTGCACTGTGCCGAGCGCTCCTGAGCGTTTGGCCTTCACGACCCGCCCCCGTGCGAGAGACGGGTCGGGCAGGGCTCCGAGAACTCGGGGCACGCTGGAGGTCGCACAGGGCTCGGGTCCCTAGAGCCCCGAATCCCCTCCTCTCCCCTGCGGGTTCTTTGGGGCCCTCCGGGCGTGCGCGCAGCCGGGCGGCGTCAGGGCTCACGTGGGCGCCGGGCGCAGACGGACAAAATAGTCAAGATGTCAGTTTGCAGCCGCGTTCCTATAAAGACAAATATATCCCAGCTGCTGCTGCTTTTTTTCCTTCTAATTTTAAAAGAAATTAAACCATTTTCGTGGGTTCCAAGAAGCGTCAAGGGGCCTAGACGTGCCACATCCAGTGACCGCTTGGCCCTGGCCCCCAGGCTCCCTTCCACCAGGAGCCTCGCCCCCGCCAGGGGACGGGAGTGGGGGCCCCTTTGCTCCCAGCTGCCGCCAAAAACATCGGGGCCGGCGGGCCTCCCTCTGAGCCAGTGCTCAGGGCTGGCCTGGGCAGGGGCTTGCTGATGGGGGGGGGGCGGGTCTCCCCCGCAGGGTGGGTGTGGCCTGCGCGCGCGGTGCTGAGCCGCGCTGGTTTGCAGAGACCGCGGTGAACATCGGGTTTGCCTGCCAGCTCCTCTCGGAGAGCATGCTCATCCTGGAGGAGAAGGAGATCGTGTAAGACGTGGGGCTAGGGCTGCACCGGGGCAGAAGCGGGGCTTCCGGGGTCTGCGGGGGGCCCTCAACCTTGCCTGGCTGGACTCCCCAAGGGGGAGACCCAGGCCCAGCCGGAAGGGGGTGCAGGGAAGACTGCGCCGGCCTCGTGGCTGAGCCCAGCTGGGCCCCGGCAGCCGCATCCTGGAGGCCTACTGGGAGACCAACAACAACGTGCCGCGTGGTAAAGGCCGTCGGAAGAACCTGTTCCTGCCACGTGTCAAGGTGGCCATGGTCATTAGCGGGGAGTTACTGGTCAGTGTCCGCTCAGGGCCTCCGGCAGAGCCCCGGGGCTGGGGAGAGGGCTGGCAGGAGCAGCTGAGAGGCGGTTCTCGGAGGGTTGCAGTCTAGTCCGGCCGGTGCTGGGACGCGAGGCCCGGGAGGAGGGCCCGCTTGGGGCGCTCCTGGAGCGGAGGGGTGCAGGCAGAGTGATGAGCCCCCCTTGCACGCCCCCCCCATGGCCAGGACCAGCTCCTGCTGTCCCTGCGCAAGGAGCCCCGGGCGCTGGTCCACAACGTGAACACAGACGGGGACGAGTCGTGGCAGGAGCCAGACGAGCAGAGGGAGGACTTCCTGCAGGACCGGCGCGCGTCCCTGATGTGGCGGATCCTCGGGGTCCAGCTGAGGGCCACGGTCACGCCGCGGGTCACGGGCTCCAGCACCAGCACCCGCGAGAGCCCCGAGGTGCGGCGGGAGCGGGCCTTCGTGGAGCTGGCGTCCCAGTGCCAGGCGGTCATCTGCTGCCGGGTGACGCCCAAGCAGAAGGCTTTGATCGTGGCGCTGGTCAAGAAATACCAGCACGCGGTGACCCTGGCCATCGGGGACGGCGCCAACGACATCAACATGATCAAGAGTGGGTGGTGGGCAGCAGGCGGGGGGCGGGGCGGCCGGCCGGGGGGCGGGGGGCCGGCCGGGGGTGGCCGGGGGCTGACCGGCCGCATGTCCCCGCAGCTGCGGACATCGGCGTGGGGCTGGCGGGGCGGGAGGGCATGCAGGCCGTGCAGAACAGCGACTACGTGCTGGCCCAGTTCTGCTTCCTGAAGCGGCTGCTGCTGGTGCACGGGCGCTGGTCCTACCTGCGTGTCTGCACGTTCCTGCGCTACTTTGTCTACAAGACGGCGGCCGGCGCGATGGCGCAGCTCTGGTTCTCCTTCTACAGCGGCTTCTCCGCCCAGGTGCGCTTTGCGTGCGCCCTGCCAGGGCAGCGGCCACACGTCCCCTCTGGGCCCAGCGTTCTCAGGGGCACTTGGCAAACTGGAGCTTTGAAGCGGGGGCAGGGCAGATGCCCCCATGTCCATCCATCTAGGGGACCCAAGAGGGGAGCTGGGGCCCCGGAGATCAGTGTGGGGGCTGGGTCGCAGACTGTAAGGCTCTAGGCAGTATCATGGTGAAGATGACAGGTACCCTCTGGAGCTCGACATGGGTCCCCGGCACTGATCTGCCCCGCATGAAAGGCCGTGTCTGCAAAGGGCCAGCTGTGAGGGGGGTGAGCTCCCCGTCACTGAAACCCAAGGGTTTTGGGGGGGGCTTTACAGACACACCCTGGATAAATATGTATTTTTGCTCCTTTTACTTCTTTATTTATAGATATTTTTCGGATGTTTCTATAATTGTTTTCTTCATTTGTGTCTGGGATTGTTCCTTGCCAGGGTCCAGAAACAGGAGTGAGGTTTTGATTTTCGGTCTGTGCCCTGCAACTTTGCTGAATTGGGTTACTGCCTTTCGTAACTTTCTGGGGACCCTTTTGGGACTTCTCTACATACAGAATTATGTCCTCTGCGAACAGATAGTTCTCCTTCTTCCTTTTCTCGTTAAGCAGCATTCATTTCGTTTTCTTACCTTATTGCTCTGGCGACGACTTGCACTGCAGGGAGAGCAGGATCTTGGCCGGACAGCGCTGTTTTTCCCTCACATTTGTTAACTGGAAGAACCGTTGCTTACTCTTCTCTTTATTTTCCAACGTTTATCTCGATCAGCGTAGACTCGTGGCTATTTCTTCTACTGTACACGTTGTTGCTCCGATCGTCCCTGATTTGTCCCTTTGACACGTGCGTGCTCTTTTCCGAGCACAGCCCCACTTTCTGGGGCTACGGGAGGCTCCACACTCCTGCTGCATTTCCCATAGGGAGACCTGGGTCCTGGTGGTCAGACCCCAGACTCTCTGTGCCGGGTGTGCTGGCTGGGACTGGCCGCTTCTGGACTGCTCGGTGGGCAGGAGCTGGAAGTGCACGGGTGTCGCCCCCGTAGAGACACACACCTGTCCCGTGTCCTCTCCGTGTTTGTCTGTCTGTCCTCCTCTGTGTGTGTACTTTGAACACTGTGAGCCCCCAGCCGTCCATCCGATTCCAGGCCCACGGGACAAAGCCCAACCTAGCCTTTTCCATGGACTCACTGCGGGTTCTTTTCTCCAACAGTGAGGAACTCGGTTCTTGTAAATTTTCTCGTTTTTACTTATTTGTTCAAAACTGGAAGGCCCATCGGGGGTTTCCAGAGCTCGTGCTGTGGTAACCGGATCGGCTTTGTCATCAGGAGACCTCTTCCACACTGGGTTCCCCCAACCCTAAAATGACCCGAAAACCCCGCCTCATCTAGCCATCCCCCCCATACTTCTACACTGAAGTCTCCCGTTACAACAAGGACCCAAAGCTGCAGTTTTGCAATAGTTAGCCCTGCTTTTCCGCCCTGCCTCTGGCCTTCCCGTCCTCATCCGGCCTCAGACAGCCCAGCCCTGGTCCTAGCACCAGGCTTCGTTGTAACTCGACTTCCCTGTGCGCCTGGAAGCCTCCCCAGGGGTCCAGCTGGTTTGGGTGGGCGTCCCCGGCTAAAGCCTTGCTCCCCTCCCCGGCCGGCGGAAGGCTGACCGCGCGCCCCCTCCGTGTCCTCCCCGCCAGCCTCTGTACGAAGGCTGGTTCCTGGCCCTCTTCAACCTGTTGTACAGCGCGCTCCCCGTCCTCTACATCGGGCTCTTTGAGCAGGTGAGCTGCGCCTCGCCTCCTCCTTCCCCGGAGAGGCTCCCGTGTCCGCCCCGGGGGCCTGGCGCGGGGATGGGGCTGTCCCCCACTCCCCACCCGGTCCCAAGAGCCTGCCACTCCCCCCCGCCCCACCCCCAGGACGTGAGTGCCGAGCGGAGCCTGGAGCTGCCCGAGCTGTACATCGCAGGCCAGAAGGACGAGCTCTTTAACTACTGGGTCTTTCTCCAGGCCCTTGCCCACGGCACGGTCACCTCCCTGGTCAACTTCTTCGTGACCCTGTGGGTCAGCCACGACTCGGCCGGGCCCGTCAGCTTCAGCGACTATCAGTCTTTCGCTGTGGTCGTGGCCATGTCGGGCCTGCTGTCCATCACCATGGAGGTAGGCAGGACCCCAGCCTGTCCCGCCCCAGGGGGGCCTCGGACGCGAGCCACCGAGGGGTGCCCGCTCAGTGACTCTGCCGGGGGGGGGGGCCTCAGCAGCTGCCATCCGTGGACCTGGGGCACTTCCATGGAGCCCTGCCCCGACTTGACCATCCCTGCCCCTTCAGGTCGTGCTTACCATCAGATACTGGACGGCGCTGTCTGCGCTCGCCGTCTTCCTCAGTCTCCTCTTCTACGTGCTTGCCACGTGGGTCAGCCAGAGCCTCTGGCTCTTCCAGATCTCACCCAAGACCTCCCCGTTTCTGTGTGAGCCCCCAGCAGGGACGGGGTGGCGGGCCCTGGAGATGGGTACGTCCCTGCCCGTGTGCCGCCGCCGTGCCCCTCTCCCGGCTCCTGTGTTCCCACGGGCGCATGTGGCGGTGCCGTGCAGGGGGGTCGGTGGTTTCTAGGAGTTGGCACAAAGGTGTCCTGGGGGCAGAGGGAGAGGGGGCAGGTGGGCTGTCAGCAGCAGGGGGACACGGCAGGCTCTGGGGAGGCTCCCCCCGGGGCCGGGCTGTGACCCTGACCTGTTGCCAGATGCGGACCGCAACGTGCTGTCCCAGCCCGCCATCCTGCTGGTCGTTCTGCTGAATGTGTCCCTGAACACCCTGCCCGCACTGGCCCTGCGTGTCATTTGCCAGGCCGTCAAGAAGGCGGGCCCCAAGGTGAGGGGGTGGGGGTCCCCTCAGCCAGAGCCTGTGCTGGGAGACGCGGGGCTGGGAGTGGGAGGGAGGGAGACCCAGGCACACGCCCAGGGCCCTCGGGGGGACCAATAATAGGACCCGCCCCCAGATGATGGCGGTTTGGGGGTCCAGGTGACAGAAATGGTTTAGGGAAGAGAAGGGGACCAATAATAGGACCCGCCCCCAGATGATGGCAGTTTGTGGGTCCAGGTGACAGAAATGGTTTAGGGAAGAGAAGGGACTTAGAAGTACCCCACTGTCCATCCACGGATGAAGGACACACACGGCGCGGTCCGTCCCCAGCGGGAACACGGTCCAGCCTCAGGAAGGGGGGGACCCTGGCCCCTGCCACATGTGGAGGGACCCGAGAACACGGGGCTCAGCGAGAGCAGCCAGACCCAGAAGGACCCGTCCCGCAGGTCCCCACTCCCAGGAGGGCCCCAGAGGAGTCCCGTCTGCACAGACAGAGAGGGGAGGGTGGGGGCCGGGGCAGGGGGTGGGGAGTCCGTGCTTCCTGAGGACAGAGTCTCCGTGTGGGGGATGGAAAGTTCTGGAGACGGCGAGTGGGGGTGTGAGTGTGCTTCAGCCGCTGAGCTGTGCACTTAGGGTTAAAGGGACCCATTTTGTGTTGGAATGGGGGAAAAAACAATGGAAAACGCCCAGACCTAGAAGGGCGGGTTGCAGCTGCGATGGGCCCTGGAATTGAATGGAAAAACGGACCCAGACGTGGCCAGAACCTGCTGTCCTCGGCCCGGGGGGCTGGCCACGTGGCTGCCCCAGGCGCCCCTGTCCTGGCTTTGCCACCAGAGGGCACCCCAGGCCGCTGGCGGCCGGTGGGGGCTCGGTCCCAGGGCAGGACACGGGGTGGGCCGCGGTCAGGCTCAGGACTCTCCGGGTGGGGAAGGGTCTGTCGGTGGCGGCCACGGAAGGGCTCTGAGTGGCGCGCGCTGAGGGCAGGTGCCCCGAGAGCGAGGGGCCGCCGGTGACCTCGGGCTCCGCTCCGCAGGAGGGGGAGGAGGCCCCCAGCGAGGAGGTCGTGGCGGTGGAGCCCGGGCCCTACCCGCAGCGGGGGTCGCGCGGCCGCCGCTCCAGCTACGCCTTCTCCCACCGCGAGGGCTACGCGGACCTCATCACGCAGGGCACCAGCCTGCGCAAGGCGCCCGCGCTCGGCGGCGACGTGCTGGGGGCGCGCGCGGCGGCCCCCGAGCCAGAGCCGGGCGCCCGGGAGTCGCTCCGGCCGCGCGCGAACACGTGGGCCCCGGGGAGGAGGCGGCCGCGGCCCCAGGACCCGGCGTCCGCGCAGGACGCGCCGCCCGCCCGCGCGCCGAGCCCGGGCGCCCCCGAGGACCGGCCGTCCGGGTCGGGCCGGGAGCCGCCGCGCGCGGGGCAGGAGGACAGGGAGGCCCCGTGGAAGGCCCCGCTCGCGTCCTGGAGGACCTGGTCCTCGGGCTGGCGGCAGCGGCTGCAGGACCCCAGGCGGCGCGCGGCGTCCCTCCCCGGCCGGACCCCCGCGCCCGCCGCGCGCCCGCCGCCCCCCGGAGGCCCGCGCGCGCCCGCGGAGTCCGCCCCCTCGGGGACGACGCTGTAGCGGCCGCGGGAGCCCCGGCACCGGCCACCCGCGCGCGGGCCTCCCCGAACGCCGGGCTCCGCGCCCCGCGCTCGCCAATAAAGCGGGCGCGCGCCCCCTGGCCTGCTCTCGGCTCCGCGTGTTCCTGAACCGGACCGGCCCCGGCGTGGGGCCCCGAACACCGCCGTCTGGTGGCCCGATGCGGCCTCGCAGGGGGAGCCCCGCCCCCACCCCCGCCTTTCTGGGGCGGCAGGGGGGCCCTCCAGGGCACCGGTCAGGTCCAGCGCTGGCCCGCGCAGCCTCGTCCCCACCCAGGCTGCACCCCCCCCCCAGCTTCCCCCGAAGCACCACCTTCCGCCCCAGGCCGACGCGCACCCCCCACCCTGCGCGCACCGCCCCCTCCCCCCAGCACAGGAGCCCAGGTGAGCGAGTAGAAAATAATTTATTGGAGAAAAACGAAACAACAAATCCGCACAGCAATGGTTAACAATGACGCTGATAGATACATGTTTTTAACTTTTCAGCCCGTCACCTGAGGGTGGGAGGGAGAGGGCTTCTGCGCCCTCTAGCATTTGGGGGGACTTTGGATGACCCGGACTTTGTGTCTCCCCAGAAAACAGCCCTAGTGTCCAGAGTTGATTAAACACTCAGGGCCACACGGCCCCTTGGCCCTCCCTCATCCCGGGCTGCAGAGTTTCCCCCAAAGACCAGCCCTTAGGAGGGAGCCCAGGGATCTGGGGGGGCTGGTGCGGCTCACACTGCTTTGGTTTCCGAGTGCAACGGCCCCAATCCGGGGCAGTGATGGGCTGGGTGTGGGGGGAGGTCCCGGAACATGCCCTCTTCGCTCCTAACCTGGGGCCTCTTCCCTTCAGGGCCAGGGGCTCCCTTGTTCTACCCCAACCCCTGTTCCTGGGACCTGTGGGAGCTCAGCAGCAGGGACGTTGCCCTGGAGCCCCCTCCGTTGGGGGGCACTTGGGGAGCTCTCCGTTCTCTGGGGTCCTGCCCCCCCCACATCCCAGGCCAGACAGGGGAGCTCCCTCCTAGCCAGGAGGTATGGGTGGCGCTGGGCTGGGTGCCTGTGGGGGCGGGGGGGTTGGGGGTGTCTCAGAAGGGCCCTCGGGACCTGGGGAAGTTGGGGCACACCCTGGCCCCACCACCCTGGGCGACAAGACTCGAATTGGCTGATTGTCTCTCTCCTCTGAACAAGACACTTGGGAATTCATGCTCTCGTGAAACCAGCTGGGGTGGGGTCGGGGGTCCGAGGTGGCGGCGACACCCACTTGCACCCAAGACCGGGAGCAGGAGGCCCTGGATCTCCCGCCGGGTTGGCACAGGCGGGTGGCGCAGGGACACCGGGAGGTGCAGACCGGGCTCTGGGTGCCGAGGCCCTGTGGCCTCCTCCACCTTCCTGGCCACCCGAGGCCCCGTCCCCCTCCCGCCGCCGCCGGACCTCCCACCGCCGCCGGACCTCAGAAAGGGGAGAAGGAACACGGCTCGGCGAGAAGGAGCAGCGACCGAACTCAGGCACGAAACACAGCCATGCGACACGGAACCGGGCTCTGACCTGGCCCGCCCCACCCCACCCCCCGCCCGACACGTTAGTCATGCATCAAATCAAATTCCACTGTCTTTCTTTTTTTTGGATTTTTCTTACTTTTTTTCTTAAATTACATTTGAACACAGAACACATAGAATAATAAATACTCTTATAAGACACGACTCCAAAAAACAAGGGACAGAACACGCCAGAGAACAGAAAGGTACTCTCTCTCCTCCTGTCTTTCCTAAAGGACTCGTTTGAGTAAGAAATCTGTAAACGCCGGTCCGCGCGCTGCCTCGCTCCCGCTGCCTTGCCCTTGGCCTCTGACACGGGCTCTCGCTGCCCTGACATTCAATGTGTCTCCCACGGAACTCCTCAAAGAAAGGACAGACCATCGTCTGCAAAATTATAATTTAACGGTATAAAGCTTCAAGTCACGTATTCCAAAAACTAGCTAAGGATTTTTTTTTTATCACATAAACTATACATTAAATATTCTGAGGTATTTCAGAGAAAATTGTCAAAGGCTCGAAGGAGCTGTGCTGGAGGTGTCATTCCCTGCGTGGAGAATGGTCTTGGTATGTGACAACCAGAGGCGTGTCGGGGGTGGGGGGTGGGGGGGAGACGGGGTGGGGGGGGAGGGCCCCTGGGGGGGCTGGACTGGAGCTGGTGTGTGTGTGTGTGTTTGAAAGGGACCCCGGAATCCGGGAACGTGGCTGTGACTCGGGCAGGTGAGGCTGGACCCCATCTGCCCACAGGTCACCATAATAGAAAGTTCCACAACCAGACCAGTCCCAAGCCAATTCCTAACTATCCAGCGTGGGACAGAATGGAGATCTCTGGCCTCTGATCCTTGGACCTTAAATGCTGGGGAGCGCAAGTGACTTACCCAGCAGGGGGTGTCCCCAAAGCCCTGCCACTGCAGGCGGGCACTCAGTCCAATGGGGCCAGGTGACAGTGAGAGGCAGAAGGAAGGGGTCCAGCCACCCAGACTCCAGCGCCCAGCGAGGACAGCAGAGCGTGTGTGTGTGTGTGTGTGTGTGTGTGTGTGTGTGTGTGTGTTTGAGCAGGGGCAGGGGTTGGTTGCTGAGCGGGAACAGGGACTCTTAGAATTCTGTCCCAACACCCAAAGGTTCTAGAAGCATCACTCAGATTGGGCTTAAAAAGCTGGGAGAATAGCGAGTCGATAAGGACAAGAGAACATTCCACACACATCTTTGGTTCCAGAAAAAGGCACTCATCGACCTCAGTATCCTCTCTCCCTCCCTCTCCGTCGCTTCTCTCTCCCTCTCTCTCTAGGTCTCTGTCGGGAGCCGAGCACCTGCAGGGCAGGGCCGGCGCCCCTGGTCGCACGAGGGAACTCAGCCTCCAGCACAGGTCCTGGGGGGGGGAATCTTTGGTATCAGGCGTGATTTATCCAATCACAGACAAGAAGGTTTGCGTGAGGTAGCCTTTACCTAGGGGGGCATTTCACTAGAAATGTCTTTTGCATTCTCAAGGGGGGAGGGGTGACTACCTCCCTGGGAGGCAGCGGGCGCAGGGTTTGGGGGGTGAGGTTCCTTCGGGCCTCCAGACCTTGAACCGCGGGAAGGGGGTTCTCAGGATCCAGCTGCCGGCCAGCCTTGGAGGTCGCCTTGGAGGTCCCCAGGAAGGGAGGAGAGACGCGCAGGGGTGCGCGGGCTGCTGCTCTTCATTTCTGACCCTTCCTTCCCCCTCGTCAGGTTTTTGGGGTTTTTTTTGGCAAAAAAAGAGCAAGCCGATTCCGCCGGCCTCAGCGTCTTCTCTCCCTTCGTAGACAGAGTCGCCGCCCAGGCTCGGCCCTGCGTCCCCTCCGGCCCAGAGCGGCAGCCCCGAGCGCCGGGAGGTGTTGGGGGAGTTCCAGAAGCTTCCTCGCAGGTGGCACCGCCGCGCCCCGGCACGCAGGGTTGGGGACGCCTCCCGCGCGCTCTCGGTGCTGGCTTCTCCGCGCGCATCGGGACGGGCTTTCGGGTTTGCTTCTCTGCTTTCCGGGGTGTGTCGCTCCCTGGGGTGCCATCAAGGTGCCTACGGGCAAAGTGGGCCGGCCGCCCGCTCCCGCCGTCCCCGGGCGACCCCGCGCCGGACGTTAAGGCAGGCGGCTCTTGGCACGAGGAGCCCTGGCGGCCCGGGCGGCTCCGCCGGCGGGGGCTGGTCGCGGTGCGGGCGGGCGCTGCGAGGAGCCCGCGCGGCGCGGAGGCTTTGGCGACTTGGGGACGGGCAGGGCCGCGGGAGGAGGGCTGGCGCGGGAGGGCTTGCTCTCCGACGTCCTTCTGTCAAATACCCGGTTTATATTTCTCGTATGTGCTTCTTGACCCGCTTTCGGGGACGCCGCGGCGAGCCCTGGTTCTCCCCGGGGCCCTCCGGGCGTCCCGGACGCAGGGAGCTGGGGAGCCCCTTCGGCCACCCCCTCCCGTCTGGGGGGGTGGAGGGCTCCCTTTGGCCTGGGGGGGACGGGAGGCGGGGGGAGGAGGGGCCCTTCTTGTGCACTGGGCTGGGGGGCGCGGGCTGCACCCCTCCAGCGGGCTCCCCCGCGGGCCGGGCCGGGCCGGGGGGCCGCGGGCTCAGGCCTTGGAGAAGGTGGCGGCGGCGGCGGGGCCCGCGGGGGCGGCGCCCGGCTCCTCGGCCCAGCGGTTCACGCAGCGGCGCCGCGCGTTCATGAAGAAGTTGCTGACGGTGTTGAGCTCCAGGCCGAGCTGCTGCGAGATGGTGACCTGCATCTCCTTGGACGGCCGCTTGTTCTCCTTGAAGATGGCGATGAGCGTGCGCCGCTGCAGGTCGGTGAACACCAGGCGCTGCTTCTTGGGCTGCAGCGCGCGCTCCTTCTGCTGCTCCTGCTCCTTGCGCTTGCAGGCTGCGGCCGGCGCGGACGGGAGACAAAGACGGGGCGCGGCGTGAGCACTGCTCCACCGGCCGGCACTCCCCCGCCCCGCCCCCAGGGCCCCGGCGCCCCCCGGGGGATGCTGCGGGAAAGGGCCCGAGAGTTCTGTGGCTCAAGGTAGACGGGGTGGGAGAGGCTGGGAACACTGGGGGGTGTGAGCCTCCCCGGGAACCAGCCCCCCCCCCCCCCCCCCCCCCCCCCCCGCCCCAGCGACGGAGTACCAGTCCCTGCCTCCTTCCCCGGGCTGTCGGGCAGGCCTGACCCGCTTAGGGACCCTGTATCCTGAGGCTGATGCGACTCTGAGACCCAGGCCCCCCCCCCACCCTCACCCCGGGAGGCTGAGGCCCATACTTGCCCAAGGGATCCCCTGGAGCCCGGAGGATCTAAGATGGGCAGATGCAGGACCGACACCCCACACACTGGGAGTGGGGAGAAGGCTGCAGGACGCTGCCCCAATGCCCCCAGCTGGCAGTGGCTGGCAAAGGGGAGCTGGCGGCACCTCAGGACACCGGGCAGGTACCCAGGCTGCTCCACGGGGCCCCAGCTCCAAAGTGGACCCTGCCCTGGAGACGATGGGGCCAGTGGGTGGGAAAGACAAGCTCCCCAGCCAGCACTGGCCGCCTCCCTCCAGGGCTCTCTCTGAGTCTCAGTCCCCCCCCCCCCCAGGTACTAGTCAGGGGCTGCAGGAGGTGGGGAGCTCACTCTCCCCTGCCTCCCCACCCCAACTCCTCCTAGGCCCAGCTAGTCCGCACCCCCCAAGTCGCTGGCGCTGTGAGCTACACCAGCAGAGCCCTGCCCCCAGTCCTGGTGACCACTGGGACCACACACCAAACTGGCCTTTTTTGGTTCCAGAAGAGTCTGAGCCAGATGGCGTGCCGGATCAATGTCCACACAGGCTGCAGAAATAGATTAATGTTCCCTGTGCTGTGGCTCATTTCTCAGGGACAAGGGGTTCTCCGGGAGGGGAGGACAGACACCCCACTTCACTCCCTGTCTCCCCCTGACCTGAAACACACAACACTTCAGGGCTCTTTCAGGTTTTATGATTAAATAAGGGGATATTTGGAGATTACTGGACGGTTTAGAAAAGTCTCTAATGAGAGAGAAAGAGAAGGGACAGAGATAGAGAAAGAAGGGAGGGGTGGGGAGAGGGGAAAAGGGAAGGGAGGAGGAGGGAGAGAGGAGGGAGAGGAAGGGTGGGGAGAGGGGGGAGAGAAGGGAGGGGGAGAGAGAGGAGAAAGAAGGAGTAAGAGAAAGGGGGAAGGGGAGGGAGGAGGGGGGAAGGGGGAGAGAGGAAGAGGGGAGGGAGGGGGGAAGAGGAAGGGAGAGGGAGCGAGATAGAGGGACAAGTGCCGAAGATGGTTGGAGGAGAGGGGAAGAAAGGACAAAGCAGGCAAAGCTGTAATAGACACTCTCGGAGGGGAGACTAGTTCTGTATCCACGAAACAAGAACAGGGTCTGGTGCAATGAGCAGGACGTTGAAAAGGGAAGACGATGCTCTTAGAATTACATAGACAATCGCTGGACCGAATCAGCGCAAGGACTGGACAGAGCGTTAAGCGAGTATCCCCGGCAACAGGACAGGCAGGTGCTGAGATGGGAGGCGAGAGAAAGGTGACAAGTATGGACTGGGCAGGCTTGTCGTCTGATTCGGAAGCGATCGAAAACTGGAGGAAGAGATTCCCAAATAAATAATGAAAAAAGAATCCATGTTTGAAGGACATGAGAGTCTGGCATAAGAGCCTATGACGAGCGAGCGGCTGAATGGGTGAGAAAAGATATTCCCTGAGGCTCGTCCTTGTGAGATTTCTGAGAAGTAGAATAAAGAGAGGAAAGTAAAAGTTCCCAGAGATGAAAGCCAGACGTCCTGGGAGGGTCTAAGAGTCCTAGCGGCTTTGGCTTCTCAAAAACTAGGAGGCAGTGAAGCAATGTCTTCAAAATTCTGAGGAAGTTTCTGTTCAGCTGGAATTGTGTGCCCGCCGGGCATCAAGCAGGAGGGTGGCCTGGAGACCAAGTCAGACAAATCAAAGTCTCCAAAAGTTGACTTCTGGGCACCCTTTCTCAGAAAACTCCTGGAGGATGTGTTTCACCAAAACAAGGAGGTAAATTAAAAAAGGAAAGTGTGGCATTCAGGAAGTGTGGTTTCCTTATGGGAAGAGGATCCTCCAGACGGTGGGGAGGGCGGAGCCTAGAAGGCCAGGATCAGAGGCACTTGGACCACCCCGAGAGGTCAGCCCCACCCAGCACCAAACCAAGTGGCAAGGGGACATGACCTCATATGTGTGGAAAAGGTCTGGCGAGTCTGTTTGCATTTTGTCAGGGAATGTGGGAAGAACTAGTGATCGGCAACTACTAACTCCTGGAAAAACAAACAGTCGTACAAGAAAGAAAAATGCAGTCCCAGCACTCTGGGTGACTCGGATGTAGGCAGCGTTCACGGAAAGCATAATAATGTAATCCTGGATACGGGTTTAGCCAAAAGACTGTATTGGTCACAATACCAAGAAGCCGACGGAGGGAAGGGTGTGGCGGGCATATGGAAAGATGGCGAGGCAAACTGGCAGGGAGCAATGCTCCGGGGAGCCCTTTGTGTACAGAAGAGGGGACAAGGACGTGAGCTCGTATTTTGTCTGCGTTAAGAGATGCTGGAAGGGAGGGCAAGGAATGGGCCTGACCTCCCATCTCTTTGGAACTTGGCCACCCTGTGAGGGTCAGGAAGGGACGCGTCCCCCGTTCTTTCAAAGAGAAAGCTGAGTCTCCAGCATCAAGTCCAGGGTAGGCGTCAAGACTCAGGCCGAGGCTTTGAACTGCAGAAGAGGCCCTGTGGCCCAGCGGCTGCCGCCTCCCGGCTGGTGTACTCATGCCCTTGGTCCTTCACTCGCTCAGCTGTTTACTCCCAAATTCATCGCATGTCTACCGTGGAGACCCGGATACCAGAGGGACACCTGGCTGGCTCAGTGCACAGAGCAGGAACTCTCCACCTCGGGGTCCTGAGTTCAAGACCCACGCTGGGGGTAAAGCTTATGTAAAAAAAAGAAAAGAAAGCAAGCTCACAAGAGCCTTGCGTGTCTCTCACCCATTAATCTTTACGACGACCCCATGAGGCAGGGCTTGTCCTTGTTCACTCAGAGAACAAAAGTCTCTTGCCCAAGTCCAGCAGGGGCCAGTGCAAGAACTACGGCGGACTGGCCCGGAATGGGAGGCAGTGAAGACAAGGTTCCCCTCTCTCCCACTGCTTCCCCTTCTCCAATCAAGAGCCTAATGGGGGCCCCAGAGGCAGGGGCTGGGGGAGGGGCCAGGCCAAGCAGAGTCATGAAAAAACTTGGTGTTTTGTCGATCACAGCAAAAAGAGGCTCCCCTCTCCCCCCTTCCCGTGTTCAATCTAATTACAGCTCCTCACAGCCCCAATCGATCTGGGCCCCGTCAGAGCTGTTTACCAGGAGCAGCTTTTGTCCTGGCTTCCATCCCCCACAGGCCCCCCGGAGCCCAGCCTGGAGGCTCAGGGGTGTGAGTGCCGGTCCGGGGGCGGGGGCGGCCCCAACCCACCCCCCATCAGCACGGCCACCTTCCCCTCAAGAGCATCCTGTCTGGTGCCCAAGCTCACTCCCACTGGCCCTCCGCTGCCCTCTTTGTGTCCCCTGGGCAGCAGGAGAGGAGGACAGGCACCAGCCCCTCTGCAGAAGCGAAAGCCCAGGCTGGGAGGTAGGGACTGACCCAGAGCGGGGCTGGGGGAGCGGAAGCCCGGACTCACCCACGGTGCCCGCCACCAGCCTCCTCCTGCGGTGCCGGCGGGGGCCACCGCTTCCAGGAAGACGTCCACTGGGGACTGCCCCTGTGGCTCCCTCCGCTGTCCCTCCTCCTGCACGGCCTCGGGCACCATCTGCGATGCTCTGCTCTTAGAACAGCTAGAGCCCCCCCCCCCCCACTCTTGGAGTCCGGGGATGAAGAGGCTCTGGGCCTGGGTCCTGGGGGGTCCCAGAGGCCCTGGATAAGATCCCAGGTGCTCCGGAAGAGACCAGGGGCCTCCCCCAGGGCCAAGCCCCTGACGGGCACCGGCAAGTGAGCCAGGAAGGGCACTGGCCAGCTGGCCGGCCCCAGCCCCTGGCAGGGCTCCAGGCAGGAGGGGCAGAGGTACACTGGGGGGGGGGGGGCTCAGGCTCCAGAGGGAAACCCTCGCATGGCCTGGGCCTTCCCAGCTGTGGGAAGGGATTGAGCCAGAAAAGTCTCGAATGTCACGTGGGGCAGAGACGAGGCATTGCGGCCCATGGAAGGGTCACATGGTCATGACGTCCCCACTCCGACCTCAGGACTCTGTGTGTCTCCCAGAATCTTCCCGAGAGGCACAGATGGGGACCCTGTCCCAGCCCGAGAAGTCCTCCCCGCAGCGGTGACCGGCCCACAGGAAGCCCCTCTCCTCACCCCAGAAGAGCCTGGCTCGTTCCCTGGGGCCCCCAGGCCCAACCTCGTGGGCTCAAGCCTGAGCCCGAGTTCCCTCTGCTGCCCCGCAGGGAGACAGCTGGCTGGCACAGCTGGCTGGCGGCGTTTGTCCGGTGACTGGCATGTCTCCCTGCCCTCCTGGGGGGGGGGGTGAGGGCAGGGAGGGGGTTCAGCCCAGACTCGGCCAGGGAGACGCAGCCAGCCACTGGCCTGATGGGCCACTCAGGGGAGCGGGACCCCAGGGGCAGCCCCAGCAGCCTGCGCCCACCTGAGGTCAGGGAGCAGCTCCGGCTCCAGGCCACTCGCCCCTCAGCAGGGGGAAGAGAATCAGGTCCCCGGGAGGGGGCAGGTCGCACCTGTTCCCCGGCATTACCTGATGGCCACACTGTTCCTTCTGCCTCCCCCCTCCTTCCTCCTCCTCTCCTTCCCATCCCCCTCCCCTTCCTCCCCATCCTCCCTCCCCTGCTCCCCCCTCCCATCCCCCTCTCTGCTTTCCCTCCTCCCCTCCTCCCCTCCTCCCATTCTCCCCCTTCTCCTTCTCTCCCTGCTCCTCCCCCTCCTCCCGTCTACTCCTCCTCCTCTCCCTCTTCCCCCCTCCCTCCTCCTCTCCCTGCTCCTTCTCATCTCTCCTCCATCCTCTCTCCCCGAGGTGCACTGTGTCTGGGCCACAGAACGGGGCAGGAGCAGGTGCCTGGGGGCGGGGGCGGTGCCACTCCAGTGGGGCATCTTCCTGTCCCCCTCATCCTATGGGGTGTCCACCGTGGGGCCACCACAGACAGCTGGCGTGGAGGGTGATGTGCGACTGACATCCCACCCCCCCAGCAAGTCACTCACCCCTGCACCCGCGAAGGGCTGGGCTGTGGGCAGTGGCGCGGGTGTCTGGGGGGGTGAGGAGGGGAGAGCCCAGAGGCTGTGCAGAAAGGCCCAGGGGCCGGCAGACTTCCGCAGGACAGGCGCATGTCAGGGGGAAGCGGCATGAAACTCGGGGGGTGATGTGATGAGGCTGGGCCCCCGCCCCTGCATCTGAGCAGGTGGGATGTGGCCCGGGGACCACACAGACCCTCAGGACGGCCCCTGGCTCTTGGCTTGGGGTCATGCACACACACTCTGTGCACACTGGGTTCCCGCTTTATCAGGTGAGCACAGGCCCCCGTGACCCCGAGGCCCCTGTGTGTCAGCAGGAGGGAGCCCGGGGCAGGGGGTGGAGCATGGAGCTGCCTTTCAGAGGAGCACCCAGGGGGGACCTTCCTCCAGGCTTGCTTCATGCTTTTCTCAAGCAGCTGCTGTGGGCCAGGTGCTGCTGGGGACAGCTGGGGGCAGGGCGACCTCACTTGCCAGCCGCGCTGTGGTGTCTGAGACGGTCACTAAGACGCGGCTGACTCTGCTTGGAGCAGGGAGGGAGGGAGGTGGTACGTAGGGGGGGGTTGCAGCTGGGAGCCCGTCTCGGACGCTCCAGCAGGGCACAGAGCTAGGTGTGCGGGGGCGGGGGGGGGGGCTGGCTATCTAGCCCAGGTCTTGGATGGGGAGGGGGTCTAGTGACGCCCCGAGGGCAAGAGGAATGAGCCCGAGCGGCTGCCGGGAGGGCTGGGTTTGACAGGGAGGGACAGGAGCTGGACAGCAGCAGCAGAATTCAGCAATGGGGGCGCCTGTCCCTCTGTGTCCGCTCCGCTTGCCCTCTCCCCTGCACCCCTGCACCTGGGCTCAGGATGGGGGTGTGGATGGGGGTGTGTGGGGGGGCTGGAGCCGCTGTCCTCTCCCCTTTCGCCGCCTCCTGTGCTCAACTCAGGCTTCCTGGAGCAGACAATTCAATACGGAGCCTGGTCTCCGGCTGGGATGATGACTGGTTTCCTTGGCGACGCGTCCCGCCCCAGCCACCAGCTGCCCAGGCCCAGATGTGGGGAGCCCTGATGCCCCCACCCTGATGGCTTATCCCCACTGGCCTGAGCTGCCCTGAAGCCTGCCCCATGGCCCCCACAGCCCAGAGATGGTGGGTGACTTGCCCAAGGTCACACAGCTAGTCCCTAAGGGGACCTGGAGTCGATACATGGACCCTCTTTATCTATACCCTGTACCCCTGGGGGAGCCCAAAGTGGGTCCCCATGGTGGGCAGGAGTCATCTCCAAGGAGACAGGTGCATGGCCAGACCCCTGCCCTCAGGCGAGGACCCTCAGAGGCCTCAGCCTCCTCATCTGTCCTCACAGCCTGTCCACGTCCACTCTCTGTCCCTTCCTCCCCTCCCTCTCCCTGTCTGGCCCCCACACACCTCTCCCCCAGCCAGTGTCTGGCCTTCCTCGCCCCTTCTCCGGAGGGTGCGGTGCCTGGGGGTGGGGAACTGGGGTGTCGGGGTGGCTCCCACCTCCATGGGGGTCCGTGGAGACCCCCCACTCGGACACCCTCACACTGGGGAAAGCGAGTGGGTGCGCGGACACACCCATCCCCAACCTGCACACAGCGTTTCTTTTTAAAAACCTATTAAGAAGCCACGGCGACCAGCAGCTGGAAATGGATTTGAAAAAGATGACCGGAAAGGAACCAGCGATAAGAAAAAAAGAACAGAGAGGCCAAACCAGAAAGGGGGCGTGACCCAGCACCTCGGTGATGAGGAAAAGCTAATCAACAGATCAACTCACAGAACTCGAGCCCAGATATTCCCAGGCAGGTGGTCAGGGGTTGGCCCGGAACCGTCTGGAACAGCCTGACTGTCCTCTGGCTCGGAGGTGGCCAGGGCAAGAGGGAAACGGCCAAGGACCCTGGAGGCACTCTCTTTCCCGACGTGCAATGTTCCGGCTGTCGTGGAGAAGGAAGCAAAGCAGAACAGGCTTCCCGAGACGTTTAAAAAGAGGAAAAGGAAGACAGAAGGAACGAGGATGTCAGCTGCCCGGTTGAGTTGCGCCGGCGCTGTAGGACAGAAGCCAGAAGCGGGCGGCAGGAAGGAGGGTCCTGGAGCCGCCCTCTTGCTCCCTTAGACCTGGAAGGAGGCGAATGTGTCGGCCACGGGGTGATAACGCAGCCTTGTCTACAGACGCGGCGGCGGAGAGAGCGGCGGCTGGGCCGGGGCTCCCCTGCATCTGGGGGCCTGTTTCTCTCTCCAGTCCCTGCGCTCCCACCAGCCTGGGGCTTCTAGTCTCCATCTGGGGGAGCGCCGGTCGCGGGCCTCTGACGCCGCCCCCCAACCCCAGGCTCACGCGGAGGTGGTCCGCGCTCCCAGCGCTGCGCCCACGAGGCCCAGAGCGCACAGCCCGGCGCTCCCCGGCCGCCCTCGCGCGTGTGCCCTCCAGGGGCCTGGGGTCTCCGCACGTCCCGCCAGGCTGCGGACAGCGAGTGCCCTGCTGGCTCCTCCACGGCAATGCGGGGCGGCGCTCGCCTTGTGGGGGAAATCGAGGCCCTGACGCTTCCCCAGCTCGCAACTGGCGATTGGAGAAGCGTGGACCTGGCTCCCCAGTCACCGTGGTTGGGTGCGACCCTTTCTCCACCCCAAGCGCCGGGGAGTGGAGTCGGGCAGCAACGAGCGGCCCGCGAGACAGGTGTTCCAGCGGGCCCAGCTGGGGGCGCACAGATGACCCGGTCGCCTGCACGGGTCCTGGGGAGAGGGGGATCCCGGCCGCAGTCCCGAGGCGCATGCGGCCCCCAACATGCCAGATCCAGATCGGAGCACAACGGATGGGCTTCCCGAGCCAGAGCCTGTGCCCGCTTGTCCCAGCGCGAACGCGTGTGCGTCTGTGGGTGCAGCCGGAGGGAATCCGCCCGCGGCCCGGGCGCACCTGCCTTTGCACCGCGCAGGTCCCTTTCGCAGTCGCCGGCCACGGACCCGTCTCCTTGCCTCTGTTTCCACCTGCTGCGAATCTGTGACTTGTTGGGTCTAAGCCTCCCCACATCTGCCTGCAAGGGACAAGTCCACGGGCAAGATGGTTCCGTTTCCTAAACCCACCCACACCCACGCCCACATAGCAGAGGGGAAACTGAGGCGGCAGGTGCCCCACACTGCCCGGGGTCGCGCTGCGGCCCCTGGCTCTAGGCCTCGCCTCTCCCCTCCCCCGCTAGCACGGCCTTCCTTATTGATCAAGGGCCATATTTAATTAAAAACTTGATTCAAACCAGCGTGAGCTCCCCCGGTTAAGCTGAGCTTTGCTGCTACACACAGAGACGCAGGCCGGCGCAGGGGCGCGTCGCTCCTTGTGGCCGCTCTGGGCTTCCCCGCCTCCCATCCTTTGTGCTCAGGGGTCCAGCAGCCAGGAGCTAGCGCGTCCGTAGCTGTGGGCAGGGAGCGTCCTCTGCCTCTTAGGACCTAGGGAGGCTGCGCAGGGGTGTGACGAGCTCCAAAGGGACCATAAGAAGCGCCCTCCGCCTTCCGGCTTTGAAGGAGAGGGCACGGGGTGAGAGTGGAGCCCGGAGACCAGGAGACCAGCGAGGAGGAGGAGGGGAAAGCAGCACCAGAGGCGGGTCACTCAGACTAGAGTGGCGATGGCTGACAAATCAGAACGGGAGAGAGTTAGGGAGGAGAGCGCCCGCCAGTTCTGGGATGTTAGGCCCGGGGACTTGAGAATAAAGGAGAACCAGCATCGGGCCCTCCCTGTGCTTACCTGTGATGCGCGGGTGGGGTGTGGGGGGTGTGTGACTGTCCCTGTAGGGAAGGGGTTGCTGGGTTTGGGGCTCAGGGAGGGCTGGAAATCCACTGCTGAGCCCAGGCTGACCCTGAGGGCAGCTTCAGTGAGGAGGCGGTTGTCCAGGGAAAGCAGGGGCAGGGATGCAGATGGCTCTGAGTCGGACGGGGGAAGCCGGGAAGCCGAGACCCGGTCCCCACACCCCCTCCCTGGGGGGGCTCACATGGGCCCAGGATCCTGTAACCCTCAGAGGAGCCCTGGGGGAGACAAGCAGGCCTCGCCAGCCAGCCCCCACGGTCCACCTGCCTGAGGGTCGAAGCTGCTTATAAACTGGAACTCGCCATGACCTTGAGAGACATCTTCCTGTCCTTGGCCTCAGTCCCCTGAGGCCTCTTCCAGCCTTTGTCTCCGCTGGACCACTTGCCTGGACTGTCCCCCCATTCGCAGGAGATGGGAACCCGGTCATCAGCCCCTCCAGGCTCAGCCCATCAGCGGCTGCACCCCCCACCCCCGCAGCACCCTGTTTCCCGCTGGGGAAACTGAGTCTGTTCTCCCTCCTGCTGGAACTGGTTCCATCTCACGCTGGGGGGGGGGGCTTTGGGAATTGCCTTCCTTTCTCTTGGTCTCAGCTTGCTGGTCTGTAAATGGGCACGATAACTACATCTCGCTTCAATGGTCATTCCAGGTGAGTCCATCTTTCCTTCCTGGTGGCTGAGCCAAGGAGAGGGGGAGGCCTTCAGGCACCCCGGCCAGCCCCCTCCCCATCTCCCTGTCTGCACAGGGCAGCACAGAATCCCTGAACCTGGGCAGGGTCCTGGGGCTGTCCCAGTCAGGTGTTGCAGTTTGGAGGGAGGGCCCGGTTCGGGGGTGGGGGGACCCAGGGTCGCTTTGAGCGTCTGCAGAGCTCACAGGGCCGGGACACACACCATCCCAGACCTGGTCCGCCTCACCCCATGCATCGCTGTGGGGGCCCGCCGGACTCCCTGTCCACTCTCCGGGCATCTCTCAGATCCCGGGCTGCTGAGGGCGCCCCCCCGCCGAAGATTAAGAGAGGTGTGTGGGGGGAGTGGTTCAGCCAGGTGGCCTCAGGGCGCAGGGTCTGGGACTGTGCCCTGAAGGTCTCCATTCGGAGCAGTTGACCAGAAAACCTCCATAGGCACCTACTAGGGGGCGTCTAACTGGGTCCATTTCTCAGATGAGAAAAGTGAGACTCAGACCCTCACCTCCCACCAGTGAGTGAGGAAGCCCCGTGAGGCCCATGTGGTCAAGTCCCCTGCTGGGACGCCCTGGGGGGATCTGTAAGATGCTAGGGCCCCCTGCCGCTCAAAGAGAGGTTTTTGAAGAGTTCAGAGGTCCCTGGGAAGGCCTTAGGGAAGCTGCACAGCCGGCCCTCCCAGCGGGACTTGGTTGGACCTTGTGGGCTGGGTCCCTTCATGCTCAGACACCCCCCGCCGCCCCTCCCCCCGGGACGGAGGCTGCGGAGTGGGGAAGAGGCTGCGGGCAGGGCAGTGTGGCCTGACCCTGGGTGAGGGGCTGGTTTGCCTTTCCTGTGCACTCCTGTCCCTTCCAGACCCAAGCCTGGCCTGCCCCCCCATCAGCATCTTGGCTCCAGAAACGGTTCCCTCCTTGCCTCGGTTTCCCCATGCTCGTCTCCACCACGGCTGGGGCGCCCGACTTGCCAGCGAGACCAGCAGTAGGACAACGGTCTCCAATGGACGTTAATTTTATATGTATTTTCTGATCAGTTACCAAAACACTTAAACAATATTTGAAGACGGCCAAAGCTATCGACCAGCGGCAGTGATGAATTAGAGACGGTAATTCGAATTCATCGACCACCCCGCCCCAGCCGAGTCCCCCCTCGCCTCCCCCAGTCTCTCTCCCACAATTCCTGCTTGAGCTCCAGCCAGAGAGGCTTCCAGGAGGCGGCGGCTGGCAAGCCTTAAGCTCCCGGGACCCTGGAAGAGGGTGGAAAGCGGAGGCCCCCGTGGTGGTGGGGTTAGGGGGCTGCGGGACGGGCCTGGCCGGATTAGCGGCTCCCAGAATCTCAGATGTTAGGCCCAGAACCGGGCTCCCGCCACCTCCCCAACATCTTACAGATAGGTAAACCGAGGCACAGAGAACAGGCAGGCACAGGGCCGTGGGGTGGACCTTGAGGTCTGCCCGGCCAGATTCCTCAGGTGCTTCACAGAGAGAAAGACGCCACCCCTTCCCCCTGAGCCCCGGACTAGGGAAGGAGAGAGGTGGGGGGAGACCCAGGCTGAGGGGACCCCACTCAGCTGCCCAGGGTGGCTTGGCTCTTCTTTTCGGTGCTGTCCCTGCCCTGTCGCTGTCTCTCTCTGTCTCTCTTTCTGCTTTGGCTTCTCTTTCTGTCCCCATCCTGGTTTCTGTCTGTTTCTCTGTCTCCGGTTTTGTCCTTTCCCTTTCTCTCTGTTTTGGTCGCTCTCTCCCTCCCGACCCATCTCTGCTTCTCCCCGTCCATCTCTGCGCGTGTCCTTCTGTCTCCGGGCCCCAGCGTCGGCGGTCAGCCCGCTGGCCGGTCCCGGAGCAGCGAGCGGGTAGGCCGGAGGCAGGAGAGGGCGCAGGCAAGGGCAGGGTGGTGAGTCGTCCGAGGGCGTGGGGGGGCGCGCGGGGCGCGGGGCGCAGGGACCGGGGGCACTGTGTGGGGCGCAGTGTTGGGGAGGGGGACGCGCCCCGTTGCCTCCCCCTAAACACTACGATTTGCCGATTTGCCGCCACTTAGCCGCTTTTCATTTGCGCAGCGACCGGAACTAAAGGCCTCTGCTGGCCCGCGCCTAATTACCCCTCGCCTGCCGCTGGCCGGGCCGTCTCTGCCTCTCAGGCCCAGCCCCGTGGTGCAGACCTGGCCCGGGGCACCCGCGAGTTGCGGAGTTGCGGGGGGCGCCCAGGGCCCGGTGCGCGGAGCAGGTGGGTCAGAAGGGGCGCCCAAGTGCGTCCCTGCCCGCTGGCACCATTCAGCCCCACTGGGGCCTCCTCGCCTGCGGTCTGTCCGTCTGGAAGGTGCCGCTGAATGCGTGACTGGGCCGCGAAGTTACTGAAGGGACAGACGGTGAGAAAAACGGAAAGTGGCCCGTGCTCTCTGGGGTGCGCCCAAGTCAGACACCCTGTCCCCTTCGGTACCTGCACTCGGGACGAGGCAGAAGGTGGCTGCTGTGGTCAGATGCCACGAGTCGGTCGCCCGGTCTCGAAGAGTGCCACTTAGTGGAGGACACCTTCGAGCTAAGGCCACGGCCAGAGCCCAGGGGTGTGTGTTCCGGTCCCTGACGTCACCTCTGCCGCCCAGAGCAGGCTGTGACCCAGTGTGCTGCTATGACTGAGGGACCCCTGGGAGCACACCCAGGTCCAGGCACGTGGGGCGGGGGAGGGGGGCAGGACAGAACAGGTTTTGCCCTCACACAAGCCCTGTCTAGGCTCCTAGCTAGGCTTCTAGCTTGTCACCCTGGGTCAGCTGCCGCGTAGGAGGGAGAATTTATTCTCCGTTCCCTGAAGTGGAGACTCTAGGAAGCCTATAGGAGGCTCCGCTGGTCGCCTCAACGGCACACGGGGGAAACTGAGGCCATGTGTGAGCGCAGGCTCCCCCCTGGTTGTGCGGTGCGCCTGGGGGAGGGGAGGAACCAGCACAGACCCGTCTGCATCCCTCAGCGGTGGTCCCTCTCCCCAGCCACCCGCTCCCTGGGTGGACTCCAGGCTCCGATCCGTCCCTGCCTCCCGCTCGCTTGGGGGGCGCCCGGTTTGAGAGGCCGCACTGCAGCTCCTCTTGCCCCTGTGCGCAGAGAAGCGATCGATCCTGGCCACCGAGCCGGCTATTGTCCCCACGGCTGGGGCAGCCGCAGCCCCCTCCCCCTGCGACCAGGGAGAGACACCCCCCTCCAGGTCAGGCCCATTGTGGGGACAGCGGCAGGGGCTCTCCTGCACCCCACAGGCACCCAGGAGAGCCCCCCCCCCCCCCCCCCCCCCCCGCCAGGCAGCCTCGCTGGGGGCCAGTGTGGACCCAGCTGTTGTCAGCTGGGAGGGGGGAGGGAGCGCGGTCCCCAGGGGGCCGGGGCTGAGAGTCAGCCTGAGAGTGAGAGAGACGCGGAGAGAGCACCGGCGAGTAGAAGAAAGGACGAGGAGCAGGAGCAGAGGCAGAGCGAGCGAGTGATGAACAGACAGCGGTCTGTCCCGACCGACAGAGGCAGAAATGAGGGAGACACAGAACGGGAAAGCCAGGCCGGCAGGAGGGCGCGCTCCCGAGCCAGAAGCAACCGCACAGGGCTGCCGGCCGGGGTGTGAAGGCCTCCGGGCGGCGCGGGCGAGGGTCCCTGGGGCCGCCCCTCCCCCGCCCGTTCTCGGGTGACCTTTGCCAGCGGCCGGAGCGGGGGAGGGGGTTATCGATCGCTGAGGCCGAGCTACAAAGAAGCGCGCGCTGGGGCCGAGGGCTGAGCGCCAGCCCGGCCCTGGCCGCCTCGGCCTGGCGCCCGGTGCACGGTCTGGGTTCTCTGCCGGGAGCTGGGAGCGCAGCCGAGGGCTCCTCGGGAGGAGGGGAGTGGCTCCCGGAGGGGACAGCGGCGGCGCGTCCGGGGCACAGCACCCCCCCCACACACACAATGAGCGACCTTGCAGGCTGCTTCGGGGATCCTTCCCACAGTGTAAAAGGAACCAGGGACCCCTCCCGGTTCCGGAAAGGGCCCGGTGGGGTGCTAGTGGGGGAGAAGGCAGCACGATCCCTGTCTCCCTTTTGGCGACAGTGCAAACGGCCGGGGCACAGATCGCGCTCCAGTCTCCCGACAGGGAGTCCTGAGCCAGCCGGCTGGGCGCAGGGCCCCCGCCTGAGAAGGGGCTGGGGTGCCCCACCGCGGGGCTGGGTGCTGGGGAGCCCCGAGCCGGAGCCCTGGGCTCGCCGCTGCGCGCCGCGCTCCTACCTGCGAGGCGCAGCGCCGACATGCGCTGGAACTCGGGTTCCTGCAGCCACTTCCACATCCTGCGGAAGGTCTCCCGGCCAGACTTGAGCTTGCTCCACGGCTTGGGGTTGCGCAGGAGGTCGGAGAGCGTGCCCTGCGAGCGGCACAGGATGCGCTGCGCGAAGATGGCCTGCGGGATGCTGTAGCGCTTCAGCTCGGCCGTGATGCGCTGCGCGACCTCCTTCGTGTTGATCTCCTCGGCCGCCGCGCCCGCCCCGGGGCCGCCGCCGCCCGCGCCCGGGCCGCCGCCGCCCGCATGGGACCCGTGCGCGCCCGCGGCCGCCAGCCCGCCCAGCGGCGCCAGCAGCCCCGCGGTGCCCCCGCCGCCCGCGCCACCGCCGCCGCCGCCGCCGCCTCCGGGCAGCCCGCGAGCCAGCGCGTCCTCGGCGCGCCCCAGCAGCGCGGCGTGCGGTTCGAAGGCGGCGGGCGGCAGCAGCTTGTCCCCGGCCAGGTGGCCCGGCGCGCCGTAGGCGGCCAGCGGCGGCGGCGGCGGCGGCGGGGGCTGCGGGGCGCCGTGCAGGGCGGGCGGCAGCGCGTTGGGCAGAGGCGACAGCGGGGACCCCATGGCGGGCAGCTCCTTGCCGTAGGGCCCGTAGAGGTGGCCCACGGAGGCGAGCGCCGCGCGCTCGTCGCGCATGAGGGTGAAGCTGCCGCTCACGCTGGCCGCCAGGCGCTGCGGCGGGGGCGGCGGGGGCGGCGCGGCCGCCGGGTGCGGGTGGGCGTGCGGGTGGCCGCCGTGCGCCCCGGCCACCGCCGCGGCCGCCGCGTGCTGGTGGAACTTGTCGGCCACGGCCGCGAGAGGCGGCAGGTGCTGCAGGGGCGTGAGCGTCGTGTAGGTGCCGCCCAGGCCGGGCGCCTCGCAGGCCATGCCCATGGCCGGGTGGAGCGGGCCCGCCAGCTCCCCGCGGAAGTCGGCGCCGCCGCTCGCGCCGCCCGTGCCGCCCGCGCCCCCGGCGCCCCCGCCGCCGCCGCCGCCGTCCAGGAGGCTCGCCATGCCGGCCACCAGGCCCGGGCGCCCGGGCGCCACCAGGCCGCGGTGCTGCGCCGCCGCCGAGCGCGCGTGGCCCGGGCTCAGCAGCTCGCCCGCCTGCGCGTGGGCCACGCCGTGCAGGCCCCCCAGGCTCTCCAGGCTCAGCTCCATGCTCGGCCGCTCGCCTCCCGCGCGCGCTCCTCGGCGCCGGCCCGGCGCGCTCAAGGCCGCCGCATGGCCCCCGCCCGCTCCCCGGTGGCTGCGCGCGAGGCTGCCCGGCTGCGCGGCGCACCGCCCGGCCCGGCTGCGAGCGCGGCCACCAGGATGTGGCGGGGGAGCGGCCGCCGGCGCCCGGGCCCGGGTCTGACGTCAGCACCCCCGCCCACCCGCTCCCCTGGCCGCCGCCTCCCGCCGCCTCGCTCTCCGCCCGCTCCGGCCCCCTCGAGCGCCAGGCTGGCCGGAGTGGGCCGGACTCCGGCTTCTGGGGTTCCCCTGCCTCTGCGCCCGCCGGCGCCCCCCGGGGGGGGGGGGCAGCCCTGCGCCAGGCACAACCGGCGGGGTTCCTAGGGCAGACTCCCCCGAGGTGGGCTGGGGCCCTCATCTCTGCCTCTGTTTCTCTGTGTCTCTCCCCAGAGGGTCAGGGAGGTTACTTTCCCGCCTGACGCCCCCCACCCCAGTCCATCTCCAGGGAGCCCGTAGGAATGTGGCGGGGTGGGGGCCTGCCATCCACCTGTCGTCCCCCCCCCCCCAAGCACACCAACCCTGCAGGCTCAGCTTTCCCTGTCCGAACACTCCCCGGAGCCACAGGCCTTTCCCACCTCTCTGGGGGGCCTGGTGGGGAAAAGCGGGGTCCTGGGGCTGGGTTCCCGCCTGTTTGCCTGTCCGGATCTGCTTGCAGGTGTGGGCTCCTGGGCGTGGGTTTGCCCAGCTGCACAGTGGAGCACCTGTCCTGGGGTGCCAGAGACACCTCCTCCTTCCAAGTTCTTCCAGTTTCCTCCATCCCCAGTGTGGGAGCAGCTCGGGGGTGACCCTTAAAGGGTCCGCGTCCTCTTCCAGAGCCCGTGGGCAGAGGACGTGTCCTCCGGCTTCTTAAGAAGCTCCAGCTTCCAAAGCCAGGTTTTCTCTTCTGGGTGGGGGAGGGGGGGCGAAGGCGCTCCTTTTCCACCTGGAGACACTTGAGGCCCAGGAACCCCTGGGAACCGGCAGGAACACGGAGCCTCCCACACGCAGAGAGAAGTCCCCTCCCACGGTCCCTCTGCTGCGGTAAGATGCATCCCTGTGACCAGGCCAGACCCCAAAGGGCACCCCTGTCTCGAGGCCAGAGTGGGGGACAGAATCCCAAAATCGAACCCCCCCTTCTTCCTTCCCCAGATCATCTGCCGCACAGGGCAACCTCTGGGGGGGCGGTAGGGAAGCTAGTGAGGCCTCTGCCGAGCACCCCCCTCAGGCACTCCCATCTTGGGGAGGACATGGGCTGTAAGCTGCCAGGGGAAAGAACACCCCAGCAGGGAGCCCCCCTCCCCACCCCCTCCCCTGTGGATGTGGACCAGCTGCTGGGCTTGCCCCCCCCACCCCAATGCAGAGCCCTTCCTACGTCTATTTTCCCTTCCGCAATGGGGAGGAGAGGGCTTTCCTGACCACCATCGTGGGAGAGGGAGGGGTGCTGTCTCTAAGCGCAAGGGAGTTGGGGGGCCTGGGTGACCTGGACCCAGATTGCAGGGATCAGACAGTGGGACGGCCTGATCCACGTCCTGGGGTGGGATGGGGCTAAAGGGGACCCGTCAGGGCTTCGTGCTTAGGACTCAGCATTTAGTAGCCACCCGCTGTTTACCAGGCACACTCTTTCCTCATCCCGCCCTGAGCGGGTGTCAAGCCGCCATTCCCCATGTGCCTCAGGCCCGAGGTAGAGAGCACCACGGCCTGGATCGCCCTCGGTTCCCCCATGTTGTGCAAGCGTTAGCGTGGTCTGGGGTCCAAGTCCATGGGCTTCTCCATTCTGGGGTTTCTGTGGGATTCCAGGTTACATATTATCACACCCATCTTCAGGGTGGGAAGACAGAGAGGAGAGAGGGACAGGCCCAGACAACTTAACATCCCCCTACCCCACGCAGACTGAGCCCAGGAGGCGGGTTCCACAGGGCTGAGCCCCAGCACCCCAGTCCTACCCTCCAACAATCACACGTAATTAAAAATAATCGTGGGATCTAAAAATCAATCAGCCTCCATAAAATGATCGCATCCCAGGCCCACATGGCCGAGCGGGCTGGGTGGAGGAGTCCGGGTGGGGAAACAAAGGTGGACGGAAGGACCCCCGAACCCGGGCCCAGGGATGCTCCATGGGGGGGCCTGACCTCGGCCTTTGCTTCCTTCTTTATGTATCTTCTCCGGCTCGATTATCACTGCTTTTTTTAATAACAAGCATGTGTGGCTTCTGTAACGAAGAAAGCGTCCATTTTGAAAGAAAAGATGCCAGCCAGTGGCTTGGAGACTGAGCCCCCTTGGCTCTGCGGCCTCCGGACACCCCGAGGGCCAGGACTCCGCAGGGGCAGGGGCAGGGCCGGTGGCCCCGTGCAGGCAGCCCCTCACACACACTCCTTCACGCTGGCTTGGACTCGGACTCCCTCGGGGAACAGGGATCTCGCTCCCCACAGAGGCTGCGCTCCTACCGGGGAGACTGAACAAAAATTTGCCGGCATCAAGTGAGGGAGGAGGCCCCCTGGAACCCCTAAACCGGAGTCCCCCACCAGCGGCCCTTTAGTAATTAGTAAAATAGAATTGAGCCAGCTACGGGGCAGGCGGGTGGCTCGGGCCCTGATCGATCTTGGGTCATTAGGCAAATTGCGGCGGGGGAGGGGAAGGCCGGATGGGGGCAGGGAGACCCCAGTTCTCGCTCCTACCTGGATCTTGGCCACGTCTGGGAAGCTCTCAGTATCCGCCCCACTCCCCCAGAAAATTGGAGATAGACTCTGGGACCCCGCGTGTGCGCGCGCTGAGCTGCCCCCCCGCCGACGGCCACCCTCTCTGTGCCCAGCTTGGACCTTCTCCCCACGGGGAGAGCCCAACCCCACCACACCCGCCTCCCAAGCTCCAGATTCCCCTGTAATCAAGAGCCGTCCACCTCCTCTCCTCTGGTTCCGGCTCAGCATCCCCGCTACAAATGGGGGGTGTACCCAAGGTTTTCCCTTGCAGAGGCTCCCCTAGGTCCCTCCATGGTCCGCAGCTGATTTTGCGATTTGATTTGTCCCCACAGAAATGGAGGTCACCGGCCGCTGCGCACCCCGTTTTTATCAGAGTAAGGTCTTCATAAATAGAGGCGATGGCTATCCCCCTCCAGCCGAGCCGGGGCCTGACATCCGTGCCCGCCCCCAGTTCCAGTCCGCAAACCTGCGGCGCCCCCAGCTCCTGGCCGGCGCGCACCTGTAGGCCGGCACCCTCCCGCCGGAATTGGGCGCCTTCGTTCGGGCGGGGTCACTGGACTTTATTTAGATTTTGGGGGGAGGGTGCTGGCCTTTTCAGGCCCGGCCGGGGGTCCTGGAATTCCGGGCTGTGCGCGCCGCGCAGGGAAGTTCCAATTTCGGACACTGGGCGTGGGGACATTCCGAGGGTCGGCCCTGGGGCGCCACGACGTTGGCGCTTCGCCCCTGGCGGGCCGGACGTCCCGAGCTTCTCCCCCGCGGTCGGCGGCGCCCGAGGGCGCTGGCCCCCGGCGTGGATGCTCCCGCGGGCGTGTCAGCCACAGCTGCGCTCCATCGATCCCCGCCGCCCGGCTCCGCCGCCCCCGCCGCAGCGCGCGTCTCCATCGAATCCTCATCGCTCCTGGGCCGCACCGCCCGCCGCGCTCTCGGCAAACACCGCTCTTGTTTGCGCGCGGGCACCCAGGCTGGGCGTTCGCGGGGCGCAGGGGCGTGTGTGTGTCCCTGGGGCCCCGGGGCCTCGTCCCCTCCCCTGCGGGCCGGCTTCCGCGGGCCGGGAGTTAGGAGAACACAGTTAGAGGAGGGACTCCCTCCCCCCACTGCATCACACTATCCTCTGGGGTGGGCGGTCGAGGCCCGGACGGGGAGGAGCCCAGGCGCCCGGACCTCCGGCCCCCCTCAGTTTCCCCATCTGGAGAGTGACCCGCTGGGGCTGAGGGACCCCAGGGCGCCTGAGGTCGGCCCGCTCTCCTCCCTCCGGCTCCACCTGCCTTCGCTTCCTCGAGCGCAGCCAGCGCCGGGCGGGGGGCAGAGCCTGGGGCGCCCCCCTTGTAAATAGGGTGAGGCCCGGTTGGAGGCGCAGCACGAGGGGCCCGGACATGAACGCCCCCTCCCCGTCAGGCCCCGACCCCTCCTCTCGGGTCTGTCGAGATCGGCCTCCTTCTTCACGAGCTAGAGAGGAGTCTACGGCTTTGCCCAGCAGTGAGCAGTTGGGGAAACTGAGGCCAGGCCCGCAGGGCGCGGATGGAGGCCTCCAGGAGGATGCGGGAGGGGCACGGGGAGGGCTGGGAGCTGGAGGACGCCCCGCCGCCCGGCTCGGCCGACCGCTTGGGGCCCGGGCTCGGCCGGCGGAGGACTTCCCGGGCGCAACGAAACCCGCGTCGCGCGCGCGGCTCCAGAGAGGCCCACGCGCCGCCCCCGCCGCCAAGCTCCGGCCCTCGGCCCCCGAGCGAGACCCCCGCCCCCTCGCAGCCCCCAGCGCGCTCTGGTTCTTCCCGGAAGGGAGGTTCCTTCAGCAATTAAAAATGTAAATATGTGTGTCTAATCCACGACGCGCTCTGCCTGGCAGAAAGGGGTGCGCGGATCCCGGAGCCGGGGGCGCGCGGGGCGCGGCGGAGGGTCGGCGGAGGCTGGGGGCTGGAGGCGGCCCAGGCCGGGCTGCGGCTGGGCCGCCCTCGGGACGCTTTCAGGAGTCGCCTTGTCCGGGGTCGCCGCGCTGGCTTGCGGAGCCCAGCAGGCCGGCTTCCACACCCTGGAGTATGCGGCCTCAGACCCCCCCACCGCCCCCGGACGCCACGCGGAGGCCGGGAGGACAGGCCTGGGAGAGTGCCCACCTTCCAGACGCGGAGAGGAGGCCCCAGCCGGGAGTGAGCACGACCCCCTCCTGCTCCGGGAGGGTCCGGGGGGGCCTCCGCCCCAGGTAACCCGGGCGGCATCCGGCTGCCGAGCCTCGCCCTGACCTGGCGCCCCATTAACGCGCCATTTATCTGAACACATGGCACCTTTCCGCTTGGCCAGGAAGTAGGGGGAGGCAGGGACTCCGCACCACCATGCCCGCAGGCCTGGCTGCCCCCAACACCCTTGCTGCCTCCCTGGGTGTTGGGGGGCCCCTCTCGGAGGGATCCCAGCTGAGACTGGGGCGGGGGTGCACACCCACCAGGCAGAACCTACAAGTCCAAGCTGGTGGCGGGGAGCTGGGCGGCTCCCTGGATTTGAGCCGACCTGGCAGTGCAGACCCACGCGAGCGAGGTCCTTCCCCACCCTCCCTGCGTGTCTCCTGGGCTTGGGGAGGGGGGCAGACTACAGGGCCCTCCTTCCTTCTGAGTGAGGACTGGGGGGAGGGCAGCAGCCTTCCCAGCTGGAGGACTTTGACGCTGGGTTTTGTGGGGTGTGTAGGAGTTCCATCAGGTAGGTGAGTCAAGGAATGAAAGCCCCCTTGGGATCTGGGGAAGAAGCGGCTGGGGCTGGGAGCTTGGCCTTTCCCGTCCCCAGGTTCCCCACAGGCCAGGTCTCCTTCATTAAGGAAGTGCTTGTTGAATGAGTCAATGAGATAAAGCGGGGGGCAGAGTGGGGGGTGGTGTCAGGACCAAGCCTTGAATGCCAGCCAGGGGAGGCCAAGCGGACGAGGGCCGGGCAGCCTTGAGAACAGCTCCTTCCCCACTCGGCTGGCACAGTGGACCTCATGACAGATGAGGTGGGGAGAGAATGAACCTGACCTCATGCCACGAGGGGGTGCGGTTGAGGGGGGCAGAGCAGTTTACTCCCGAGCCTGGCAGGTGCGTCCCACTGAGGGGAGGAGACCATTCTCCCTTCAACCCACAGCTCCCTCACTTCTTCCTGCCCAGGAGGTGGAGGGGGTCCCAGATTCTCCTGGGGAGTCGTGCGCCGGCAGAGCCCAGGTCCGCTGCCTGCCCCCTCCCCATTGTGGCTTCTGCAAGCTGGGGGAGCTGGGGCTCTGAGGCAGCCGCTCTAATTGTACCCACTTTCCAGATGAGGAAACAGGTGCCGGGGGTTCTGGGATCCGCAGCCATGCAGCCATGATCCAGATCATGCAGCCATGATCCAGGCACAGTCTGTAGGCCTGGGGGGCCTGGCTGCCGTCCCGGCTGACCTTGTGGGTTCCAGCTACCCAGAATGTTCCTCTGACCTGTCCTCTGGACAACCTTAGAGACCCCCAAGCCCCCTGCCCCCCACACTTGTGGGAGGCAAAGGGAAGAGACCAGAAGGGTTAGCCCACCCGCACTTGCGGGGGTCCCCTCTTCAGGGCTGGGCTGCTCACCGCTCAGATGAAGGCGGGGGGGGGGTGGTCCTGCGGTGGTCCTGGAGCCTCCCCTGCCCCTCACCAGCCAGCGACATGTGAAAGGGACCCAGAGAGGCAAGGGTCAGCCTCCCCGCACCTTTTTCCTCCTGGAAAAGCAACCCCCACCGCCACACCGTGAATGCTGGAGCCTGACCCTTGGGGGAGCGCGGAAGCAGAACTGTGGTGGGGGGAGGCTGAGGGTGGCCTCAGTTTCTCCCACCGGTAGGGGAGGGGGAGCCTTGCAGCTCCTCCTGTTTGCCGCCCTTGCCCCTCCTCTCTGGCCTCCTCCCTCCTCCTGCCCCCCCCCCCCCGGGACAGCTGGAACTGTGGGGCAGCCGCCCGCCTCCCTCAGACTCAGAGGGGTCCTGCGGCCTCCCTCTGTCATTGCCTCTGTAATAAATCCCGCACTTCAGTGGGCAGGAACGGGGAGGGGGGCTTCCCTGTCTTCCTCCCCCTCACTTTTCAAAAACACGAACACAACACAGCATTTCTCTTATTATCCAACTCCCTGGGCCTCAGAGCACGAAGACAGGCCCCTCTCCGCGGCCTCTCCGGGGACCTGGCAGAGTGGAGCCCTCACCCCTACCCAGAGGGGAGAGACAGGAGGGCTACTCAGCAGAGTGAGAAACCCGGGGGGGGGGCGTCCTTCCGGCACAGGAGGGTCCCGGGGGGGGGTGTGTTGCAGCACCCGCTGGAAAGAGAGCGGCTGGGAAGGGCGGCGGGTCCTCCCGTGGACCCCTTGCTGGTCACCCAGGTGGGAAAACCTCTCAGAGCAGGTGCCGCTCAGCTGCCCGGGAACACCGGAAAATCGAAGACCTTCGGAGCCCAGGTGCAGAGGGAAAGACGGGGTGCGGGTGTATGTGTGTTGGCCGAGCCCCGGCCCCGCGGCCCCCCAGCCGGTCAGCCCCGAGGGGCGGCTTCCTTCCCTTGCCCACGTGCTGCGTGGGGAGACTGAGTCCCAGCTCGGCTTTTGTGAGGCCGCTGACCCCGAACCTTGGGGGTGCCATCCTCCTGCGGGTGCCTTGTTGCCCGGGGATGAAGGGCACGTAGCCGAGCCCCTTTTTCGTTCCACAGGCTTCACCCCTGCCCAGTCCAGGGCACGTTGTGGGTCCCAGAGCCGCAGCCCTTACACGCATGCCTGACCCGTCCGGAGGCTCAGTTTAGCTGCAAAATGGACATAAACCACACGGGGCGAACAGGAGCGCACCTGGTAGATGACTAGGAAACGCCTGTGACAGGTGAGCCACCGAGCTGTGTCCTTGGCCAGGTGGGCGGTGAGGGCAGAGGGACCCAAAGGACCAGGGCCCGAGCCTGGGATTCCAGCTGGGCCTGGGAGGTGGGAGGGGAAGAGGGTTGGGTGGGGGGGGCCAGGCAGAGGAGTTCCTCCTGCGGATGGACTCTGACTTATGCACCCAGGGTGCTGTGCCTCAGTTTCCCCATCTGGAAAACGGGGATCACGTTGAACTGTTGTGAACCCTACAAATTAGGTGTGCGGACCAGGCCCCGGTACCTGATAAGGGCTCACATGCCTTAGTCGTTCTGATGCAGACTTGGGTCTGGGTTTGGAAGGGTGGGCTGGGCCAGAAAGACGCAGCTCAGGAAAGGGGACGGCTCAGAAGGGGGTGCTCAGGGAGTCTGCAGACGGCACCCCATTCGGCCCCGTGCTGATCCCCCCCGTCCCGTGAGGTCTCCTCTGCTCCCAGCACTGCGGGCTCCCCTCCGGTGGCCTGTGGTTTCTCTCCCCGGCCTGGGAGTCCCTGGACAAGGTTCCGAGGGTTTGGGGTGCCCCGGTGTCCCCCACACGGCAGGGGTGTGTGCCTGGGAGGTCCACTCTATTGCACCCGGAGCGCCGGGTCAGGGCCCATCCAATTCACGAGGGCAGCTGACCATACAGCATGAGAAAGCACAGGACGCGGCCCCGTGTCCCCCAGGACTCGGGAGGGCTGCTGGGCCAAGCCAGCCGGTTCCACAGCCGGAGTGTCCTGGGTGGGCTGGTGCGAGGCCTTCTCGTCCCGCGTTTCCCTGAAGCGGCATCACCCTCCCCGCTGCAGGTCGGTGTGTGGGCAAAGGCCCGTTGTGGACCGTCATTCGTGACACATCCCACGTCCCAGCTCTGGGTTCAGGACCAGGGGAGGGGCCGCGGCCCTGCCGTCTTCCTGGGGCTCCCAGCAGCCTGCTCCGGGCCCCTTTGCCTCCGCAGGTGTTTTCACTGAAGGCGTCCGGTGCCCGTAGCCTGAGCTCTCAAACCTGGTCGTCTGGAGTCCGGCCCGGCGTGTCCTGGTTCTCTACTCCATGCATCTGCTGGGTTCCTGGGCTCGTTCTCACAACTGCTCTGGGTGGCGTCGCCCTGTCCGCAGCAGGGAGGGTTTGCAAGTGTCCTTCTCGGTCTGCCCGGGGTCCGGAGAGTTGAGGTGGAGATGCGGAGAGGCAAGGCAGCCTGAGAAACAAATGAGACGAGACATGGGGAGAAGCTGTAGGGGAGACAAGTTAGTCCACTAAACCCACGTCAGGTGGTGTTAAACCCTTGCCACAGGTGGGCCACGGCGTTGGCTCTGAGCTCCCTAGCAGGCAAAACAAAAAGAGAAACACTTGCAAGCGCGTACATTTCTGTGGCCAATCACACTTTCGTAGCCATCAGAAGGCACGGTCATGGCCCTGGTTGGTGAGCAGAAGGCTAGTGTGGTCCCCGAGATCTCGACCCGCTGGCGTTGTATACCCTGAATAATGCCCTCCTATAGCCACTAAAAAAGGTGATAGGTATGTCTCCCATGGTCGTGTGTTGTGGTAGGAGACCTTTCCTAGCAGAATCTCTCCTGCTGGCCTTGCAGAGGCAAGCTGCCGTGTTATTCAGGGTCTGGAGGGAGCGACATGTTGGGAGATGGCTGGCGCGTCCCTGCGACCGAGAGCACCCCACTCCCAGACAACTGCCGGAAAGAAACAGGAACTTCAATCCTACAACCACGGGACTTGTACCGCCGGCCACGATGTGAGCTTGGACAAGGCCCTGGAACTCTCTGGAAAGGGTTTCCGCCGGACTGGCACCTGCCTGTGGACGGTGGACCAAGCAGAGGACCCCCAGCCCATGCCCAGACCACCGGCGTCTGGAAACTGAGCCATAATAGATGCGTGCGGCTTGACGCTGGGAGAGACGTGTGTGTTTCTTACGCAGCAGGCGCGAACCAGCACATGGGGACGGCTCTGCTCGCGGCTCAGCGCAGGCCTCCTGTTCCTTAGTCAGCCACGCAGATGTCCCTTATTGGCACCAGCGAGTGCCTACCGTGTGCTGGGCTCTGCACCAAGCTTTCGGCCTGGGTCTTCTTGGCTCGCTCTCCTCCAGCTGCAGGCAGCTGGGATGTCTATCGTGCTGGTTTTCCAGATGGAGAGACCGAGGCCTGGAGGTTTCAGGGAGCCTCCCTAGAACACACAGAGAGTAAGTGGGGCGGGGAGTCGTGTGGCTCCCGGGGCCCCCGTGGCCCTCCCCTGGAGGTTTGGCTCATGTCTGCATCTCAGCAGGCAATTGGCCAGCTTCCCCTGAGCAGCGGCTCTCAGAGTCAGAACCCCCCCTGCTGAATCGGTGCGCCTCCATGTGGGGTATCTCCAGGTGCGGGGGACTGGCTGTCTGTGCTTCCATGAGCCGCCCAGGGGATCCCCACACGCTTACATTTGAGAACCCCTGAGAGAGCACGTTCTGCTCTGTCATGCCTCAGGACCTTTGCACAGGCTGCTCCCTCCAGAGGAAGGCTGAGCTCTTCACTGTCCCTCTTAGCAGAGGCCACATGCCCTCGTCCTCTGGTTCCCGTTTGCCATCACCACCTCAGGGAAGGCCTCTGCCCCCCAGTCAACCAGCCCTTCGCTGTTTTATGATCTCAGCCTTCCGTGTTTCTCCTACAGTGGTCTCGTTGCTGCTGCGCTTTTGTCTCGGGAGTATTTTGCTCGGCACCCTTCTCTCCCACCAGTCTGTGAGCCCCAAGGGGGCAGGGGCTGGGGTCTGCCCACGTGGTGGCAGTGGCCCCGATGAGTGGCACCCGGCCTGGTGTGTGGCAGCGTGCGTAGTCACCGGGTAACCTACAGTGAGAGGATGGACGGACCGACAGGCCTCCCCACCTCCCTGCCTCTCAGTCTCCAGGAGAGAAAGGAAGGCACATTTCAAACAGCCTGAAATGTATCTCAGCCCGGAGCCGCTGGCAACACCCGCTCCCCCCGCGGGGCGGATCGACCCACCGAGGGCGGTGAGTGTCTGGCTTTGTGCAGGCGGAGGTGGGGGGCTCGCGGAGGGCGGGCGCTGCGCCCACACCCCCCACTCTCGGCAGACACCGGGGCAGCCGAGGGAGGGTCTGCCGCTGGGGGCTGGGGGGCTGGAGCACGGCTCCCGCAGCAGCCGGGCTGGAAAAGCCCTCTCGACACACAAAAGCAGGAAAGGCACATTAAGCCCATTATCAATATTTTGCCTGGAAAAAATACAAAAAGCATTTTCTTCTCTGAAAAATTAATATCCTGGAAAGGAGGGGAGGCTGGGTTTGATGTCTGGTGAATGGCGGGAGGGTGAGGCTTCGGTCTCCCCCCAAGTGGGCGCCCGGGTCCGTCTGTGCAGCCCTTCCCCCAGGCGACCCCCGCCCACTCCTCATCCTCGTGGCTGAGCCCCCGGCCGGCTGTGAGCCTGGCCCTCTGCGCACCTCCTCCTTCCCCTGGAGCGGGGAGCCCCCCCAGCTCTTCCCAAGTGGGCCATGTTCTTCTTCTCTCTGTTCGGGCTGCTGCTGTCCCCTCGTCCCCCGCCTGCCCCAGGAAACTCTTAGCCTACCTGCAGAGCCCAGCCCCAGGCCCTTCTCTGTGCACCTTCCCCTCCCCTCCCAGGTGGGGCCCCGCTGCCCGTCCCACCCCAGCCCTGGCTGCCCGTCCCACCCCAACCCTGCACTTTCACTCCCCTCCAGGCCCCCCGAACCCGGGGCTTCCTGGGAGCCAGGCCAGAGCTGGGGCTCTGGGACCGTGGCATTGCCACCCTCTGCCCACAGAGTGGGTCCGTACTTGGGCGATCATGGGTGACAAGGCTCCGAGCCCCTCCCCCACCAGAGGCCTCCTTCCCTCCCCGCCTGCCCCTGCGCAGGAGGCCCTCAGGCCTAGAGAGAAGATTCTGGAATCTGGCCGCATTCTTCTCCAGTCTGTTTCCCCTTGGGATCCGATTCGACACTTTGGAGACATCATGCCCTCGCGCGTGTGCGCGCCCCGAGCCCCTTCCCTGGGCAGACTCCGCAGCGCTGGTCCTCGTGCGAGGCAAATCGCCGCCCACACCCAGAACTCAGCTCACCAACAGCGTTGACCTGGGCCACTCCGGCATCCCCCACCTCCTGGGGACGAGGCATTGTTTTGACTTTAGGGAGGACACTGAGGTCCAGGAGGATCCTATGGACCCCACAGGGGGGTCTATCCAAGGGACACCTGAGGGGGGTCCCATGTGGACGCCCTGACCAACGGGGATCCCCAGATCTCCGGAAAGAGAGGGGAGCTGTTCTTGGTGCTGAAGCCAGAACCGGAGGCTCCGGGCCTGGGGAGGTTTTTCCCTTCCAGCCCGGCTGTTGGAGGTCCCCGCTCTCGCCACGGGGCTCAGACTCCGTGGCCACCCTCCCTGGGCAGGCTGGACGGCCCAATGCAGTCACCTGGGCCCTGTGTGCGGTCCAGGTCACACCACTGCATCCTAAGGGCTCACTCCAGCCCTGCACGCAGGCTCGTCCCACCCCATTCCTACGGCTTCTGTGCCCTGACCCTATCCTGCCCGGCACCTCCCACGGGCTCAGCCCTGGCCCTACAGGGCTGGGGATCCCTGAGACTATCCCTCCCTCTCCCCGCGCTGGGCAAACACACTGAGGGGAGTCTCAGCATCTGGACATTACCGTGTGACCCCACACGGACCCCCGTCCCTCTGTGTACGCCAGTGCTTTGGAGGAACTGGAGCCTGGGCTTCAGTGATCTGGGAGGACTTCCTGGGAGAAGTGGCCCCACCAGAACCCAGACAGGGAGCAAGGGGGAATGATTTTCCTCCCCCCCATCCCCCCACCCTTGAGCTGAGCTGGGGCGCCTGAGGAGGGGGCAGCGTCTCATCTGCACTGGGGAGGAGAGAGCGGAGCTCATTAGAGGAGGGGACCTGGCACGCGGCTCCAGCGGGGGGGGGGGGGGGCAGGCACCGACAAGAGAGAATATTTTATCGAGGCGGCTGCGATCTCTCTTCCAAGGCCAGTGGCCTCTCAGATATTGAGTATCCCTGTCGATGCCGGTAGCTGTAAGTGGAGGAAAAATCGCTTAATGGGCTGCTTGAGCCTCACTCAGGTGGGTGGGTGCCGGGAGGCTGAGAAAAGAAGGTGACGCTGGGCCCTTGGAGGGGCCTCTGTTCCCCCTCCCCGGGCTTGGGGGCTCAGGGAGGGGGCTCCGGACGGCTGTAGCCTCATCCTCCGCGCGATTGCTCAAAGGATCCTTGCTGCACCTGCTGGGCGCACGGCACAGGGCAGCTCACAGTCTACGGCGGCCGAGCTTCCAGCACGACCCACAATAACAGGGGCTGGGGGCCGGAGAGGTGGGGGGGGCTTCCCTAAGAAGTCAACCTTTGCCTCGAAATCCGCAGGCGGAGCAGGCGTTAACTAAGTGAAGAGAAGGGCAAACAGCATTCTAGGTGGTGGGAACAGCATGTGCAAAGGCCCGGCGGTTGGAGGAGCTCGGGGTTAAGAGGGGCTGCACTGCTGAGAGGGAGGGGCTGCCAGGACAGGGGGGAGTTACCATTATTTCCTACTGAAAACAAGCATGGTTTTCAGGAGAAGCGGATGATAACATCCCCCAGTAGACGGCGAACTGGGCTGCAGCTATGAGCTGTCCCTGCCTCCATCCTGCCCAAAGGTGTTGAGCTAGGAGGAGCGGAGGCCCGTGGTCAGGGATCCCAGGGGACGGGAGAGTCTCCGACGGGGTCACACTAAGCCAAGATGGGGTGGGACGACCGGGCTGCCCTGTCACCGTCAGGAAAGCCGAATCACAAAATAGGGATCTGCACATTTGGTTACACCTTCTGTTTTTGAGCAAGTGATCGGTGCACGGGGGACAAAACGTAAACCATGACAACAATCACACAGGGAGAAGTAAGCCTCCCCTGCGTCTCACCCTCCCCGGCCACCCCGTTCCCGCGAGGAGTATGAGCGCAGGAGCCGCCGTGACCGCTCTCAGGTGCTGGCAATCTCCATGCGCTTTTGGGCACCTGTGCCTGGTTTTGTTACCTTCCTCCCTTTCTAAAGATTTTACTTATTTATGTATTTGACAGAGATCACAAGCAGGCAGAGAGGCAGGCAGAGAGAGGAGGGAGCAGGCTTCCCATTGAGCAGAGAGCCCGATGCGGGGCTCGATCCCAGGACCCTGAGATCACGACCTGAGCCGAAGGCAGAGGCTTTAACCCACTGAGCCATCCACGTGCCCCTCTTTCTTTTTTTTTTAATAGACTCTTCCTTTGAGAATAGCTTTAGGCGAGCGGCATGTGGGGGCTCTCTCACATGGTCCCCCCACTTTCCTCCATCGTTAATGGTGTGGCGCCCTCGTCACAATTAATGAACCACGACTACACAACATTATTCATGGTTATGGTGTGAATTGTGTCCCCCGCAGAACCTGCCGGCGCAGCCTAATGTAGAAAGAGGGATTTGTATCTGACCGGGTCAGGACGAGGCCGTTTGGGGGTCTTAATGTGACAGGTCTGGTGTCCTTGTAAGAAGGGGATGTTTGGACGCAGCGCACACCTGGGGGGAAGCCATGTGACCATGCGGACAGAGACGGGGTGACGCATCGCAGACCGAGGGACACCGAAGGTGGCCAGCAAACCCCAGAAGCTGGGCGAGCCTGGGACGGCGCCTCCGCCAGGCCTCGGACCTGAGCCCGGCCTGGGACTCGCGGCCGCAGCAGGGAGAGGGGGTTTCTCTTGCTCCAGCCTCTCGGTTGTCGGCAGCCACGTCAGCAAGAGCTGCTCTAAGCCTCCGGGGCAGGTTTGCATGGACACGCGTTGCCAGTTCCTTTGGGACTGGTGGGCTTTTCACCAGGTAGACCTTCAGAATATTTCGGGCTTCGCCTCTGTGCTGCGCCCGGCCTGTGACTGCCCTCCCCGACGCCCTGTTGCTGGCTCTTCATGGTGTTTCCAGACTGTCGCTGGACCGCAAACACCGCAGGGGACAAGCTCTTCTGTGCGTGTACCGGTGGGGTAATTTCTACTGGAACACACGGGCTGGGGGAGTTCATTTACCTTTTATTGAGGACCTACTATGTGGTCGGCCTAGTTCTAAGGGACTTGGGGCCCAGCGGGGAAGGCGGTAGATGGAACGTTCTTGTCCTCGTCAACCTTGCGTCTTGCATGTGCCCGTGCGGTTTTGTTAGGCACATGTGCCTCCCGGAAAGTTCCATTCCTGTTGATGCGGTCACCGAAAGCGCATCGTAATTGTGACTGTGTGTGTGAGACACGGGGCTGTGAGGGGGTCCCAGGGTCCCCTCCCCTCCTGGACTCATGCAGGTAGAGGTAGGGGGCACCGGGCCCAGGCCCCTGGAGGGGCAGGAGAAGCCAATCAGCAAACATGTCAATCACTTGATCAGTTGAATTGGGTTAATAAAGCAGCCAGATGGGGAGATGACTTCGGAAATCCATGCGCCCAGCCGTGTCCAACGGGGACAGCGTCTTAGGGCAGCTGGCCCCCCCGTCTTGGCCGGCATGGTGAGGGTCTGGGAGACACACCCTGGGGTGGGGGGACCTGCTGTCTAGGCCTCGGCTTCTATCAAGGGGGCCTCCACACTGGTGATGGTGTTAGGGTGCTGGGCACAGGCAGCCTGGGCAGGTAGCCTCATGGCACGGCGGTGCCTGTCCAGCCGTCCTGTCCCGGGCTCCCTCGCGCCAGCATGCACCGAATGAATGCATGAGCAGGATCGTGGAGAGTTCTCCAGGACTGACGCTGCGGGACCCGCGAAGCCGAAGCTGGGGTCCCAGGGCAGGCGGGCAGGTAAGCAGAGGGCCGGGAAGGGCCAGAGTCCCCGTGGTGGGGACAGCAGGAGGGCAGAGGCAGCCAGGCAGGGACACAGCGGCTGCAGGAAGTGGGAGCTGAGGCACGCTCACACACGAGCAAACACACACGTGTTCTCACACACTTGCACATGCACACACACAGATGTCTACACCGGCATGTACCCTGTGTGGGCACCCATACACTCACGTTTGTGCACACACTCACACACACACCTGCGAGCGCCGAAAATAAACACGGAGGCACCCGGGCCACACACACGCACCCAGTCACACCTTACACTTACACGTTACACACTCACAACACGCACGCACACTTAACACGCACACCGTTGCATGCAGCTTCCGCCCCCCTCCCCCCACTCCCTCGTACAACGCACCACCCCCGCTGTGCCCATTTACACGCACGCACGCAGGCCCCCACTCCCGCGCACGCTCGCGCATGTGCACACCCTCACTCGCAGTCTGCTGGCGCAGCCCTACACCGAGACGCACGCGGAGTCACACTCCTGCTCGGACACACTCATCACGTCCGCTCAGGCCCGCGTGGAGCCGTCCCCATGTTACAGACCCAAGCGGCCATTTTCCAAACAGCTCGTCCTTTGATAAATCCCAGCGTTTTCATCTTGCACAGGAATTGGCTCACCTCCGCCTCCCTCCCTCTCCCCACTCAATAACCAGGTTAAAATAAAAATTGAATTCCAGCATCTGCTTTCAAAAATAACCCCCCCATCCACCGGTCAATGCAGCCTTCCTCCGCTGTTAAGAATTAGAAATGCGAAGGCCGCGAGGCCGCTGCACACTCCTACGGTGCAAACAAAACAGGGAAAGTGCAGAGTGTCGGTGCGGGTGACGGGCTCCGGCTCTGCACACTCTGCACGGGGCACCGCGCCCCCGGTTTTCGCTGCGCGGCCTTTGCTCTCTCCCCCTTCCTTCCGAGCGAGACCCACAGGTGTGCGCCGCGTGTGAGTGGGGGCACCTGGGGCCAGGTAAGGGCATCTTGACACCGCGCTCGGCTGGAAGTGCGCAGCCAAGCTGTCGTGTGCACTAGTTAAAACAACACACCCCGGGGAACCTGGGTGGCTCAGTGGATTAAGCCGCTGCCTTCAGCTCAGGTCATGATCTCAGGGTCCTGGGATCGAGCCCCACATCGGGCTCTCTGCTCCGCAGGGAGCCTGCTTCCTCCTCTCTCTCTGCCTGCCTCTCTGCCTACTTGTGCTCTCTCTCTGTGTCAAATAAATAAATAAAATCTTAAAAAAAAAAACAAAAAAACAACACACCCCTTCGTGAAGGGTAATTCAGTCTCTGTTCCCGCGAAGAAAGAAGCGCTGTTTCCCCCCCACAGGAAACCCTGGCGTTTTAAAAAACAGCATCTTTGGGGCGCCTGGGTGGCTCAGTGGGTTAAAGCCTCTGCCTTTGGCTCAGGTCATGATCTCAGGGTCCTGGGATCGAGCCCCGCATGGGGCTCTCTGCTCCGCGGGGAGCCTGCCTCCTCCTCTCTCTCTGCCTGCCTCTCTGCCTACTTGTGATCTCTGTCAAATAAATAAATAAAATCTTAAAAAAACCAGAACCAACCAGCATCCTTCTTTGACCACATTCCCGTGTTCGTTTTTAGGAGCCCAGCTAGGGGCTGGAGGCTTTGGGATTTTGTGTTCGGACCGAGCTGGAAGGTTTAGGGCACCCCCTCTCCCCGTAACCAGCGTCTTCCCTGCAGTCTGCAGCCGGGCGCCTGGGCCTCGCCCTCCCGGACTTCCGAGCGGGGCTGGGCGGGGGCCCGGCCGCGCTTCTCGGGGACTGTCCACCCCCGGCCTCGGGTCGCGGGGACGGGGGTCAGCGCCTGGGCCAGCTCCGGCGGGGGCCGGCGGCGCGGGGAGACGTCGGGGCAGGGGTCCTGGCCCGCCTCGGCCCGCCTCGGCCCGCCCCGCCCCGCCCCGCCCCGCCCCCACCGCGGGAGGCCGTGCGGCCCGAGATAAGAAACGGGTCAATAAACTTTCTTTCCGAGGCGGCCCGGCTGCGGCGTCTCCCCGGCCCCCTTCCCGCCCGCAGCCCCCTCCGCGCGCCGGGAAAGGTCAGACGGGAGGCGGCATCGACCCGCGCCCGCAGCCCGGCCCCCGGCCACGCCGCGGCCGCGCTGACCGACTGACCACGCGCCGCCCGGGAGCCCGCCCGCCGCCGGCCAATGGGAGCGCGCGGAGCCGCGGTTGCCGGGCAACGCGGGAGAGGGGCGGGGCCGGCGCGGCGAGGGAGCCCGGCGGCCGCGATCAATCGGGCGCCCGCGCGCATGCGCGGCCCGCGGCCGGGAGGGGGGCTGCAGCCGGCGCCCAGTGGCCATCGATCGCCGCGGCCCGAGGCGCTTAATAAGCTCGGAGAAGGGCTTGAGGGAGGGCCCGGGCGCCCCCCCGCTGCCGTCAGTAATAATAACAACAACAGCGAGGGCAGCCCCCCACCCCGCGCCCGCCGCCCGCTGGACCCTCCCCCGCCCCGACTGCCCACCCCGGTCCTTCGGCGCCGGCTTCACCCCGGAGGTTGCCCGAGTTGGCATCCGGTCCCCACCGCCCCCCAGCTGGGTGGGCTCGGGCCTCCCGGCTCGGCCCTGCGCCCTGGGGTAGCCGGGGGCTCCGTGGGGCTCAGCGGGCGTCGGCGCGCATCAGGGGCCCAGCCCGGGGGAGTCGCTGGCTCGGGGACAGCGGCTGCCGCAGAACAGGCCGGTCCTCCCTCTTCTCTGCCTCCGCTTCGCCTTCTGCCCCCATGTCCTCTCCCATGACAAAGGTCCTCCAAACCGGCCTGCAGGCCTTCGGTGGGGCATGGAGCTGCTGACCTGCCCCTTCCGGATCACCATTTGGACTCTGTCTTTAAAGGCAGGTCCGTCATGGTGTTGAATGAAGAGTCCCTGGAGGCATGAGTGTGGTGGAAACACAAGGAGGCCGGCTCCCAGCACCGGGGGCACCCAGCACCCGGGGCTCCCAGCACCCGGGGCTCCCAGCACCCGGGGCACCACAACCCTTCCCCGCACCTTCCAGCCCTTATCTCCCCTCTCCCAAGGTTCGTGGGGTTTTCTTGGGGCGGCTGCTGTGAGGTATCTCAGTGTCACAGTCTCAGTGGCTTGCCCAGCAGAGATGTAGCCCCCTGAGACCCAGGGCTGGGACCCCCCCCCCCCCCCGGCCCAGGGAAGGCTCCTTCCAGCCCCTTCCCGCTTCTTGGGGTCCTTGGCAGCTCTTAGCAGCCATCAGCTTGTCACGGCCTCACCAGAGCCCTTTCTCCACCATCCCCTGGTTGTCCTCCGTCCGTGTCTCTGTGTGTCTCTCCTCTTCTTGTAATGACACCACTCACTGGACTCTGGGGTCACCGTGGCGCGGGATGACGTCGTCTTGACTCGATTGCACGTGCAGATGGTGTTTCCGAGTAAATCCCTGTTCTCAGGCTCTGGGTGGATGTGAGTTCGGGGGATGCGCGATTCAGCTCGTCACAGGTGGGCACAGGGGGAGGGGGCCGCGAAGGGGGTCCTCTCCAGAGTCCCAGGAATTGCTGAGCACAACTGGGTCTGGGCGGACACCCTGGGAGGAGGCCGACACAGGCCGGGGGCTCTAACGAAAGGAGTTCGTGTGACCTCCAGCTGTCACATGGCCTGTGCCTGTCCCTTTACCGGGTGGCCGTATTGCCCCGTCTTCCTCCCCCGCTGTCTTCCACAGGCACCCAGCATCCCACTGCGCAAGGGGCATGGCTGTTTGTCCACCACCCTGGGGCAGCAAGGCCGGGCCCAGCCCCCTTCGCTGTGGGAAATGGCAAAATGGCATCTGCTGGGTGAAGCAGGTTGACCCCGCGTGGGGGGAGAGCGTGGAGATCTCAGACGGGGACAAAGCACCGGAGGCGCCTGCCCCGTGGGGAGCCAGCCTCCTCCCAGGGTCGGGGATGGGCTGCTTCTCCCGGGGCGAGTTTTCTGTTCAGTTGGGGTGAAAACACATCACAGGAAATTGGCCCTTTTAAAGGGCACAATTTGGCCGAGCCTGGGGTGTTCGCAGAGGCTGCGGGTGTCGCCGGTACCTGGTCCCAACATGTTCATCTCCCCCAAGCGAAACACTGTTCCCTCACGAGCCACCCGCGCCCTGGCCCCGGCTCCTGGCACCCGCTGCCCCACGTTCTGTTGACGAGCGTGGACCTGTCACACACGTGGAGTCACTCGCCGTGCGGCCTTCTGTGTCCGGTTCCCTCCCCGAGCCCTCCCGTCCCCGTGGCTCACCCGCACCGTGGCACGTAGCGGAACTGCAACCCGTTAGGAGGCGCCTGGCTGGCTCAGTGGGCGAGCGATGGTTGATCCCAGGGCTGTGGGTTCGAGCCCCACACTGAATGGAGAGAGCACTTGAAAATAAAACCTCGAAAAAAACGATCTTGGGGTGCCTAGGTGGCTCAGTGGGTTAAAGCCTCTGCTTTCAGTTCGGGTCATGATCTCAGGGTCCTGGGATCGAGTCCCACATCGGGTTCTCTGCTCAGCGGGGAGCCTGCTTCCTCCTCTCTCTCTGCCTGCCTCTCTGCCTGCTTGTGATCTCTGTCTGCCAAATAAATAAATAAAATCTTTAAAAAAAAAACGATCTTTAAGGAAAGAATTAATTTTTTAATTGTGGCAAAGTATATGTAATATTAAATTCACCTTTTGGGGTGCCTGGGTGGCTCAGTGGGTTAAGCCTCTGCCTTCGGCTCAGGTCATGGTCTCAGGGATCGAGTCCCGCATCGGGCTCTCTGTTCAGCAGGGAGCCTGCTTCCTCCTCTCTCTCTCTCTCTGCCTGCCTCTCTGCCTACTTGTGATCTCTCTCTCTGTTAAATTAAATTTTAAAAAATTTTTAAAAAATCTAAATTCACCTTTTAGCCGTCTCTAAGCGCACGGCTCCGCGGCAGGAAGCAGACTCACCCTGTCCTGCGGCCACCCCCAAACTCCCTCTCACACGGAGACTCCGTCCCCACGAAGCACAGACTCCCCACCCCTGCCCCGGCCCGGGTCCGACGCTTTCCTCTCTGTCTATGCGGACGGGACTTCTCTGGGGCCCTACTGGGAGTGGGGACCTGCAGGACGGGTCCTTCTGCGTCCGGCTCCTGTCGCTGAGCCCCGTGTCCTCAGGGTCCCTCCCTCCTGAGGCTGGACCATGTTCCCATGTGGGGACGGACGGTGCCGTGGATGGACAGTGGGGTGTTTTCACCATTTAGCCGTTGTGAATCGTGCTGCTGGGAACACCGTGTGTCTCAGCGAGCCTCCATGCGGCAGGTGGGGGGGCGAACAGCTTCCACATGGGACCAGGTACCCCCACTCCACATGAGACTGAGCCTGGAGGTCCAGCTGAAGGGAAGATGCCGGTGGGGCTCCTGCGCAGGGTCCCCGGTGTGCGGCAGGACCCCCTGACTCTGAGCCCCAGCCACGCGGCCCGGGCAAACCAGTTCCCGTGGCTTGGGCCCCAGTCTCCTCCTCTGGAAGACGGAAGGCGCGAGATCCTTTCCCTCGAAAGCCCCAGCACAGTCCCTCCGCGACGCCGAGCCCGTCCTCTGTAAAGGGTTCTTGCTGCTGCTGCCATCATGATGACTTTGGAACAAAACATCGTGGTATTCTGACCGCCAGACCCTGGGAAGCCTCCATCCCCTCCCGCCTCTCGCCTCCCTTCGGGCATCCCCAGCCCTCGGGCGGCAGACAGATACGAACGTTGTCGTTATTTCTGATTTAGCCCGGGCCCCCGAAGAAATACATTTTCTTCAATTATTAATCATCGAGGTGTGAGAGATCCAGAGGAATGAAATTAGCTTCCTGACCTTTGGGGAGAAGGACACAGGGGTGGGGAAGGGGCAGCCCCTGCTCCAGCAGGGGTCCTATGGGGGCCCTGGGGTGTGGCCCGAGACTCCAGGGTGGGGGAGGCAGGGGTCCCAGAGTCGGGAGGCAGGAGAGGGGGTCGCTGCGGGGAGGTGGAGAGGGAAGCCACGGGTCTTTCTTCCCTTCCCTCCCTCCCTCTTAGGGGCCGGCGGGGTACAGGGTCATACGGCACGTGGGGTGAGGGATCTGGGGGGGCAGGACCCCAGCTGGCTTCAGTTTCCGAGCTGCTGGAGGCGGATCCTGCCTCGGCCTCCCCCCGTCCCCACCAGAGCACCCTCCTGGTCTCTGCCACAAATGTCTGACTCCACCTCCTGCCTCCTTCTCCTGTACGGCCCGCAGCAGCCCCTGCCACATGCCAAAGCCCCCTGGGAGCCCCCAGTCCTGGCCTGGGGGAGATACCCCAAGACACAGCTGGGCCTGGGCGTGTTGGGCGGCGACAGAACCCAGGCAGGAGGACAGAGTGCAGGTGGGTGACTGCGAGGACAGCTGGAGTCTGGGGCATGGCTCCGTGGGACGCTGGTGGGAGGCTGGATTTGCAGCTGGATGGGCCATGGGGAATAGGGAGCTATGGGGGGACTTAGGGCAGGGAGGGGTGGTCCAGGTTGGACTTGAAATGTCCCTACGGTGAGAAAAAAACAAGAAAAAGAAGAGAAAGTTCCCTGGGGAGCCGGGAAGGGGTGCCGGTGGGTGGGGGTGGTGGCGGAAGAGGCCAGGCCAGCCGGGCTGCTCCAGGCAGAGCTTGCAGGGGAGGATGCTAAGTCACTGCTGTCGCTCCGAGCCCCGAGGCTCGCCTTCCTCTGGGATTGGAAACCAGACCTCACTCCTGCCCGCTCCCCTCCCGTTCAAGGACTGGTCACTGCCAGCCGTCCTCGGGGTCTCCTGAGTGCCCCAGGGTGCGTCCGGCCTGCAAGCCTGAGCGGGCTTTCCCCTCTGCCTGGGACCCTTGCCCCCGGCTGAGAGGGAAAGGGGGCAAAGGAGACGCAGAACCCGTCCGCTCTAAGGAGGACCGGACTCCGCCCCGGGCGCGGCCACAGTACCCATTTTACAGAGAACAAAACGGAGGCCCAGAGAGCCTAAGAGACGCACTGCGGGTCACACAGCCTGTGGAGGAGCCGGGTTCCTGTCTTCATGCCGTGTCGCCCCAAACCCCTGGAGAAGCGTTTGCGGTCAGGGCGGCCGCACACTGGGCCGGCGCGGGGAGAGGGGCGGTGGGGGGGGACAGGGGTCCGAGCCGCTCTGAGGGCGGCGGAGGGGCGTGGGGAGGGGCGCAGGCCGGCTCTGCAGGCGCACAGTGGGGCGCTGAGGCTGGAGCCTGCGGGCGCGGGGCAGGTGCGCGGTCCTGCGTGGGGCCGGGGCCGCCGGCCGCCCTTCCTCCCGGCTCGCTCAGCCCGCCTGATCAGCACAGAGCGATCGATGGCGTATTGAGCACTTTTCAAGCTTCGGTGATTTTCGTGGATTCAGTGTAAACCGCAGCCTGGGCCCCCGCTCCCATCGACCTCGGGCGGAGGCGCCCTCCCCGCTGCCTGGCCCTGCGCCCCAGCACCCGGCACAGAGAGAAGGACTGGGGGGGCGCGGACAGGCCAAGGCGGGGGAGGGTCAGGGCGGGCAGAGCCGGGCAGGCACGGGGTGGGGGGAGGCGACTGGGAGCCCCGGAAGGTGGGGGCAGGGGGCAGTGGCCTGCCAGAGGTGTTAGATGGTCCCTCAGGAAGGAGGCCGGGCTAGGAGAGGGCAGGGGCTGGGTCTCGGCTCCCCACCCTTCCAGGCACCACTCCCTGCCTGGAATCCCGCTCTCGGTCCCCCAGGACTAGGCCTGGTTGCAGCTCCAAACCCGGGGCTATTTCTGCTTCTTGTGGTTCTCGCCTCTGGATCTCCCCTTCCTCTCGGACACCGAGCGCCGTTGTCTGCCCACAACACTGGCCACTCCTGAGCCAGCGCGAGGGTTCCTCCCACAGCTTGGGGGGCTTTCCGTGCTGGGGAGCGGATTTCCGCAGCGCATAGCGGTTGCACAGGAACCCGGGCAGAATAATCCCCCCGAAGCTGCTTTGTCCGTCCACCTAACAGACCCGCTAGCGCGCCCGTTCACCGACTGTCCCTTCGGGCCTTCCTCCGTCCACCCACCTGCCCACTGGCTCACTCCCGGGCGCACCCATACACCTGCCTTTCGCCAGGACGCTCCTGTTTAGCCATCGCCCATCCGCCCACCCGCCCACACAGGCCCACAAAGCACGTGCCCAGCACGCGCCCAGCACCGTGTGCGACGGCTCAGCCGACCGTCCGTCACGCGCCTACTCCCTGGTTCACCGTCCCTCCTCCTGCCCGTTCACCGACCCATTCATGGGGCCTTTTGGCCAACTACGCATCCACCCATCCATCCGTCCATGCATCCATCCATCTGTCCATCCATCCACCGTTGTCCATCCCTCCTCCACTCATCGAATCACCCATCCATCCTCCCACCCCCCACCAATCCATCCATCCGTCTGTCCGTCCACCCATCCGTCCGTCCACTCCTCCGTTGACTCACGCTTCCAAACTCTTACCATTCATCTGTTCGCTCATCCGTCCATCCCCCACCCAGACACCGACCGATACGTCCGTTCTCCACGCACAACCATGCACTCACCTGCCGCACTCACCTACCCAACCACCCGCCGTCCGCCCAGCCGGCCGTCCCTACACCCACCGCGCGTCACACAGCTACCCTGCGCTCCCCAATATCCACGCATTCATGCCTCCGTGTGTCCGTCCCTTTAGCCACCCACCCCACAGCCGGCAAGCCCTTCCTCCACCGACACCCGCAAGGCTCAGCCACGAGTGCGGCCATCCATCCGTCCATCCGTCCGTCCGTCCATCCAATCCCTCATCCGTCCACTCATCCTTTGTCCCCTCCCTCTGCACGTCCGTGTGTTTGCGCACCAGCTGGGGTCCACCTCTCCGCACAGTCCTTTACCTCTCACGGCCAGCCAGCCACCCTTGGATACATCTACTGATCCATTCACCCTCCGTCCACCTGTCCTTCCCCCTGTCCGTCCAGCAGCCCGTCCGGCCACCTGCTTCACACTCGGCCTCTCCGTTCGCATCTGCCCCAAGCACTTCCCGTGCCCATTTCCGCGCCGCCCGCTACTGCTCTCTGGGGATCAAGGTGCGAGTGAGCTGGTTCCCCCTGTATTCCCAGACCAAGGTCATGGCGCCCGCACACGAAGAACCACGTTCAGCCCCGACAAGGGCTGACATGACCCAACCCCTCACCAGAAGGAGGCCCCGTTTGACAGCTGAGCCGATGAAAACCTGCCCAAGTAGGGAGGGGGATGCCAGCTACTGCCTTTGCGGGGGCCACAGCAAGACTTGTGGGGCCACCGCAAGACCCGAGCTTGGCCGAGGCTCCCTCTCTGATTCTGCTTCCCTGCGGTGCCTCACCCGGGGCTGCCCCCGCTCCTCTGTCTCTGCCTGCCTCCCCCCCCACCCAGTAAATCTGCGCTCAGACGCAGCAGGGGAAAGGCACGTGAGGCCCCACAAGGGGCTTATGCTCTAGCTGGGAGACAGGGCAAAAGCCAGCAAAGAAGCGAAGGAATAGAATCATTTGCCGCCAGGCTGATCCCAGAGGCCTCTGCTCCCGGTGGACGGGCACCTGGGGATGGGTGCCTGCCCGCTTCCTCCTCTCCCGGCCCTGGCGGATGCTGAACCCGGGGTCCCCCAGGCCCCGGAGCCGGGGAAGCAGCCGGGGGGAAGCGGGGATGGGGGGAGCGGCCATGTCACCGCGGAAGAAGGAGGCGGCGGCTCTGAAACCCCCTTTCATAATTAATAAATGAAGAATATGGTTGTTAATCGATGGAACTGTGAAGAGAATATTGATTCCAACCTCACGCTATTTTTTTGTGCCGCTTAGATTTTTACTCCTCATTTAGAACAAGGCTTCCCCGGGGAGCTCTTAAAGCCCAAAGATATTTGTAGGAGTCCAGTGGGGCGGGGGCATGTCGGGGCCGGACTGCGGGGTGGGGGGGACTTGCGGGGGCAAAGGACAGCGGGCGGGGGCAGGGACGAGGCCGAGAAATATTATTTATCACCAAAGTTGCCGAATCACTGTCTTTCCCTGAAGCGTCCATTTGCATATTTGATTAAGGATCAATTATTGCGGGTATCGGGAAAGGTCATTGGCCAAATCCCCACCAGGCCGTGGGGGACGTTTCGGGGTTAGAAAAAATAAATCTCGTTATTAGTTTTTATTCCATAAACACTGCCCGTCCACGGCGCCACCGCTGTAGCAAAATGATGATAAGGAACGAGCGAACACACAGAAAACCTGTCCGGCCGTTCCAGGGAGAAACCCCGCGACCTCTCACCTGCAGGGGGGCACATTCGTGTCGCATGACTGTCCTCGGATATTAAAGAACTTTACAAAAACGGCTTCACACGGCCCGACCTGTGTCAAGAGGTTAGCTGTTCTTTCTGATTAAAAACACGTCACCGGCGTCAGAAACGGTCGGCAAATACCGAGAAGTTTCATGGAGAAAATGTGATTGCTGACGATTTCGTTCCTCGGGACGGCTGTTTCGGGTTTTTCTCAAATAAGCGTTTATCCTGGAATAATTCTAGGCGTACAGAAAAGGTGCGAGGACAAGGCAGAGCCCCGCCCCGCCTTGCCTCCCCGGGCGCGAGGGTCTCTACGACCCGACCCTCAGCGCGTCGGCCACGAGGGCAACCGAGCTCTGTGCTGCGGCCTACAATTTGGTCCCCCTTTTGCCAGGTTTCTCAGAACCGGAGCAGGACTCCGCAGGGCGTTGCATCCAGCATGGTTAGGGTATACGCGGGGTATGGATGTGCCCATCTCGGAAACAGGCAATCGAAATGCTGTTTCGCGACCTCTTTTTTTTTCTAATTAGTGTGATATTGTGAGCATCTTTAGGCCAGTAGGCGAGCATCTTTCTCACAGCGTTTGATAGCTGTATTGTGTCTGCGGATATAACCCAGTTTATTTATTTCTCTTTTCCTTTTTTTTAAAGATTGAGGTGAAATTCACATATCACAAAATTAAACATTTTAAAGTGTGCCATAGGGGCGCCTGGGGGGCTCAGTGGATTAAGCCGCTGCCTTCGGCTCAGGTCATGATCTCAGGGTCCTGGGATCGAGTCCCGCATCGGGCTCTCTGCTCTGCGGGGAGCCTGCTTCCTCCTCTCTCTCTGCCTGCCTCTCTGCCTGCTTGTGATCTCTGTCTGTCAAATAAATAAATAGAATCTAAAAAAATAAATAAAGGGTGCCATTAAGTGGTTTCTATCAAAGTCACAAAGTCGTGCAATCATGTCGATCATCAAACCCCAGAAAAACGCTCTGCCCCCCTCGGCAGTCTCTCCCTACCCTCTCTCCAGCCCCCGGCCCCCACGAGCCCCCTTCCCGTCCGTGGAGGAGCCCGGTCTGGGCGTGTCACAAGCGTGGACTCTCACCCCGTGGGGCCTCCTGCGTCTGGCCCCTCCCTGCGCGTCGTGTACGCATGAGCACATGTCAGACCCTTGCTCCTGCCTGCGGCCGACTAGTGCTCCGCTGCGTGCGTGCACCTCGCCGTGGGCCTCCGTCCTGCGTGGAGGGGAATTGGGTCCCTTCCGCATTTTGACTCCTGCGAGTCCTGCGTCTATGAGTATGTGTGTGCATACTTGTGTGGCACCTGTTTTCGATTCCTTGAGGTCTCCGCCTCCGTGTGGGTTTGCCGGTCGGACGGTGACTCTCCGGTTAACCGGATGTCCCAGCTGCCGTGCGCAGCCAGCTATCACTTAAGCCTCCACGGTTTTCTCTCATTCACTGGGGCGCTGGGATGAACCTCTTTGTGCTACATCTTCCCTGACGGCCTGCGAATGATCGTGTCGGCGAGTGAGAAGAAGTCTTCTGAGAATGGGTTCCAAAGCAGCTCTCGGGGCTGTGGGCTCCCCCTCACCCGAGCTCGGGCGACACCAGGGCAGTGGGTGTGGTTACTCTGTTCCATTCTGCAGACCTCGTCCTCATCTTTATCATCTTCTCTCATCGGGGCCACGTGTCCTTGCCTTTGTGAATTGCTTGTTCTGATGTTTTGCCCATTTTTCATCGGGGGTGCTTTGTGTTTTTCTTATTGTAGAGAATCTCTTTGTTTTTGAGGATACGAACTTGGCCATTGAGGTTGTTTTGTTTTTTTTAAAGATTTTATTTATTTGACAGACAGATCACAAGTAGGCAGAGAGGCAGGCAGAGAGAGAGGAGGAAGCAGGCTCCCTGCCAGCAGAGAGCCCGATGTGGGGCTTGATCTCAGGACCCTGAGATCATGACCTGAGCTGAAGGCAGCGGCTTAACCCACTGAGCCACCCAGGCGCCCCGGCCATTGAGTTTTAAACACGTCTCTTTTATCATTTTTTGGTTTATCATTCACTGCTATTTTTTGTCACAGAATTTTTAATTTTCTGCTTGATACTATCTGCCTTCGGTTTCTTGCTATCAAAGTCTCCCTCCACCCCCAAATCACAGACCTTCAGTTACCCTCGAACCACCGCCTGTCCTCTCAGGGCAGTGCTTTCGCGACATAGGTCTGAAGTTTCACTCCACCTAGGATTTGCTTATCTCCCTCCGTTGTCTCTTGCGTGCTTCTCATCAAAGAATCCAAACCACACAGAAAGACGTGCATTCGGTAAGCAGGAAGCTCATACAGCGGCGTGTCCCCTGCGGAATGTCGTGTCGTCCCCCCAGCGACGCCCTGGCCTGCGTTCACAAGCTTGCTGATCTGCAAGTCGAGGCACAGAGAGATCAAGGCCGCTGCGGGAGCTCACACAGCCGGTCCGCAGGGCGCTGGGCACTGACCCCAGGTGGGCTGTGCCGAGCTTCCCGTCCCTCCACGCTCACTCCTACCCCTGAGATAAGAGAGGAGGTGGGTGTGCGTGACGTCACATGCGTAGGAGCCCCACACACACCCGCGGCTGCACATCCTGCTTTGCTCCCGTGGCAGCCGATCCAGGCAGCTTCCTACGTCCAGACACAGGTAAGGCAGCCCCACTCTTCTCAGAGACGCCAGAACAGTCCGCGTGCGTGTGCGTGTGCGTGCGGATGCCTCCTGGGAGCGCAGCCATTTGGATGACAGACGTCATCCGGGACAGATAACGTCTGCTCCTCTGCTGGCCTGGCCCTCCTGCTCTGTGCCCTGCGAGGCCCAGCCACGTGCCTTCGTGCTCCCTGGTTCCTGTGAGGGGTTTGGCCACCAAGGAGCTCTTGCAGGAGGTTGGGGGGTGGAAGGAGGAGTTCAAGGATGGACCCTTGTGGCTTCTCATATCACCCAAACCTCCGTAAAAACAAACGCAAGGACTGAACAGCAGCGGTCCTTAGTGAACGTGTCTCCGTCTTCGTGTGTGTGCGGCATCTCTCCCTGCCAGAGACGCTCGGGGCGGGACCTGCTGGTCCTCAGGAGCCTTAATGACGCCACATGACGCGGGCCTCCGTGCACAGGTCTGTGTGTGCACCGCACTGATGTACATGACGTGCACTGCTCACGGGATCGCTTGATTTGTGGAGCTCCTCTGTGCTGTCGACTGCCATGGACGGGACGGACTGGGTGACCGTACGGCCGGCTCCTGAAACCAGAGGCGGCCTGCTGGGGCAGACACACCCCAGGTTGGTTCTCCGGGAGTCCTGGCCTTGTCTAGTCCCCTCCCCTTGAACGTGCCATGACCTGGGACCGGCTCCTAACACACAGAACGTGGAAAAGGCAGACGTCCTGAAGGTCCCCACTCAGCTGACTTAATTAATGAAATGGAAGATTACCCTAGGCGGGCCTGACCTAATCAGGAGCCAGACTGCAAAGAGGGCCCAGGTGTTCCTTAAATCCCAGACTGAGATTCTGCCTTGGTTGCTGGGCTTGAAGAAGCCCTCTGGGGGGGCTCCCGTGGCCGTAAGGAACTGAATTCTGCCAACAAGCCCGGGAACCGGGAGGAGGTCTGTAGGCAGGCGGAGCGGGGCCTGGCTCTGCGGGGCACTGGTTAGAGAGCCCAGCCGCCTGGGGGCCCAGAATCCAACCTAGGAATGCGACCTGGGAAGCGGCGAGGTCGCGCACTGGCGTTGTTCAGGGAGCCAGGTTTGCTGTCTTGGGTTCGGCGGTGGGGCGAACTCACAGATGTGCGCCCAGCGAGAACGGGTCCCCGCGTCTCTCCAGCGGGTTCCGCCGCTAGGCTCACAGCCCCCGACGCGCGCGAGCGGAGCCCAGGGGCGGGCCATCAGCCGTCCCTGTCCCCATGAAGCTCTCGCAAAACAAAATCCGAAGGTCGCGCCTCTTCCCCAGTTTGCTGGGGTGGAGACCCTGAGGGGCGCAGACACATACTTTTCCAGGAAAAACAAAGTCAAAGAACATCTGACAGCCGTGTACGGTGGCGAGAGACTTCCAGCCCCTCGGGAGTGGGTTTTCTTCCGCGTCGTGAAGGAAACAGACCGCTGCCTGGTTCTCTCCGCCCGCGCCCCCTGCCGCGCCCTCGGCGGCCTCGCCCCAGACAGCGAGAAGAGCCCCCAGTTCCCGAGAGATTGCCACACGCTTTGCTTTGCTGTTAGGTCGGGAGTGTGGCTCCGTGGTTATTGCCATTTCACAATATTTTCTTCTTCTTTGTGTTCCGCAGAAAAAACTGCCCCCAACGTCACACGGATCTTAAAATCCCATCAACTCAGGGCACCTGCGCGGCTCAGTGGGTTGAGCCTCTCCCTTCAGCTCAGGTCATGATCTCAGGGTCCTGGGATCGAGCCCCATGTCGGGCTCTCTGCTCAGCGGGGAGTCTGCTTCCCCTCTCTCTGCCTGCCTCTCTGCCTGCTTGTGATCTCTGTCTCTCTGTCCAATAGATAAATAAAATCTAAAAAAAAGATTTCAAAAATCCCGTCAGCTCCCAAGTGTGTTTTCTGCCACGTGAACTGTAGAATAATTTGGTTCAGTTCTCCCTCACCCTGTGGGGGGAAAACTGATTGGAATTTTGATTGGTATTGAAATAAAAACGTATGGATTAATTTAGAGGACATCGGCGTGTGTGTTACGGGGTCTCTTCCCTCCGCGTCTGGGCCGCTCTCTGTTGATTTCAGGCTCTGTTTTCGTCCTTCAATGGCAGATCGTTTTCAACATCCTGCCTGTGTCGTAACTGGGTTTTTTTTCATTATTTCTGAAGACGTTCGAGTTTTTATTCTCTCCGCCGCGGACGCATTATTGTCAGTCTTGCCACCTTCGTCCTCGCCGGTTGCTGCCGGTCCGTGGGGAGCCGTTGCCGGGCTCCGTTCATGCTGTGACCCCTTGAATACTCTCCTGGTTCTTCATAAATTCTCTTGGTGTTTCCATGACAGGATGACACCCTCCGCCAATAGCGAGGGGCAGTGGGTTGGTTTCCTCCTGGGGCCCTGACAGTGAGCTGATGTCGCGGCCGGCTCGGAAACCCCCCGACTTGGCCGTCGTTAACCGGACCGTCTTGTCCTGTCTTATCGCGTGGGCTAGCTCTTCCGGCGTGGCTTGAAGCCCGGCGCGATGTGGATGCCTGGCTTTGGGTAGCAGGCGTGGAGCAGAAGGCCTCCTGGAAAAGAGATAGAAGGGGTCGACCCCATCAGAGGGACCTGGGTGCCCCCGTTCGGTGCTCACGGTCCCTGTGCCGTGGGCTTCAGAGGCGTCGGGACAGCCACTTGGGGCGGCATCGGTGTGGACCTCATGTCCGGCTCTCGGCTGCCGCCTGGACACCGCGTCCCTGTTCCAAGCACAGATGGGCCACCGGGGAAGAAGTAGAAGGTATGACTGAGACTCTTTCTTCACGACGTTCTCGAGGGTTTCTCGTGATTAACGACGATGCTGGCTGATGTGCTTTTCTTTCTCACCCTAGGGCCCGGCCTTCTATTCCCGGCTTCCCTAGAATTTCTGTCAAAGGCTTTTGGCACCTGCTGATGAAGCCTTTTGTTCCTCCGCCCCTATCCATTAAGACGGTGAAGCATGTGAACGGATTTCCTACCGCCTCCCACTAACTCCGGCCTTATTTGATGATGGTGGTTTTTTCCTTCCAACGTCTCTGCATTCGCCTGGACAAGAGCTCACTTTGTATTTCCACGTACTTTAATGGATGGGGGCGGCCGGCACACCTCTTTGTCGTTCTATTTTGGGGGGGCTCGGTATTGGGGTTCACTGGTTTTGTAAAACGCTGTGGTCGGGGAGAGGGCTGTATTAATTCCGAGTGTTGCCCATAACCAAGCACCACAGACTGGTGGCTTCACATAACAGAAATTTATGTCCTCGCTATTCTGGGGGCTGGTTCCTTCTAGAAGCTCTGAGGGAGGATCTGTCCTGTGTCCTTCCGGCTTCTGGAGGCACGGTCAATCCTCCGGGCCCTTCGCGGGTGGTCTCAGCGTGGCTCAGACCTCTGCCTCTGTCCGTGGCTGTCCCTCGGGGTTTCCCCACAGCCTCCCTGTAGGGACCCCGGTCATCGGATTCAGTGCCAGCCTCGTCCGGTGTGACCTCATCTTAGCGGAGGACAGCTGTGAAGACCCCCTACTTCCAAATCACGTCACCTTCTGGGGTTCTGAGCGGACGTGAACTGGGGGGACAGGACACTGACCCCAGTCAGGGGGCGTTTCTCCTTTTTCCAGCCTCCAGGAGGGCTGAACAGATCACGTTTGTTTCTCCTCTCTTTAACCTTGAAGGAACTTTGTGCACTGGCCGAGTGGGCCAGTCGCTGGGCATTGGCCATCCAGCCCGGTCTCCTGCCCGCAAAGTCTGGTGTGGTCCAAGGGGCTTGTTAGGAATAACAAAATACTCCTTCCCGTCTCTTAACACAGGAAATTCCATGGGAACAGGCCGAAGACCAAATATATGTATTTCTAATTCTAAATAACAATATCCCGTCGCCCTAAGGAAACTCCATGTCATCAGCAGTCACCCCCATCCCTCCCCAGCCCCCGGGCCCCATGAGGCCCCTTCTCCTCATGGACGTGTCACACGCGTGGACTCACACCCCACGTGGCCGCCTGTGTCTGGTTCCCTCCCTGCACGTCGTGGGATCGGGGTCCGTCCCCGGGGCAGCGCGTGGGAGCCTTGCTCCCACTCATGGCCGTGGGACGTGCGCGTGCGTGGACAGACCACGTCGTGTTCATCCATTCATCTGTTGATGGTCACTTGGGCTGTCTACAGCTCAGGGCTCCCAGGGACACGTGTGTGCCGGTGTCTTCCCCGTTGTTTGGTGCAGAGACGACGGTGTCCGGGTTAGGAAGCGCTCTCCTGCACTCTCCCTTTAGTGTTCGGCTTTTGGGGTCCATTTGGGTAACTTACGCTTTTCTTAGAAAATCACCCGTTGCATCCTGGCTTTCAAGTTCATTAGCGCGGAAGCCAAACCGTTTTATCTTGGTGCATCTAACTGTCCTCGGTGTTCATGGTTGCACAGGCTCTCTCCCACCCCTCATTTTCATTTCGGTCACTTTCTCTGGTTTTCTTCATGGGACAAGCCTGTTCATCTATTTTAGAATGCTTTATTATTTTTTTCCAGAAAAGCAGCCATGGGATTTATTTATTAATTCTGCTGTTTTGGGGGCGCCTGGGGGGCTCAGTGGGTTAAGCCTCTGCCTTCGGCTCAGGTCATGATCTCAGGGTCCTGGGATCGAGCCCCACATCGGGCTCTCTGCTCCGCGGGGAGCCTGCTTCCTCCTCTCTCTCTGCCTACTTGTGATCTCTCTCTCTCTCTCTCTGTGTCAAATAAATAAACAAAAATATTTTAAAAAATTTAATTCTGTTGTTTTCCCCTTTTCTAAGCTATTAATTCTGGCTTTTATCTGTATTAATTTACTCGTCCGCTTCCATCGATTCTGGCTCGGGGTTGCTGCTCCCTTCCTGAGCCGCTGACCACATCCCTGGCCGCTGTGTTTTCTCCCGCAGTGAAAACATTCAAGGCCATGGTGTGTGCCTGGACGTCCCCCGTATCTTTTGGTGGGAGACTTGCCATTATCCTTTTTTCTAAAATACTCCAGAATTGTTTCAACCCGAGAGCTCGTTCTTTTTAAGTCTTTGGTTTTTTGGGGCTCTCAGTCGGGAGAGTGTGGGACTCTGGATCTTGGGGCCAGGAGTTCAGACCCCACCTTGGGCGTGGAGATGACTTGAAAAATAAAATCTTAAAAAAAAAAAGACTATTCCTTTCTGGTGTTGCTCCTGGCGGCGGGCAGGCAAACCTGGCCGGGGCCCCTCCCACGCTCCAGAAAGCACAGGGTGTCCCCGGGGCCCAGGAGGCCACTGGCCTTGCGGACAGGGTCTCAGGAAGAAAGTCCCCTGTGCTTGCAGAAACTGATGTGCTGAGTAGCTCAAGCTCATTATTTGAACTACACTGGTCCTTGTCGGTCTTACTGTCCCGCTCATGTTTTTGACCAGACGCGAGGCCGTGGCCCACGGATTCCGGTGTCTCCACAGCCGCGTCGTCTCCGGGACAGCAGCCATCGCGGGCATCGTGTTTGTGACCACGATGAACGGCCTTGCCTGGGGGTTGGGTCTTTTTATCCCGAGCCTGCTTTTGCCTGATGTCACAGTCGTGGCCCTTTCTGCCCTTTCTGGCCTCTATTGGCCCTTTTTGCTTTTATTTATTATTTTTTAACTGCAGACTTGATTTTTTAGAGCAGTTGTAGGTTCACGGAAAAATTGGCAGAAGACGGGCGCTGTCCCCACAGCCCCACAGCCACCCCCCAGCAGCGTCCCCCATCGGGGACACGTTGGGGACGCCGGTGAGCGTGCGTGGACCCATCACTCACCCCGTCTGCCGTTGCATTCGGACTCACTCTTGTTCGTGTCTGGTCCGTGGGCTTCTGTGGCCTCATGTCACGTGTCCCCTACTGTGGTCTCCCTAAGAGTAGCTCCTGGCCCTTCTAGCCCTCTGCGCTCCGCGCCATCACCCTCCCGCACCCCGGCCTCCACGGCCCTGGCTCTTCCAGAACACCCCAGACTCAGAGCCCCACGGCGTGCGGCCCTCTGGGCCCGGCCGCTCTCGCTCAGGGATGCGCCGCTGAGGTCCCTCCGGTGCTGCGGGGCTCGAGGGCTCGTTTCCTCTCCGGGCTGAGTAATGCTCCCCGTCTGCGGGGAACTCCCGGTTCTGCCCGCTGGCCTGGACCCGCGCGTGGGCCCTCGCGACGTCGCTGCTCCGAGCCCCGAGCCCCGGCTCCTGCGTGGACGCGATCGCGACACCGGGGGCGAGCGCAGGCGCCAGGCTGGCAGGTGCGGCGGGCACAGGCTTGGGCTCTCGAGGCCGCCGGACTGTCCGTCGCAGTGCGGCCGCTGCTCCCGGCGTCGCCTGTGCGGGGTCTCCCGGCGCTTCCGCTGCGTCTTCCCGGTGACCCGGGTCAGGGCTCAGGCTTGTCTCGTGCTCATTTGTCGTCCGGGCTACTGTGCGGGCAGCGCCGGCCGGGCCTCGTCCCCGTTTCCATCGGTTTCCATCGGTTTCCCTGCTGCTGACCTTCCAGCCGCTCCGCACACTTGGGGTTGCAGTCCTTTGTGGGGCCTCTTTCACGAGTGTTTTCTTCCCGCCCACGGCTTGTCTCCGCATTCTTCCCGCGGCTCTCACGGCGCCAGCTCCGTTCCAGCGGCCCCGCTGACCTGACCGGCAATGCCCGTCCGGCCTCCTGCCTCCCGGGGAGTGTCTGGGAAGTGATCTCCGGACCCAAGGGCATGGAGATTTTCTCTCGTGTTTTAAAGATTTTGTTTATTTATTTATTTGACAGGCAGAGATCACAAGCAGGCAGAGAGGCAGGCAGAGAGAGGAGGAAGCAGGCTCCCCGTGGAGCAGAGAGCCCAATGCGGGGCTCGATCCCAGGACCCTGAGATCATGACCTGAGCCGAAGGCAGAGGCTTAACCCGCTGAGCCCCCCAGGCGCCCCAAACACACAGTTTTATTAAGAAAACAACATGCACCGGTTCCGCAGCGGTTCCTAACTTTCACTGCCTCACGGAAACTCTCAGTTCATGTTGGCTCCATCAAGGGTTTCGTCCCCGTCCTTTTGCAATTAAATTACTATGTTTGTAGGATCTCTGGGGAGGCTCAGTCGGCGGAGCGTCTGCCTTCAGCTCAGGTCACGATGTCAGGGTCCTGGGACCCCGCTTCCCGCATCGGGCTCCCTGCTCGGCCGGCAGCTTCTGCCTCTGCAGCTCCCCCTGCTTGTGCGCTCGCTCGCTCTCTAACAAATAAAATCCTTAAAAAATTATTACGCTTCTGTATCATACACCGTCTCTCAAAACTGACAGAACCGTCCGTTCCATAGTGCTAGTTTCGACCATCACCGCTGACCCAAATTCATGCTTAAATGCTAGGGGTGTGCATCCCGGCCGGTGCCGGGGGGGGGGCAGGTCTCTTGGTTTTGCGTCAGTCTGTCTGTCTGCAGCCTCCCACTCGTTACCGTTTTTAGGGGCGCAAATAGTGGGGCGTTTCCCGAGGTCCTCCTGCCATGCGGGTGGCAGCCAGACCCGGCTGGGACGGGGTCCAGGCTGCTGCTCGCCCATTTTTGCCTTTTGAACACGTTTCCTCCAGCTGTCTGCAGGCGTCGCGGACAGATACCGTCATAAGGCATGTGACGCGCGTCCCCGTGGGGATGGGGACCGTCTCACCCCCCGGCCCGCGCGCCGCCCCGCGTGCTCGCCGGTCACTGCCTTTCCCGCGTGAGCACGCAGAGGAGGAAGCCACGCGGCGCCGCCTCTGTCCTCTGTGGGATGTTTGTTCCGGTAAAGCTCTGTCTGGGAAGACTTCAGACGGACGAAAGTAAGTAGATACATGAGACCGTGACGAGCGGTCCTGTACCCGCAGGTCCCGCCCTGTTTGGTGTCTCCGGTCACCGCCGCGCACCTGGCACAGCTCCCCAGCCCAGGCTCGCGCACAATGAATAACCGAGGTTCACGCTTTATTCCCAATCCCTCGCTTTCCCCTGAACGTCCTCCTCCTGCCCCAGAGCCACAGGCGCCCTCAGTCCTGGTGCGGCCTCGGGCGGCTGTGACGGGTGCGGTCTGCGTTTTCCTCCGCCTTCTGGAAGATCCCAGCCAGCCCGGGCCGCACACGCACACGGGGGCCTCCGCGGGGCCGACTGGGGTCTGTGCCGCTTCTCCCGGCGTCTGGAACTTCCTCCGGCCATTCTCTGCTCCGGCCCTGTTGCCGTCGTAGCCTCTTGTCCCCCCCGGAATTTTCTCTTCCGTCTCTTCTCTGTAAAACCCGCGGCTTCTTTCTTTCCCTCGCGGGGGGCGGGGGGCAGAGTGCACGGGACACGGGTCTTCAGTTTCCCGGCAGCTGCTCCCACCCGCGGCGCTGAACTCTCGAGGCCTGGGGCCTTTTCACACTCCTCACATTCCTTACTCTTATTCTCATTTTTTGTTTCTAGTTTGTTTATTTTTTCAGTCCTCTCTGGTCCCACGTGGGGCTCGAACTCATGACTCTGAGATCCCGTGGAACCAGCCCAACGTCCCTCTTACTCTTATTTGCACTTTTCCTGGAGGGAAGCGTATCCAGAGGGACCGCCCTTTGCTGTGAAATGTCGGCGGAGGATTCTTCTGGAGCGTCCTGACTGCTGGCCAACCCTCCTCGAGGGGAGGGGAGAGAGCCCTGACCCCGGCCAGCGGGGTACGAGTCGGCTGGACCACCGTCTCAGCTTGCCCCACGTCCCCGCAGCCGCACCCCGGGGTCGAGGGCTTCTGTCCACAGAGACTTGTGCAGACTCGGCCCGGCTCCGGCCCTCCCAGACGGCCGTGCTGCAGGACAGTCGGAGGAAAGCAGAAGCCACACGTGTCCACGGCGTGGACGCATCTCTCAGACGCGCTAGGAAGAAAAGGAAGAGGACACACAAAAGCTCCACGCATCCGAACGTCAACAAGTGAAACTCATTTTCGGCGCCGGTGGTCGGGCTGGTGATCCCCTCCACGGGGTATGGACCGGGGGCGCGAGGAGCCCTCTGGGACGAAGGTCTCCTTGGGACGGAGGGTTCGCGGTGTGGCCCCACATGAATAGCCCTCGGCCAGGAAGCACGCAGTCCCTCTGGTGGTGTGACCTGGAGCCTGGGACGGCTGTGGGGAGGGGCTGGTTCCATGTCCTTTTCCCTGGATGTGTGGGTTTCTCACTGCTTTCTGTTTGCCCCTAGTTCAAAGGTCCGTTCAGGCAGGGCTGTGTCCAGCTCCTGCCCACAGAGCAGGGGGCCTGCCTTGTCTCAGTGTGAGTGTGCCCCTGCCTGGTCAGGGGAATGACGGCCCCGACGACGTCTCCATCACAGCCCCCGGGCCATGGATATGAAACGTGCCGGCAGAAGGGACTCTGCAAACGAGAGTAAGAAGCCCGAGGTCAGGTTCCCGGGGCGCCCAGCATCCTCACCAGTCCTCAAGAGAGGGCGGCAGAGGGCAGGGGTCCCAGAGATGGGCAGACCCCGCGCTGCCGGCGGGAGGACGGAGGGGGCCGCGGGCCAGGAAAAGGCAGGAGCCTGGTCTCCCTGGGGCCCCGGGGGGCCCGGCTGTGCCCGCGCCTGGGTTTAGCCCCGGGAGGCCCATGTCAGGCTCCTGACCTCCAGAAGCGTCAGAAAACAGACCCGTGTTGTCTCACAGCTAACTTTGTGGTGATCAGTTATGGAAGAAGGAAACTCATACCCACTTCGATCTAGGGATGCTCCTGTGTCGGGGGAAAGGGGCGTCCGGCTGTGGCCAGAACCACCGTAGACAGAGCGTTATCAGCCACCGGCCCTGACCCGCGGGGCACCCCTCCTGCATTCTCTCCCGAGGGGCAGCCGCCGAAGGCCGTGGGCGCGTGGAGGCCGTGGGCGGGGGGGGGTCTCCTTCCCAGCCGGGAGATGCTGGCGCCTCACTCCTCCACCGTGACCAGGCACCTGGGCTGCCAAGCTCCGTCGAGACAGGCCGGTGCCCTGGGGAGTTGGCCAGACCCAGCTCAGGGCCTTGCAAGCCAGGTGAGGACGTGGGTGACCTTGCGGACCGGGCTATGGCAGGGGGGGGGTTGCCAAGTTGCTGGGTGCGGGGCAGCCGGCAGTATCTCTCTCCCAGGCCAACAGCGCCCTCCCGGCAGATCCATGAGGTCGATGCGAAATTAATTAGAGTAATCAACTCAGCCGCACCACGGAGAGCACCCACGCGGGGTAGGCCGCGAATTGGCAGGAGCTGACGGTGACCGTGCGCCTCCCGCGTCTTCGAGGTATTAGTGCTCCTCTCCCCGCACAGATTAATGACCTGTCCGCGCCTCACCCCACTTACTCTCCCCGACCTGCCTTTGGGGGGAAATGGAGGCAGGGGGTGCGGCAGGGGAAGTGTCGCTGACTCCGGGCCCCCAGTGTCCCCTCCTTCCGGTGAGCCTGTTGGGAGACGATGAGACCCAGAGGGCTGCAGAGGCTGTGTCTGGTCTTGGAAGAGCCCCACCTGCAAGCTAGCAAGCCCTTGGGAGTGACGTCCTATAGCCCGGTCAGATGTGGGCCCCAAAGGGACAGCCGTTCACCTATCCACCTGTTCGCCTGTTCATCCATCCGTCTGTCCAGCCAGCATCCGTCCAGGCATTCATCCCTCCATCCATCCATCCATCCATCCATGCCTCCGTCCATCCATCCACACTTCCATATACCCATCATGCCTAATCTATCCTTCCATCCATCTGTCCGTCTGTTCATTCCTACACTCTCATGTCACCCGTCACCCAGCTGTAGACCCATCCATCCACCCATCATTCACGCAGCTCGCCAGGCAGCTGCCCACCATCCATCAGTCTGTCCATTCACAAGTCCGCCCAACCATCGCTGACATACTGATGCAGTCACATGTCACTTACCTGATCTGCCTGTGCACTCACCTGTCCCCCACAGCTTCATCCATCAGTTCTAGGACCACCCGGATGCCCGCCCACCCGGATGCTCACCCATTCCACTGTCTGCTCAGCTCCTTCCCCCAGCCCCACCAGAAGCTAACACTGACCTGATCACTTGCTGTCTGCTGGGCTCTCCTCTAAGCTCCTCACACATGCCGCTCATCCTCCCGCCCTCCCCGCCCCCCCGCCCATCCTTGGGGCTGCCTGTTTCCCACCTCTGTCCCTGCCCAGGCATCTGTCTCTCCGTCCTCCCGTCGAATACCACATTCCTCCTGGAGGCTCTGCAGGAAGAAGCACCGTCGGGCCCCTCTCTGCCGGCGGTGCTCGGCTTGTGGACCCACAGCTCCAGCTTCTGCCACCGCCTCGCCTTCTCCGCGCGTCTCCGGGTCCCTTCTTGTCCCTGCAAGGACGGCACTTCAGACTTACTGTCACGCTAAATCCAGGACGATTTCATCTCGAGATCTGCATGGACCCTATTTCCAAATGAGGTCACGTTCTGAGGTCCCAGGTGGACATGGATTTTAGGGGACACTGCATTCAACCCACAACAGAGGGACAGTGTGACTTTTCTGTTAATTTCTCTGCTTTTATCAGCCTTTTCTAAAATGTCTACAATGTTAACATTCTACCTTGGTAATGAGACTGACGTCCGCATGATTTTACTACCTAGAGTCAATCACAGACTTGATCTATTACAGCAGAGGCTGAGAGGGCCGCCTGGCTGGCTCAGTCGGTGGAGTGTGTGATCCCTGAGCTCAGGGCTGTGAGTTCAAGCCCCGCTTTAGGTGTAGAGATCACTCAGAAATAAAATCTTAGGGGTGCCCAGGTGGCTCAGTCGGTGAAGTGTCTGCCTTCAGCTCAGGCCATGATCTCAGGGTCCTGGGGTCGGGCTCTCTGCTCAGTGGGGACCTGCTTCTCCCTCTCCTTCTGCCCCTCCTTCCGCTGATCCTCTCCTTTCTATCGCTCTCAGATAAATAAAAAAATTTTTTTAAATCTGGAAAAAAAAATAAACAAAGAAAGACTGAGGAATGGACCGACTTGTCTGGCTATACGGGAGTCTGGATGAAGATTCCTCTTCCCCGGGAAATAAGAGCTTAAACTGCCATATCTGTTTGCTGCCCGAGTCCCCAGGACATGAGCGAGGCTCTCCGCTCTGCGTGCGTGTCCCGAGCTCCCCTGGGGCCTGCGGTGGCGCTAAGTTTGGTGCCTGGAGACTCCCGCGGGGCCCGCCCTGGGAGGGGCAGCTCATCGGCCCCTCGCTCGAGTCCTCTCTCCCCCTCGGACGATTCTGCTGCCGCTTTCGTTACTGTCCAGCTGAGTCCCTCCGTCGCCGTCCACCCCCAGCGCCCTCAGGACATGAGAACGCCCACGGGGGTGGCAGGGGCAGTATTTATTTCAGCTTTTCTGGACGATCTCTTCTCCAGCGGCCGGAGACAGCCTGCGAGAGCTGCTGCTGTGTGTGTCTTTCCGTGTCTGTCTGTCTCGCTGTATCTGGATCCCCGGCCCCTGGCCAGCTGTTCCCTGAACGGGATGGGGACCAGGTGCCCATTTAGACGCCCCAGTGTGTTTGCCCCTCCCTGTCCAGTTGGGACCGGCAGCCTGGTGTCCACATGTCTGAGAGACCCCCTTCGATTCTGGTCCCCTGAGTGTCGCTGGTGTCCTGCTGCCCACCGCCAATGGCCAGGCCGTGACGCTCCCTCTCAGACTAGAGTCCGGGCCAGTTAGGTCGCTGGCCCAAAAGATGAGGCCACGAACCCCAGAGCATGGACCGCGGGGACACACACAAGGGGAACACAGACACCCCAGCACACGCAGAGCACGTCCCAGGCCTCTGCACACCGCACAGACATCCCCGTGGGGTGCGAGCTTGGCAAAATGTCCCCATGGCCAACCTTATGTGCCGACAGGTCCTGACAGGTGCCCACGCGGAGCCTCACGTGTCTGCACACACACGCACACACACATTCCTGGGCTTCCTCTCCGTGTCCACACGCTGCCCTCTGCGCCCACTGGGCTTCCCCTCGGGCTGCAAATGACCCGGAGCCTTCCGTCTGGAAAAGTGTGACCCACGCACCTTCCCCGCCTCTCTGAGCCTCCCTGGGGGGGCCTCCCCACCTGCTCCAGGAACCCCGGCCCCACCCCCACCCCGGGAATGTGTCTTGGTGCCACGGCAGGTGCCTAAGAAATGCTGGATGGGGGGAGACGATGTTGGGGGGGCGGCCAGGCCGGGTTCCACGCTCGCCAGATAAAATCAGGAGCCCCACATGTGAGTTCAGCTCAACAACTAACATTTAGTGTAAGTGCGGCCCCTCCCGCTGGGGTCCCGGCCCCTCCGCGGGGCCTCCCCACCCCCACGGCAGCGGGATGGAGAGCGGGGAGGAGCCAAGGCCCTCGCTAGCGTCACCTGTGGCCGCTGCCGGATGGAGAGCGGGGAGGAGCCAAGGCCCTCGCTAGCGTCACCTGTGGCCGCTGCCGAGGACTGCCATTCCCACCTAGATGGCCAGGACGCACCCTTGCACTAAGAGGCTGCTTCTCCGTGAGGCCCGGGCGCAGGCCGAGAGCCCCCCGTTCCACTGCGCAGGTCCTCCCCTGACCTGTGAGGTTCTCAAGACGCTCTTACAGACGGGGAAACTGAGGCCGGGGGCACGCCCCAGGTCACAGCTGGGGGCAGGCGCAGGACTTATTTGAACAGCACGTAGGACAATGCAGGGGTCCAGAGAGGACTTAAGGAAACTCCCAGCGCAGAGGTGTCCCGCCAGCCCCGCACATGGCCAGCCCCACGGCCCAGGGCCAGGCCAGAGGAAGGCTTCCAACCTGCTACATAAACTTCAGGCAGCAGGAGTCCGGGAAGGCTGCCTGCAGGAGGGGGTGCAAAGAGAACGGGAAACACAGGGGTGGGTGGGCCGAGAGGCTCCACCAGCCCCAGACGCACTGGTAGTGCTCCCCTCCCATCTCTCTCCCGGCCTCTCGGGGAAGAAGGAACCCAGGGCACCCTCTTCGCTCCCCAGTGACCCCCCCCCTAGGAAATCACATGCCCCAGCCAGAGCCAATCAGAGCGGCCCATCCTGGGGCTGCAGGGATTGGGCCACGAGTGACCATGTAACCTAAGCTGGTCCAATCAGAGCAATCCCAGGCCTTGAGTTGCTTAGAGGGAGAGGAGGGGTGTGTCTCTGTCTCTCCTCTCCATCTCTGTCTCTGTCCTGCTGGGCAGGAGGGAGGAAAGGCTGTTGGCTGCCCTCTTGGAGTCCTGGTGACCAGGCTGTGCTCCTGGATCAAGCCTCACCTGCAGCTGTGTCTGCTTCTTGGTTCCCTGGTTGGTGCCCTTGGAACCCAGTTCCTGCTTCTCACACCCGTAAACGTCTTACCGGCCGAGGGAGCCCTGCTCATCTCAGGGCGCTGGAGGCTTCTACTGGGGCTTGCCCATGAGAACCCCGAGTCCTCAAAGGGTTGAGAACTGAGCCAGGGGTGGGAACAGGAGGGGGAACCGCTGGCCTGTGGCACAGACCGCACCTCACAGATGGCCATGGCCCAGGGAGGCTGTGCTCAGGGAGCCAGGAGGTGCCAGGGGACTGGGAACCCATCAGAAACAGACCAGGTGGCCCACTGGCCAGGACTGGATCTTTCCATGGAAATTTCATGGCTTTTACGTGTTGGGATCTTGCTCAGACTTGAATGAAAACTGTAGCCAAAGGAGACCCAAGCGGGGCCAGCCAGGGTGGGAGCCCCAAGACCATGGGAGGGGCGGCTGGCTCGGTCGCCTCCTGGGGTGGGCTCCCCTGTGGGGTGGGCATTCAGGCTCCTGGGTGGGGGTGCTTTCTCGGGGAAGTCGTGGCCTCATTCAGATTCCGAGAGAGAGAAAAAGGCAGACAGGAGAGACACAGGGAAGGACAGGGACACAGAAGGACCCACGGGAGGCTGCCCAGTGAGGCCAGACCCTGACTGCCGGCTCGGGGTCGAGCGGGCGCCCAGCCCGGCGTGCAGCTCCCAGTCAGAGGAGGGAGATCCCGCTTCGGGCTGCCTCACCAGCTGCTGACCTGCTGCGGCCAGAGGCTGAGAGCGGGTGGGCTCCAGGCAGAGGCTCGGTGCCGGCCTCCGTTTCCGATAACCGTTAGGATTCTTTGGGAACAGCCACTACACCCGGGGGCTAGCCCAGGGACCCTGACTCTAGTGGGCAGGTGGGCCGAGGGAGACCCACTGCATCTGTCCCTAGGACGAGAAGTGGGGGCAGTGGAAGGCCAAGGCCCTGGGCCCTCTACCCTGACCCCCTATGACCGATCAAAACGTGTCCACTGAGCCCGTTCCTACCCAGATTCCAGGGATCGGAGGGCCAGGGTCCCTGCAGGCAGGGAACAGAGGGTCTCATCCTGAGGCCTTGACCCTGGACCCTCCCTGGTGGTCTCCGGGGGCCCTGTGGTGGCAAGCTCCGGCCTTGGAGCCAGCGCTGCTGGATGGACACCTGCGGTGCAGCCGGTAACTCCAGCCTCCGCTCGGCAGTGGGCGCACGAGGACCTCCATGAGGCGGCTCCTGTCGCCCATCTCCATCCTCAGGGGCAGGGCGCGGCAGACCCGAGGAGGGTCCTGCGGGAGCAGGGGTGAGGAAGACCACCAAACCCGGTCGATCCGAGAGGCCCCGAGGCTGGAGGGGGACCCCAGCCCCCAGCCTTCCTCCTGTCCACCCCTCTACGAGGCCAGATTTTCTTGTTCTCAGAAAGTCTCGGGGGTGGGGGTGGGGGAGAGAGGAAGGCACACAGACGACGGAGCTGAGACGGGGCCACGGTCCATGACCTGCCCACTCGTCCCCCACCCCCAGGGCCCTCGACCGCCAACTCCAGTCGACACGGGGCGATACCATCGACTGCTCTGCCTTCTGGAACTTCTCCGCTGCTTCTCAGGGCCCGAGGTGCTTGCAACAGCCAAACTCCCAGGTGGGGCGAGTTGTTGCGCCCAACCCGGGGCCTTTGTGACCTCCTGGCGATGGCGGACAGCCCCACCCGTAACTCCCCAGGGGTCGGGTCCCACCGATCTTGTCTGGGGCCCTGGTTCAGACCAATCCTCCAGCTCCACCGTGGACACTGCCCTATCCCTGGTGGAAGGCCGGCATGACCTACATTGAGGGAGAAGTTGAAGCCCTTGACACCGAGGGAGGACGTCGACACGCGCAGGGGACAGGCCTGATCCGCCGGGAGAGGCCCCAGTGGCTGCGGAGTCTGTCGCCGCTGTTTCCGGGCACGCACCGGCACCCGCGCACACGCACGCCCCATCAGGAGGGCGCGCGGCCAACCAGCCCAGGGGGGACAGACAGGACAAGGGCCTCCCTGGCCAGGGTGGGGGGTCCACCACCCAGCCAGCCTCGGGGTCGCGGGACTCGGCTCCAAGCCACCCATAAAGGCTTCTTAATCAGCCTGTCTTGGCCGCCTGTCATCTCCATTAATGCGTAAAAATCATTAGGCACCGGTCCCGAGACCCCGATCGTAAAGCAGCAGGTCCCGGGGGCCCGCGCCCGCCGGGCGAATGGCATCCTCCGGAAGGCTGTCCGGCTCCCCCCGCGCCCCCGCCCTGCCCGGCCCGCAGTCGGAGCCTCTTCCCAATCGATTTTATGAAAGCAGCTCGGGGTTCGCCAACGTTTCCGCTAGCGCTTTATGCCCCTGTTTAAAAATTCTTAATTAAGCAGGTTTTTCTGTTTACACTTGAACTAATTACACTTTTAAAACCAACAATAAAACATTAGGCCCAGGCTATTAGAGGCTCCGGTGAAGGCCGGCGGCGCGGCCTTGGGAGCAATTCAGGAACTGGGTCCTTCGGCGGCAGATAGGGGCGCCGGGTGGCAGGCGGGTGCCCGGCTTCGCTCAAGAGGGTCTCTGCGTGCTACCCGCCTTCCTGGAGGGTGGAGGGGGGACAGCAGACGGCCACCCGGGTCTGGCTTCCGCCCGCCCCAGCGGCTGCCGGGGCTATGGATCAGGCTGCCGTCCCCGTGGCCCGTCCTTCCGGGCGTCTCCGGAACAGCGGGGACCGTGCCAGGCAGGGCGCAGGGAGCCCGAGGGAGGCCCCCAGGGGCCCAGACGGGGGCTGTGCCGCTGGGGCAGGGGCGAGGGCCGCCGTCCGGACAAGTTCCGGGGGCCAGTGCTGGGAGCGTTTACCGGACGTAGTTGGGGCGGCTAGAGCATTTGGTGTAGGCACAAGGGTCCCCATGCACGTGGGACAAAGCCCCCAGGCCTCTGGTGGTTATCCAAAGGTCCACCTGAGCTAGACCCGAGCCCCCTGGGCAGCCTGGCACGGACGCCTCGGCCCTGTCACTTGGACGTGACTACATGTCCTCGGAAAGCACCGTGGACAGTGGCTTGTGGGGCTCCAGGCCCGAACTTGAAGCCAGGCCGTTCTTGACTCAGCTGCAGCGTGGGCGACAGCCGGGTGACCACCCAAGCACACGCCCATGGCGCTGTCCGCCTTCCACGCAGTGCGGCTCGGAGGCGTGGGATTTCCAGGCCGTGGGGCCTCCGGGGCTGTACCTGCCAGTGGCCAGGAGAGCTCTGGCTACGCGGGGCAGGCTGCCCTGGTGCTCACTGGAGGTCTTGGCCCAGACCCTCCAGGCCCCCCAGAAGATTCCAGGCCCACAGTGACACCCCAGGCCTCTCCTGGGAGCCCTCCACCCCGTCCTAGGCCTGTGATCCGGCCAGCTTACTTGGCCTCAGAGTCCTTCTGTGTCCCCATCAGTGACCATCCTGCCATGTACCCATCTCCCAGCTAGAAACACTGTCTCCTGGCCCCCCGACCCCCATATTCAGTCTCCAACACCCTCCATCTTGCCTTCTGAGCCCCACTGGAACAGGCTCCCTCCGCAGCCCCCCGAGGCCCCACCTCCTCTTGGGTCTCCTACCTCTGCCCTCACTCCTCTAGACTAGGCTGCAAAGGGCCAGAGAGTAAATGTGTTTGGATCTGTGGGCCGCACAGCCTCTGTTAGGACTGCTCAGCTCTGTCGCTGTAGTGAAGCACCATAGACAATAAGCGAATGAGTGGGCATGGCTGCGTGTCAATAAAAATTCATCTATAAAAATAAGCCAAGGGCCAGATTTGGCTTATTTGGGCCACAGTTTGCTGACTCTTGATCTAGACTGCCCTAACACTGATGTCAGGAGGTTCCTTCTCATTTGAAGACTTGGCACACACTTCCTCTGCTCCAAAACTTTTCTGTGCTTCTTCTTTGCTTGGAGAAAAAGGTCCCACTCTCCTGGCTTGGCATGGAAATTTCCTCAAGGATTTGGCCTAGCCTCTCTTCAACACTGCCCCTTTTACAGCTGTGGTTTTTTTCTCTCTCTCACTAATGCTGTTCCTCTGCCCTACAATTTCACCAGGCAAACTCCTACTCATCCCTCAAAGCCCCAGCCCCCAAACCCCATTCTCTGGGAATCCACATCTTGGTCCCAAGCATAATCTTTAGGCATATCTTCTCCTCTGCCCTTCCATCCGGCAACCCGCTCCTTACCGTCTGGGCTTGGAAGTATGTGTCCAGCCCTGTCTTCTCCCAATCTTGGTGATCCTTCCCAATCACGTCTTGGCCATGAACGCGGTATCTTACACAAGCCGGCCAATCATATAGTCTCTCCTCCTCCTGGCGGTGGTGATTGGTCCAGAAATGGACATGTGACCCACCTTGGCCAATCAAAACCTTCCCTGGGCTCTTTCCGTCAGCACCAGCAAGGAGGACTCTTTCCCTCCGTTGCTGAGAAGCCAGAAGGCTGTGCAGGGAGGCTGGCCGGAGAGAACGAAGCAGGTCCCTCTTTTACTCAAACACCTGTCCTCAAGGCACCATCACCAAGGGCACATGGGAGGCATTTAACAAAGGTCACCAATGAATGATGTCCACAGACAACCCGCGCCTCCCCAGTCTTCCTGCCGTTTGACTTTGCTCATGGATCATAAGGCCTTCTCGCACACCTCACTGTTGAAATACTCACTATTTCTGCTCTGGTGCGGGTCTGTTCACAGTTGTCCTCAGGATCCCGTGCACTGGGCCGGCCACGCAATCTGCAGGGCTGGTTGCAAGACGAAAATGCAGGAAAGGAGGTGAGGTTCAAGGTGCTGCGCGTGAAGCTTTCCCTCTCTCCCCGCACCCGTCACGGTTCCTCCCGTCTGCTATTCCACGTCAGTTCAACGACGAGCAGCGAACCATTTGAATGACCAGCAGGAACGCTACCGTTTCTGTCGTGCAACGCCGATTTTAAGTGCAGAGAAACCCCAGAGCACGCCGCTCACCCACACGGCCCCCGAAAGCTCACGACTGCGTCTTGTAGACTATCATGCCCACGTGTTTCCTTCTTCCAGAACAAGTGAAACGCGGCGGGGAGCCAGCCAACCTGTTTTCACGTCGTGGTGGACGTGCGAACGTGCCGCTAACGCCGTGGAAGCCGGCTGGTGCAAACGGGGAAACCAGGAGTTGGGGCGAGCCACGTGGGCCTGTGTCTTCCCCGTGTTCTGCTCCCTTGTCCCATCGGACTCCACTTACGGACATGAGCTCAAGGATCAAACTGGCAGGAGTTTCTAGGCGGTGATGGCAGAGCATCAAGCCGAGCATGGAGCCCCGGGCAGCTGCACAGGTCACGTGCCCACAAAGCCACCCCAGTAGAGAGGTCTGGTATACAGCAGGCACTTGATAAATGCTCGTTCCAGAAGGGAGTGATCAGAAGAAGGTGGAGATCTTCAAATCCTCCCGGGGCTCAAACTGCTCTAGCTCCAAGGCGGGATTGGGGATGAGGAGGGTTAGCGGCAGGGGGTGTCCTCTGTGATGGGCTGAACAATGGTCCCAAAGATATTCCCTCCTCATCCCAGGACCCAGGACATGTTGCCTCATGTGACAGACACCTTGTCAGGGCCCCGAGGTGGAGGTGACCCTGGGTTCCTGAGGGCCCGGCGTCCTCACCTCACCAAGTCCTCCTGAGAGGGAGGCAGAGAGAGGCGGGGGTCCCAGAGACAGACAGACCCCGCGCTGCTGGCGGGGAGGATGGTGCCGGGGCCATGGGCCAGGTAAGGGCAGGAGCCGGGTCTCCCTGGGGCCCCCGGAGGTACTGGCCCTGCAGGTGCCGGGGTTTAGGGCTTCCGAGCCCAGAACTGTCAAGGAATGAATGTGGGTGATTCAAACCCTATGTTGGTGGTGGCCTGTCATGGCAACCACAGAACACCCCTACACCCCAAAACCTGCACCCCGCTTGGAGGGGTGGACCCTCTTTCATCCTGAACCGCTGGTCCCCTGCGGACTGGTCCCTTGAATAAAGCCTCGTGCTGCTGCATGCAGAGACCTGAAAGCCTGGTCCGAGCGGCCCTCGGTCAGCCGGGGACATGGCGGTCAGCACGCCCACCGAGGCCAGCCCCCCGGCTCGCACCCACGCATCCTTGATCCGTATTCTAACCCAGAGGGAGAAGGTGAAATCCAGGAGCCCTCTTGGGGCCGCTGCCTGGAAAACTCCAGGTTCCCACAAATCCCAAATGTAGAGTCCCCGCAACAGCCGGTGAGTCCGCTCCCGGGCATCCACCCCAAAGGTCGGGAAAGGGCCTCAGAGGGAAGCCCGAGGGCGCCTGTGCGCAGCGGCGCGGCCACCAGCCGGGAGGCCGGACAGACCCGGGTCCGCGCGCACCAGCCCGCGCAGGGCCCGCTCCGGGGTCAGGTGGGGGTGTGGGCGCACCGAGCACCGCTGAGTCCTTCGCCTCCCTGGTTAGCCTTATGCTATGTCCGTCCACCTTGCTTTAGAAAACGTTTTAAGATTTAATTTTTTTATTTAGAATGAGCGCGAGCTGGAGGAGGGGCAGAGGGAGAGGAAGAGAAAATCCTGCCGTGGACTCCCTGCTCGCTCGGGGCTGGGTCACCCAGGCACCGGCATCGCCTGCTTTTCAAGACATCCAGGGTGGGGTGCCTGGGGGGCTCCGTGGGTGAAGCCTCTGCCTTCGGCTCAGGTCATGGTCTCAGGGTCCTGGGATCGAGCCCCGCATTGGGCTCTCTGCTCAGCAGGGAGCCTGCTTCTCCCTCTCTCCCTGCCTGCCTCTCTGCCTGCTTGTGATCTCTCTCTCTGTCAAATAAATAAAATAAAATCTTTAAAATAAATAAATAAAAAGGTAAAAAATCCAGGGTTGCAAACTGAGGCCGCAGGCCCCGCCTTCTGGCCCAGGAGCCGCCGCGAGGGTCCGAGACCGCTCCAGCCACCTCCTGCCCATGCGTGCTCTGTCCTGGCTTTGGGCTGTCCACGTCCTACGACGTTCCGTGGTGTGGAATCTGGTATTTATGCAGAAATTGGGGAGCGGCAAGTGCAAAACTAGGACAGCCTGACGTGCGGGGGGTCCCAGATGCGCCCATCCCGAGGGGCAGAGCACTGGAGAGGCGGGTCACCCCGTGGGAGACCCCAGGAGCCGAGCACAGGCCGAGGTGGGGCGACACTCTTTTCCCCCAGTGCGGCCCACCGGGCGCCCAGAGCCGTGCCTCCTGCCATGGCCAGCGGGGTGACAGGGCCGTGCAGCGACAGGCGGGTCAGTAGTCCCTGAACAAGGATGAGCATCTCGCCCCCTCGGGGGCCCCGGTGAGACACCCCCCCCCCCCCGTGCACAAAGAGCAGCCTGGAGCCTGGGGCGCCCTTCCTAGCCCAACATCAAGGCGGCCCCAGAGCTCCAGGGCTGCCCACCAAGACCCCTGGGGGGTCCCCGGGGCTGAGCCCGTTTCCTGGGGAGGCGACCCAGACATGTCCCACTTCGGAGGGGCAGCTTGTGTCCAGCGCCACCCTCGGGCCTGGGGGAGGGGAGCGGTCCATTCCCAGTGCCTACACTGGGTGAGGCAGGGTCAGAGTGGCCCCCAACTTTGTGCTGATGCCCGAGAATGCTGGCTTCGCCTACTTGGCAGCCCGAAGCGGTGAGCGTACCAGCGAGGGACGAGGTGCGCTCAGGGCGACAGGGACACTGCGCTGGGGCCTGAGTGGGTTCTGGGTGTGGACGGCAGGTTGGGGCCTCTTGGAGACAGGCAGGAGGGGGGTGACATTGCCATGGGGGGATTGTACTGCTTACGGGAATGCTGTGGGGGACGCTGTCAAGGGCTGGCGTCAGGCCGGTCCCATCCTCGAGCCCACGGCCGCCCATGTTTCTGCCCAGACGTCTTGCAGAGTCGGTGGGTGGGGGTGGGGGATATTTCTGAGAAGGCAAAGGAGTCCCTCAGGATCTCGGGGTTTCTGAGAACCATTTCCACCTCTTCTCAGAACTGCCTCCTCCGGGTCTGTCCCCAGGCCCCAGCCTGACGCACATCAAACCTCCACCTGAGGGCTCTGGGGAGGGGGTGAGTTCCCTGTCCCTCGGGGCATGCAAGCAGCATGGAGAAGGGGGGCCAGGCTGGGAGAGAAGCTGTGCTCAGAATGGGCGAGGGCATGTTCCCGGCTCAGAGAGGCAGGCCAGGCTGTTGTGGTCATTTCGGGGTTGGGGAAACTGAGGCTCAGGGCGTGAGACCTTCTGCTCGTGGAGGCGCCGGTCCCTGCCGGAGAAGGGGCGGCCCTGGCCACCGATTCCTTGTTTTGTTTTTTTTTTTTTAAGATTTTATTTATTTATTCAACAGACAGAGATCACAAGCAGGCAGAGAGGCCAGCGGGTGGGCAGGGGGAGGGGGAAGCAGGCTCCTTGCTGAGCAGAGAGCCCGATGCGGGGCTCAATCCCAGGACCCTGGGATCATGACCCGAGCCAAAGGCAGAGGCTTAACCCGCTGAGCCACACAGGCGCCCTGGCCACCAATTCTTAGACAAAGATGTCCTTTTTCTCAAACCGCCATCACCTTCCTGCCCGGCCCAGAGATGAAAGGCAGCTGGCCCAGTAACTCAGGCATCTGGGAAGCCCTCTGCAGCCATCCCGCACAGGCACGATTACTCTGATCTTGTCTGCCTGGCACACTTAGCCAGACCCAGGTGGGGACACTGAGGCCCCGAGAGGGAGACTCCCAGGCGATTCCCTGGCAGCGCCCGCACCCCGTCCTCCGCTCCCCTGCCCTGACCCCTAGGGCTGGAGGGCATCACCACCCTAACCGGGGAGCCCCCAGCAGCAACTTCTCCTTGGGGGTGAGGGACGTCTCCATGAAGACCGCTGCACAGAGCAGTAAACTGAGGCCAGCCGGGGTGGGGAGCCAGTCCCGCCGGGGCTGCATGGTGGCTGCTGGGCAAGAACAGCTCGCTCTGAGGCCTGGCTGAGCTCCCCACAGACATCAGACGGGATCAGGGATCCCAGCTTCCAGGCTGGGCCTCACTCCAAACAGCCGCTGCCATGGGGGCTCAGGCGGCTGCGAGGGGCAGGGCTGTGGGGGGACAGACCACCACCCCTGCTTCCCCCGGGCCCAGCAGGGACGTGTCCCCGGTTCTCCCAACCCCCCTTCAAAAGTGGCTCCAGCCATTTTCCCCACCTCTGGCCCCACAGCCCACGGTACCCCTTGTTTTTCTGCCTGGACCCCCATCCTTCCCTCCTGACCCTGACGGCCTCCAGGTGTCAGCAGAAGAGATTTTTCCAAAGGAAAATCAGACTATTGCCCTCCACCCTGCTGGAGCTCCCACGGCCCCCCATTCCCGGTGAAACCCAGGCCCCGCCCCAGCTACCTGCTTTTCCGAGCTGTCCGGTCCCTCAGTCCCTCTTTGTCATGCCTGCCTCAGGGCCTTTGCACATAGTCCCATCACCTAACCAGCTCCTTCTCCTTGAAAGCCCTGTCCGTGGGGAGCTCCCCACCCCCCAAGCAGAGCCTTCCAACACCTCTTTGGGGTCCTCCCCCAGCCCCATTTCCCTCCGTGTGGCCTTCCCGCTGTGGCCCCACAAAACTGCAGGCACTCTGAGTCCAGTGCCGACGGCCACCAGCTCGGCAACGTTGAGGTAGAGGTCCGTCCCATCCCAGTTTGGTGCAAACACTCCCTGGGTAGGGGACTACCTAAGCCCTGGTCCTCTAAGAGGGGACACCCTGCCTGATGCCCACCTTGGCCCATGCCACGCCCCACCTAGACCACGCCGCCCATTCTGTGTGCTGACACCCCTACCCGGAGGCTTCTCCAAGACCACTCTGTGCACTCCCTTCCTCCCAGCTCCGGGACGGAGCCCCTTTATACCTCCCCCACTCTCCATCCCTTCCTGGTGGCATTAATTTGCCCTTGGCCCCCCGCTCCCCTTCAGCCCTTCTCCTCCAGGTCTCAGTCAACCTCCACCTCCAAGAAGCGCTCCTTGAACCCTCGTTTTCTACTTAGATATTCATTTATTTGTCTCTACTGTAGAAAGAGCTCACTCCCATGTAGTCATGTGCTTGTTCCCAGCACCCAGGTCAGGGGTCAGGGTCCAGGACGTATTTTTGGTCCCTCTGTGTAGACACGCCAGAATGCCAGGTCTCAGTCCCACTGAGTGCTCCTGGAGACCCCTGCCTGGCTCCCTTGGGAGGGCAAGTTCGTTAGACGAGGCTCGTCCGAGCGGTGGCCGGTGCCATCCGGCAGAGATCCCACCGGGGATTCCTAGCAGCTGGCCAGTCCCACAACGCACTCGGAGCTCATCAGGTCTTCCTCTCCGGCCCGTGGGCCAGCTCGCCCCATCTCACAGATGTGGAGACCGAGTCTCGGAGAGGGGCTGCGGTGCCCCCAGGCCTCTCCAGCCCTCAGGCCTGGGTGGAGGAGATAAAGTCCTGAGCCGTTACCAGCAGGAGCGACCTGACGGCTGAGCAGAAGGACTCATTGCCGTCCGGCTGCCCATCGATCGGGCGCTCCCGCCCCCGTGGCCGGCCACGCTTAATTTATGTGGGACTGGAGAACACTAATTAAGTCTGTTTAAGGGGAAGTTAACTTGAACACCCTGGCTGCCCGCCTCCCACACCACGGGAGTGGGCCCTCTTGGGCGCCCCCGGGGAGACCCCGCGCCGGCCGAGGCAGAGCTGGCCGTGACCCGCACACGTCCTCGGGCCCCCGACGCCAGAGCCCGGGGCTGGCCATGCTGATGTCCCTTCTGTCAGCGAGGACAGAGGCGGGCACGTGGGGTGCTCAGTCCCGCTTCCTGCTCCCACTTGCACCCAGAGTGGAGTCATAAAGCTGCAGGCCGCATCAGGGACAGGTCCCTCTTCCGCTTGAGCGTTCTGTAACTCCCAGGGCCCTCCCGAAAGAGCACGGAGCCTTAACAAGCCCTGGAGCACAGGCCTCGGCCTGAGGCGCCCCCGCTCTTACCAGCGCGCTCCCCGGGCCGCCCTCCACACCTCCGAGCCCTCGCACCTGCTGGGCCCTCGACCCAGAATTCCCTTCTCGTCTCTTAGCAAATACCCCCTTCCTGCTCTTGGCAGCATCTCCTCCCTGCAGCCATCCCCACCAGGCCGGGCCCTCAGCCCTTCTCTGACTCCCCCAGCCCCCCACCCCAGCCTGGGAATGTCTGTATCCCCCTGTCCAGCCCGCCTGGCGCCGTGGCCGGGGCTCCACGTGGGCCTGGGTCAGAGCGGTGCACGGGGGTGTACAAATGAGCGAGTGAACCGCGGGCAGACATCTCACAACCACCCCACGGGGAGGCATTATTCCTGCTGCCGGGCAAGCCGGCTGACCTCTGAGCCTCAGTTTCCCCATCTGTGAAACGGGTACCACAGGGGAGGCTGCAGCCGGGTGGGCCGAGAGAGCTCTGGCTAGCTCCCTGGGGGACCCTTTGCACGTGCCCGTGGAGGGGGTGAGCTGAAGCTCCAGAGAGGTGAGACACCACCACCCCCCCACCCCCCCCACCCCGCCCCAGGTCCTGGGGCAGGGCCCGAGCTCAGCCTGAGCAGCAGAAGGAGGGGGGTGGGCCCAGCCGGGAGGGAGCATGCGGGCCTTGAAGGCCAGGCCCCAGGCTCTGACTCTGTGGGCAGTGGGAGCCTGAGCAGGTTGGAAAGCAGAAGAGGGCCCTGGTAGGTGGACGTGTTAGAGATGGCCCGGGTGGGGAGACACAAGGACCGTGAATCCCAGCTCAAGGCTGGTGTCTGAATCCCGGCCTGGACTTTCCTGTGCCACGTAACCCCTGGCATCATGACCCGCTTGGGGCCCCGGGGTCCCCTTCTGTACAAAGGGGACAATGACCGTCGATGACCACGTGGGTGACTGGATGACTGCGTAAGAGAGGGAGAGGAAGAGGGACAGGAAGGAGTCAGCCGTTGTCATGACGATGGCCACAGTCCCCCTTTGTCACCGCAGCCCCGGGTCCCACTGGCCAACCGCATGGCCCGGCCCCGGGGAGAGGGGGCGGCGGAGGAAACCCACCTGGACCCGGTGAGAGGCCTGGAGATCCCTCAGGACGGAAGTGCCCTCCCCCGCCAGAGTCTGCGTTTGTCTCTGGGGGAGAATAAAGAGACAAACTCCCAAACGCCCAGAATCCCGGGATCCCGGGCTTCTAGATGCCCGCACCCCCCGTCTGGGGGCATCCCCACACCCCGAGCCGGGCCCCGAGGGGGTGTCGCTTTCCACCTTGCTCCCCAGCCTGTCTCGGTGTCGGCCCTTCGACGCGGATTTCAGGAAGGACCTGCCCGGGTTTGCACGGCGGCCTCCAGAGCAAGGCCGTGCAGTGTCCGGACACACGCCTCCATCCGACGCGGGCGTCTCCCTGCGGGCTCCTGAGAGCCGAGCCCAGGTCCGCTCAGTGCAGTGGGTTATCCTCGAGGGGAGCAGTCGCCACCAAGTGCACAGGACTGGCCATCACCCATCCGGTCTGGAGCGACCCCGGCCCTCGCGTCCGGCAGGTCCAGAAGCGGACTAGGAGAGGCGGTGGGGGGGGGGGGCAGGAACGCGGAGCCGCAGCCCCGACTCGGCCCCCACGGTGTGTGCTGCAGGGGAGGGGTCATGCCGGCCAGCACCACACCCTGGGACGGACAGAGCCCCTTCCCTCAGCAAGGGGAGGCTGCAGGGAAGGCAGACGGCAGAAGCCAACAAATAGACGCCAGCCAAGCGGAGAGAGGGCCGTGGGGGGGCCCTGGGACGGTGCAGCGAGGTCGGCGGAGACGGAGTTTGGATCTCCGCGCGGGCCGCTGTGGAGACGTAAGCAGCTCCTGAGCAGAGGAGGGATGGGGATGCAATGACTTTGGGTCTCAAAAGTCCCCGTGGACCTACCCACCCAGCGGGCGGGGAGACGGAAGGGCCAGGCCGTGCAAGCTTTGAGCATTTCCGGCGGGGGCCAGCTCGCTCGTACTGGCCTCCCAAAAGGGCAGCAGGAAGGGGGGCAGGCAGGCGCTGGGCCCATCCTCACAGAGTGCCCTGGCCTCAGTCTCCCAGTCCGCCATCCCCAGCCCAGTGGGACATTGGCGTAGCCCTGACCTCCCAGGCCATTTCAGCCTTAGCTGGCTCCTGGCGCCCTGGAGACCCCCAGACCCAGGTCTGAGCCCCCGCCGTGCAGCCCTGGCCCGCCACCCACTGGCCTCCCCTCTCGGGCAACATCTTCATTACGGAGCCGAGTTGTTTAAATAAATGAATTAATATTGACGAAACATCAGTGACCTAATAAATGATTAGTTAAGGCGCACATACATCACGCCGCGGGGACGCCGGGAGCCCTTAATTACTGCTTCGGAGGGGCGAGCAGGGCCGCCGTCACTGCCCGGCACCCCTTCCCAGCCCTGGACCCCCTCCTGGCCACTGGGCTCCCTCCCATACCCCCAGGGCTCGGGGCTGGCCCTCTCCCAGTCTCTGCCCCAGCTGGCCTGGCCTCCTCCCTGCCCCCAGCATCCCTTCCCCTGAGCACCCAGAGGGCCTGGTCAAAGCATGACGCCTTCCTCCTCCCTCCCTGACTGTGGCTCCCCAGTACACCCCAGAGAAAGACCCAAGCCCGCACTGCAGCCCGGAAGAGCCCACGGGGCCCAAGCCCAGCAGCAGCTGCCTCCCTCCTCCCACATTCTGCTTCCTGCCTCAGGGTCTTTGCCCTACTGTCCCCCTCCCGCCCCACCCCCGCGGAGAACTCCACCTCAGCCCTGCTCACCTCAGGCTGCAGCCCCTCTGGGGTGAGGGGTGCCCTGGGGGACCTGGACAGAAAGGGAATCTGACCGGGAGGGAACCTGGGGAGATCTCTGGGGTAGGGGTGCTCCAAGCCCAAACCCCCAACCTAAGGCATCTCCACCATCCACAGGGCCTTTGGCCCTCCTCTGGCACCCCTGCCCTGCCTGTGCCTCAGTTTCCCCAGGAGGACGTGATGGGGAGAATGGACTAGGACGATTCGGCAGAAAGGAGATGCAGCAGAGGCATTGCCTGTGTCCTCCCTCCCCAGCAGGGGTGCGTGGCCTTTAGGGGGCCTCCACTTGGGACGCAGACTCTGCAACAGGCATGATGGCCGTGCCCCCCCCCCCCCCCCCCCCGGCTCTCCCTGTTGCTGGGTGGGGGGCACCTGGAGAGGCCACAGCTAATGGCTCCTGAGAGCCTCCAGGGCAAGGCAGGGAGGGGGAGCCACCAAGCCTGAGCTGAGAAGAAAGGCTCTGCAGAGCTGAGGGGCAAAGGAGGGGAGGAGAGAGGAGGGGAGGAGGAAGGAGAGAGAGAGGCAGAGATGGAGAGGGCGCAGAGACAGGGGGAGAGAGCGGGGAGCCCCACCTGGCGGAGTGCAGGGGGCTCTCTGAGAAGGCCTGGCCTCAGCCCTCCTCCCTAGCCCTCCTCGGGCTGCCCCAAGGCCTTGACCAGAGCCAGAGCACGGGCAGGACCTTGCTCACATCTATTAAGCACCTGCTGTATGTAGGGCCCATCCGTCTGTCCATATGGAATCCCCGTGGGGGGCAGGGGCATGCTCCCCTCCTCGGGCCACTCTCTCCTGAGACCTCTCCTCCCTGCCACCCCCCCGCCCCCCGCAGATGGCTGGCCCCTGCAGTAGGAGGTGGTGGTAGGTGGCCTCCCGAAGTGCTCAAGGTTGTACTGTGTGGTTGTGGGCCAAACCCGGCTAACCGCCTCCTTCTGCCTGGAAGTGCCTCAGGCCCTCCCTGAAGCTCTGGGAGACCCTCAGGCCCCTCTGGGACTTTCTGCCTGTTTCCCCTCAGTCAGAGCCTCCAAAACCCATGGTCAAGCTTCCTCCCTCAGAGGCAACCTGACAATCAGACCCGGAAGGGTTGGGCGTAGGGTTTCATCTCCTGGGTTCTGTGAGCAAGTTTGTCCCCTGGTTCTGAGCCTCTGTCCCCCCATCTGAACACCAGGCCAGTCACATTTCCCGCCTGGGGTGAACACCAGGCCAGTCACATTTCCCGCCTGGGGATGGCTGTTAAGGGGATGGAGCGGGTGCTGGGGCACACAGCCTGCGGGGTGTCCAGGAGGTGGCACTGGGAGAGGTGTCATCCAAAGCCGAGTCTACGCAGCTGGGATTTAAATTCCTAGTGTTGGGGCGCCTGGGTGGCTCAGTGGGTTAAGCCTCTGCCTTCGGCTCAGGTCATGGTCTCAGGGTCCTGGGATCGAGCCCCGGGGAGCCTGCTTCCTCCTCTCTCTCTGCCTGTCTCTCTGCCTGCTTGTGATCTCTGTCTGCCGAATAAAAAAAAATTAAAAATAAATTCCTAGTATTACCATCACTGCTAAGTACTATTGTGTAGTCGATCGACAAACGTTCGCAGTGGGAGCCTTTGGAGCTGGCCTCGGAGGTGCACGGGGCGGGAGGCAGCTTGCCACCACAGCAGGTGCCCCAGGAACCACCGTGCCTGGGGGCAGGGAGCGGAGAGCGGTCTCCTGACGCTTCGGAAACTGGGACAGAGCAGCCCCCCCAGGCCCCACCCGAATGGAGGCCCATCAGTTCCTCCCCCGTCTGCCCTCCCCGCTCACCCCCTCCTCAGGCCACAGTGGCCCCCCATCTGCCTTCAGCCCTGCCCACCTCCCCGAGGCAGAGGACAGAGGGGCAGGGACGGTGGGAGGGCTGACCCCCCCAAACCAGTCCTTCACCTTCCCTCTCCAAGCGACCCCAGGAACCAGCCGGGGCAGGCGGGCTCGGCTCAGCCACTCTGGCCCCGGCCTCAGTTTCCCCGTCTGTGTAATGGGATCATAGACTCCCCCACCCCACCCCACGTGTTGCGCAGGGCTTGGCGCGACCGCGGGGCCGGAGCGGTCTAACCGCAGGAACAGACCCGCTTCTGTTCTCCTGGAGTGGGTCTGGGTTTCCCGCGCCCCGCGCCGGCCAGGCACCGGCCAGCAACGCCCCCGCCCGGGAGCGCCGGGCCAGCCTGCGGGGAGCCGCTTCCAAGAAGCCCCGCGCTTCCCCCGCGCGGCCCCCGCCAGCCCGCCCTTCGCTGCGGGATAATCTAATCGCGTTTCCAAGGCTGCGATCGATAACCCCGAGGCGGCGCCAAAACGAGGCTCTTAAAGGGCCAGGAGCCCCGCCCAGCGTCCCCCCAGAGCCCGCCCAGGGAGCCGGGAGCGTCTGGGGAAAGCCAGGCCCGCCCGGTCCCCGCAGCGCCTTGCGGCGGGAGCCAGCAGCCTGACCTCTCAGAGCTGAGCGGGGTGGGGGTTGGGGTCTCTTCCGGAAAGGGGACCCCCAGGAGGCCCACCCACCGCACACCTCCTCCAAGTCGGCATCCGGATGGGGAAACTGAGGCTCAGAAAGGGCAGAGAGCAGATGAGGTGTCTTGTGCAGGCCGGCGCTCCCTCCTCCGCCGGCATCTCCACTCAGCCCCCCAAGGTCCCCCGAGGCCCCCTTGGCCCTGCTACCCTCCCCTCTCAAGCCCAGGCTACCTGTCCCAGGATCTATACAAACGCACTTAGCAATCGATGTCCCTGCAGGGCCCTGCCAATCGACCTGAGGTGGGGCCCCCCGGGGGCCCCCACACAGCCCAGCTGCCCTGCTGAGCTGTCCCCACAGCGGCTGAGAACCGGCTCCTGCTGCGTCTGGGGGACCTTCCCCTGCCAGCCCTGTCTGCCTTGGTCCTGAAAGGGAAAACCCCGAAGGCCCCTGACCGCTTCCCACCAGACCAGGAGCTAGAAGGAGCAGCTGCTCAGAACCAGAACGGTCGGTCGGTGGACTCTTCCAGAGGCCAAGATGGAGGAAAATTCCAGAACCTGTGAGGATGGGCTGAGCTGGAAGCGGGAGCAGGGAACGGCTCAGCAGCTGTAATGGCGGAGTCTTTCAGGCCAGTGATGGCCTCCGGCTCTGGAGGGACAGTGCAGGCTAGCTGCCTGGCCTGGTGTGCTATGGCCGTAGGGCTGGTTTCCAGCGACAGACCTGTCCAGTGCCTGTCCAGCTGGCCTTGTTATCAGCTGAAAATTGGGACGAGGACAGGCTGGGGACCCCGCCTTGCACAAACCGAGGGCTCTGAAGAACTGGCCTGGGCCAGACCTAGAGTCTGGAAGTCAGAGGGGCCATGGCCTGGGGACACAGAGGCCCTGAGAGGGTCATGCCTTCAGTGTGCCTAGGGCTCACTTGACCTCTGACCCTCCTGCTCTACCCCAAGGGACCCTCTTGCCTTCTCCAAGTCTCGCCACCCCCACTCTGCCTGAGTGACCCCTGTCCTAACTCCACAGCATCCCCTACCCCCCCAAGCCTGACCCCACTTCCTTGTCACCTTCCGGGTGCAGGGTTGGGGCCGCAGGGGTGAGAGGGGACGGATCGAAGGGCTGACCCTGTGGCCACTGTTGCCAAGGAGATGTCCCATAGGGGCTGGAGGGGTGGCCAGGGCCAGGGGGTGACAGAGGGACAGAGAGAGGGAGGAGAGAGAGGAAGGGGAGGGAGAGAGGGAAGGACAGAGAGACAGAGGGAGGGAGTCCCTGTAAAGGGTCACAGGCTTCACAAATGAGCCTCCTAAGCAGCCAGCCAGCCGGGGACAGCGGACAGCGGCTGGGAACTGGTACTCACCCACCCTTGGAAATGCCCCTTTCGTGAAATGCTGTCTGCAGACATGGCCCAGAAGCCCAGATGCAGTGACGGCCACACAGGGTCACCCAGCAAGCAGGTCTGTGAGCCGGGGAAGCCAGCACCTGCCTGTCCTCTGTTCACACCTGGGGAAGTAGGGCAGGTGTCCTGGAAGAGGGGCCAGTAGCACAGGGCCCTGCAGGATAAATAGGAGTTCGCGGGGTAAGAGCGGGAGTGGTAAGGAGGAGTGGGGAAGTTGGTGGTGGGGTGCCAGGGTGTCCCCTCCCTGCTGGGCAGGCTCAGCCGCCATGGGACTGTGCGGACCGGCTGTCTTTGGCCCGGCTGCTGGAGCCCCGCCTGGATTTACCGCACCTGCGCCTCCGCGCTCCTCATGCGGCGGTCCCAGGCTGAGCGGTTTCCTGGGTGCCCCCCGGGTGCAGACACCGGGGCTCTACCCGCGAGGACGGACTGGGCCGACAAAGCAAAGAAAGGCGGTGGGGGAGAGGACGGACCGACAGCTCTAAGCAGAAGGGACCCACAGACGTGAACGTGCGTAAAGGGCCAGAACAGGCGGACACGCCCCAGACCACGCCTGAGGGCAGGTGGACAAACAAACAGGCCGCACACGTGAGGACACGCAAATGCGCGCGCACGGGCACGGCCGGGTCAGGACGCGCGTGCCCGAGCCCGCCGGGACGCGCGCGCACTCTCGGGGCCTCCCGCGCTGCACAGGCACGCGCGGGCGCCGATCGCAGCCGCGGGCGGCGGGCGCCCCCTGGTGGGCTCGGGCCGCGGTGCGGGCCCCGCTGCGCCTCCGGCCCGGTCCCGCGCGGACGCCTAAGGCTGCGGGTCCCGGCGAGAACCGCCCCGAGGGGGTTCGGACGGGGTTCGGACGGGCTGCCGGTTCCGGCCCCCATTTCCTTCCCCCCGGTCGGACCTCTCCGTCCCTCCTGTGGGCGCCCGCGCGCCGGGGTCCGGGGGAGTCTAGCACGTCCGCTGTCCCCCCACCCAGGGGTCTCCCAGGGGTCCCCCAGGGCAGCGTGGGCTCCGCGCGCGGGGGCTCCAAGGAGGACCCGCGGCCTCGCCCGGGGGCGCCGCCAGGTGGCAGCACGAGCCCGACGGCGCGCCCCGGGCCTGGGCCCCGCCCCGACGGCCCTCCGCCGCCCCGCGCCGCCCTGCGCCGTCCTTCCCGGCCCGTGGGGTCAGTTTCCCCGCTTGGCGATGGGCCGCGGAGGTGACCGGATGGGACGCATGCGGGGTGCAGGTGGCACGAGGGCCTCTCGGAGAGGGGACGTCGCGGGAAAGGGAGCGGCGGCGGGAGCCCCGGGGCCCGGAACTAGGGCGCAGCTCGCGGCGGGGGCTGAGGCCGGCCCTGGGTTTCTGGCCCGAAGCCCGGGTCGGGGCCTCCGGCTGAATCCTGAGGTTTAAGACACAGTCGAATCCTAAACCTTCCGGGCCAGGGAGCTTAGGCGGGAGCCACCTGCAGAAAACTTCGGAATCCTGTTCCCCTGCGGGTGGCAAGGTTGATGCCCCAGTCTCAAGAGCTGGGACTCCTGAGGGGTGGGGTCCTTGGGACGCAAGGATGGAGGCGACCCTGCGGGCCAGGGATCCCGTCCCCGGAGGCCCACACTCCCAGGCCTGGGGAGGAAGGCCTGTCCTCGCTGCCCGCCCCGCTCCAAGCGTCTCTGAGCCTTTAAAATAATGCGGCAAAATTAGCAGCTCTGCCTTCATTAATATGCAAAACTGCAAATCAGGGGAGGATTAAGCGGCAGGCCGCAGGATATTTCTGCTGTGATGGATTCTGCTGTCCCAAGGTTGCGGGGTTTGAGGTTTGCGGGGCTGCTGTGCTGGCAGTGCCCCCCCCCCCCCCCCCCCCCCCCCCCGCCTCCCCCCAGGCGCGCTTGGTGGCTGCAGCTCCCTGCACAGCCCCTCCTGACCACCTTCCCCAGGGCCTGGGCCCCCGAGGCCCCTCATGGGGGAGCAGTTACACGGGGTCGACCTGGTCAGCTGTGTGGCCTGGGGATGGAGAACCAGCAACTTGGCTGAGGGCGGCCCTGGGCCTCAGGGCCTTTGCACTGGCCATGAGCCAACCAAGATCACTCCCAGCCTCCACACCCCCTCCCTGAGATCCTCTCTGGCCACTTAGCTCTGACCCTCAGGACCGCTTCAGGTGCCTCTAATGTGCTTCCTTCGCCACTGTTTCTTCCCCAGGCCAGCTACGAGCCCAGGGGACAAGGACCTCCAGCCTGTGGTCCCACGGAGCGCCAGTGTCCAGCAAGCGCATCCAGTCCCAGGTGCCCACAGACACTCTACAGATGGGACACTGAGGCTCCCAACGGAGACACTTGCTTAGGGTCGCCCAGCCCATGAGAGGTGCCTCCCGTTGGGGGAGGAACAGAGACCATAGTGAGGGTACAGAGGCAGGAACGGTCCTGTCCACTTGTACAGGCAGGTGAAAGTGAAGGGGCTTCTAACGCCACCAAGTGGGCCCAGACTTCCACCCCGACAGTCCCAGGGGGCAAGTGCAGGAAAGGGGAGATAGAGATGGGGAGACGGAGGCAGGCACAGAGATGGAAGGAGACAGAGGAGAGAGACAGACACACGGAGACAAAGAGTGAGAGAGACGGCGAGACAGAGAGACCAACCCAGCACAGGCCCCTCCCAGCAGAGGATGGAGCTGGCCCCAGGCCAAAACCGCCAGCTGCTGCCTCCCCTCCTCCCCTCCCCCTCCCCCTCCCTCCTGCATGCAGGTTGGGGGTTGGGCCCCAGAGGAGCCCCAGCTGCCGCTGCCACACAAGCCAGCCCTCAGGCCGCTGTGGCGGGCCCCACCAGCTGTCCCAGGACCCCCGCAGCCCCCCGGGGCCAGGGGAGGTGCTTTTGCCTGGGCCAGGCGCCACTCTTTATCTGGCCTCAGGACGTCCCTCTGAGCCTCAGTTTCCCCACCTGTGAAATGGGGACCACCGTCCTCTCCAACCTCAACATCCATCTAGTGCCTGGGGTGTGCAGGGGCCCAGGCTGAGTGCGGGGGATGCAGCAGTGGCCAGGCCGGGCCACCAGGCTGTCCTGGTGGAATGGGGGGGGGGGGGTTGGGGGGAGGGGGCAGGGGCCCAAGCAAACCAGGAAGCTATGGATATTGGTAGGTGCGAGAAAAGCTAATCGATTAGCAAACCGGGCTGTAGACTGAGGAGGGGGGAGTTCCTGGCAGGGGCCCAGCTGTGCAAAGGCCCCAAGGGAGGAGCAGGCTTGAGAGGGGCTGAGAGGAGCAGGCCAGAGCTCAGGCTAGGTGCTTGACTCCAGGCCTTGGTCCCGTCCCTGGATTCTCCCCCTTCCTTCCAGGCCTCCCCAGGCCCCAGCACTGCTCACACAGCCAAACCACAGGCAGGGAAGGAATTGGGAGCTGGTGGGTGGATTTCTTGTTCTTCGTGCCCATTTTGCAGACCTCGTCAAAACGAGACACGGAGAGGTCAGGGGCCGGCCTGGGACCCAGAGTTCTGCCCTGCCCTGGGTCCGGCTGGGGGTGGGAGGAAATGCAGAAACTGTGAGGGGACCAGGCCCCTCCCCAGACGGCAGGGGAAGGGCCAGGCCGGAGAACCCTAGAGGCAGGGACCTACAGGGCTTGGATGCAGCCTTGATTCTCCTCCAGCCTCGGTGCAAGTTGGGAAACTGAGACTAGCGACCTTCATGGGAGAGGATCCTTGACACCCTCCCCCCATGACCCAGTTCCTCCTGTGCAGTGCTTGGGGCTCTCCCTGCCCTCAGGAGAGGGACTGTCCCTCCACGCTCCCCCAGCACCGGCCCAGACAGAGACCAGGAGGCTCAATCTCTCCTCTGGTGCTTGGCACGGGCTCTGACCCCTTTAACTGGTGAGAACTCGGGCTTTGAGTTGGGGGGGGTATGATCTCACTGGACCCGGCCGTGCTCCTCAGACTCTGCTCACTCTTGGATGGCCCTGGGAGGGGACCTCCCTGGAACACAAGGGTTTTCCCCCAGAGGATCCCTGGCAGCTGGAGACTTGTTCCCTCCAGGGAATGCGCAGTGAGCGTTGTCACTGGAGGGCCTGGGGTACCCCCCGGTGGACACCCATCTCCGTTCCATGACTCTGCGGCTCACAGAACTTCAGCTGTGACGTGGAAAACTAAACTTTCTTTTAACTTAAGAAGTACAGACACACACACACGGAGAAAATAAAGTCCATCTTCTCAGCTAATTCCACTTCTTAAATACAAATACAAAGTGAGAACTGAAAGTCTCCCCCCTCCTCCCCCCAAGAGTAACCGCTGAACCCTGGGGACGTTTCCTCCTGCATTTTTTCGAAAAGCGCTTTTTTTCCTTTACAAAATCTCTACCTCCAAAATGGTGCCGTGGGTTTCAAACTTGTATTTTATCCGGCGATCCACCCACAACATCTTTCTTGCTCAGAATATGCGTGCAAACCCCCTTCACTGTAAGGGGGGACAGCATTCCTCCTATGGGGGCGGTGCCATCTTCTTGTATGACCCCTTTTGCTGGACGTGGGTTGTTTCAACGTTCCTGCAGATGCTATGATTTTTATTAGATTTATCAATGTTAGGACTGGAACTGGAGGGGAAGTTCAAAGGGATGTCGTAGGTTTTCTTTGTAGGAATACACAGTCTCCAGTGTACCCCTACCCCTCGTTCCATCACACAGGATATGGCCGGTCTTTTTTTTTTTTTTTTTTTTACTTTTTTTAAAAAGATTTTATTTATTTATTTGACAGACAGAGATCACAAGTAGGCAGAGAGGCAGGCAGAGAGAGAGGAAGAAGCAGGCTCCCTGCCGAGCAGAGTCCAATGTGAGACTCAATCCCAGGACCCTGGGATCCTGACCTGAGCCGAAGGCAGAGGCTTTAATCCACTGAGCCACCCAGGCGCCCTAATATGGCCAGTCTTTTAACATTTTGCCAACTGTGAGGTCAGTGAGTGTTTTCTTCTTGGCGTAATTGTATTTCTTTCATCAGGAGTGACTTCAAGTTTTTTTTTCTTGGTCCCTTTAACTGCCATTCGTATTTCTTCTCGTATGAGCTAATGTTCATTTCTTTGCCTGATTTTCTGTATGGTTATTTTTGTCATTGATTTGTAGGAACTCTTTGCATATGGAGGCTATACATTCTTCTGTTACAATGTTGCCAGTACTTTCTGTTGTCTAACCTCCTCTGTGTGTCTGTTTAATTCAGAAGTGTTGTGTTTTTATATAGTCCCATGTGAAGATTTTTCTTTTTATATGTCTTGGCCTTTGTGCCTTTTCCACCCCTGAAGAGGGCAAGGGGATGGAAGGGGTATGCAACGCCTGCTTTTTGGAGACTCCTCCAATTCTAGGGAGCTCAGATGAGTCCAAGCACTTCCCACCCACGATCCTGCCTCACGCACTCCCTGCCAGCCATTTGAAAACTCCTGTCTGCACTCCTGGCTCCTGTAGGGGCCAGGCCTGGACCCAGGTGCCTGGGAACCCAGAAACGGCTGGACGTCACCCCAGAGAGGAAGAATCAGGGGCTGCCTCCTTCCCTGGGCCTCTTGGATGACCTGTGTTTATACCCTTTTCATTTTCTCTGTAAGTATGCAGTCGGGCATTTTTGGGGGCCTCAGTGTTCTCTTCAGCAAAATGGGGCCAGTCATGCCCCCCCCCCACTTTGAGCTGGTGGGAAGATCGCAGGGGATGCTGGGCATAACAAACTATGTCACTGAACCGGGCACAAAGCCAGCTGGTGACCCCACTGACCTGCCCCTCCCCTAGAACAGGAGTAAACAGGGCGCCTGGGAGGCTCACTGGGTTAAGCCTCTGCCTTCCGCTCGGGTCATGATCTCAGCATCCTGGAATTGAGCCTCACGTTGCTCGGGTCATGATCTCAGCATCCTGGAATTGAGCCCCACGTCGGGCTCTCTGCTCAGCGGGGAGCCTGTTTCCCCCTCTCTCTCTGCCTGCCTCTCTGCCTACTTGTGATCTCTCTCTCTGTGTGTCAAATAAATAAATAAAATCTTAAAAAAAAAAAAAAAAGGAACAGGAGTAAACACCACCCAGACGCTCTCCCTCGGCCAGTCCTGGGCTTTGAACCCTTAATGTCGCTTTGGTCAGATCAGTGTATCCCTCTAAGGCTTAGTTTCTCCATCTGCAAAATGGGCCTTATAATGGTCCCCACCTGCCAGGGCCAAAGTGAGATCCAATATGACAGGCGCAGGGAAGATGGCCAGCCCCAGCCCTGATTTTCAGAGGGGACGCTAAGGCCCGAGGGGGCAGCCTCTGCCCGAGGTATATAGTCACAACATGATGGAACCAGGATTGAGCCCAGTTCTGTTGGCAAGGTAGGCCCAGTGGTTCCTGCTCATTTCTTCCCCAAGATCCCATCTCTCAGGCCCCCAAACCTGGCCTTAAGAACCAGGCGCCCTCAGCACCAAGCTGCCTCTGTCTTCGCTGCCACCCGCCCAGCCTCTGGGCACCTGCTGCGTACCATGCCTCATAGAGTAAGAAAAGCCCGCTCCCTGCCCTTGGGGGGCATGAGCTGGTGAACGGTGGGGTAACAGGAAACTGCAGAAAGCAACAGAGGCTCCAAGACTTGGGGAGCATCTGGTGAGCTCTGGGGATCAGGGAGACTTCCTGGAGGAGGCGGCCCCCGAGCTGAGAGCTAACGAAGGATGAGGAAGAGATAGCCAGGGCAAAGGTGTGTGAGGAGCCGTAGGAAGGGGAATGGGGCGGGGTCCCGAGACTCAGTTTCCCCACTGGAGCGGTGGGGGTGATTTGCGCTGGCTCATTTGCGAAGCTTGGGGGCGAGGACCGCCCTTGGTGTGGTGAGGTCGGCCAGAGCACCCCGGCCGCCACAGGCACAGGTCAGTGAGGCCGCCCCGTGGGTGGGTGCGTGGGCAGGCGGCGGGTACCCGGCCGGGCTCCCTGTCCCCCGCCCACACTCCCCACTCCGGGAACTAGGGCAGACAATGCCATGGGGGCCGCTGGGGAGGCACCCCGTGTTTGCACAGGCCACCCCGGAATGTGGCGGGACGGGCCCTGGGGGCCCCTGAGCCCGGAGCTACAGGCACTGGGCCAGGACCGGGAAGGGCGGCCCGGCCCGCGGCAGGGGGCGCTGCTCCAGTGGGTGGCCGGGCACGAGGCAAGTGAGGGGCCCAGGTGGAAAGAGGGTTCGGTCCATAGCTGGGAGCTCGGCCTGGGCGCGGGGTTCAGTCCAGGGTCGGGGCTTGGCCCGGGTCCGGACTCCACCTGCCCACTTGCCGCCCCCTGGTGCACGACTGTCCGGCCAGGGCTGGCTCCGTCCTGCAGGGCGGGGGCGGGAAAGGGCCTTTCTGCGGGCCGCTCGTTCCTGCCCCAGCCCTAAGACGTCCCTGCTGGGAGAAGGGCTGTTCCCACCCTCAGCCCCCAGCCAGCCCCGATGGGTGGCTGTCTCCTCATGCCCCCACCCTTCACAGGCCTCCAGTTCCCCTCAAACTTTCCCTTCCACTTCCCTGGGTTTAGGCCTCGTGCCTCGAAGTCCCCTTAAACACACCAGGTACACTGTGTGCATCCCGCCTCCCGAGCTCTGTCCCGCACTCCCCCCACGGGCTTTTCTCATCCTGTGGTCACACCCAGAGTCACTGCCCCGGGGACCCACCCCACTGAGGTCCGAGTCCTGTGAGAGCACATTCAGAGTCTTTCTGCCTCTTCGTCTGGTGCCCAGCCAAGGGGGGCACAAGGCTGGGGTGCTGGCTGCTCTCAGCCCGTTTCCCAGCTCTCCTGGCCCCCCCGGCTCCCCAGGACACGGCCGGGGTGGAGGGGCAGGGGTCTGTCACCGCAGGGTCCCCTTCCTTGGACTTAGAGCTGCAAGGGCCGGACAAGCCCGGCCTGAAGGGCTGGTGTTGCGGCTGCTGCTTCCGTCCTGCCTTCCGCCCGGCCAGGCAGCAGCCCTTTCCCCTCCGCATCCCATATCCAGCGTGACCCGCCGGGCCCGGGCCTTGGGCCCTCAAGAACCCTCGCTCCCAGAAGCCAAGGAGAATGAATGAAGGAAAGAATAAATGAGCCCCAACCCAGGCCACCCCGGTGAGCGTGCGGGTCTGGGTCAGGCTCCTCCGCAGGGGGCTGCAGGGACCAAGAAGTCCCCAGCTCCAGGGGTGCTACTCTCCCCCGCACGCGGGCGCAGGCTGGGGACAGGGAAATGTCGGAGCCGGGGTCTGGCTCCAGTGAGATGTGCCCCGCCCACTAGGGTTTATGAAACGCAGGGAGGAGCGTGCGTGTTGGGGTGGGGGGGCCCTGCTCACACCCCAAGGGAACATCCCCATTTCGGAGACAAATGGAAACAGATGTCAGGAGACGGCCCCAGCGTCCTAGATTCCGTTACCTCCTCTCTGCACGGACAGCACTGGCCTGCACACCTACTTCATCTTCCGGAAGCTTCTGTCCCCCCCGCCCCTCATCTGTGTTCTGTCCCGCATCTCCCCCCATCGCCACCACCACTAGTGAGAATCTGTTCTTGGCATTCGTCGTTCCAACCAGAAATGGGGTTCTCTCCCGCACATGGGGTCCCCAACCTGGGGCCAGGGCGCAGGTGTGGCTTGTGTGGAAGGAGGAAGCAAGCGGGGGAGTCAGACTTGGGCTCCTGCCTGCCCAGGCCAAGCGGGCAGGCGGCACCCAGAGGAGAACAAAGGCCACAGGCAAGCAGGCAGGCGGGGGTGGGCGGACTGTAGGCTGGCCTCAAGGGGCCCCTGGCACCTGCCACTGGCGGTCTGTCTCCATGCCAGGGCCTTGTGGGGCTCACCCAGGCCTCGGGGCTGGGCAGAGGTGGCAGGCATGCTGGGGCCCCCACGGGCCGTTCCACCCAGTGACTCAGTCCAGGCTGGGCCTCCCCAGGGAGGACAGTGGTGATCTGTGGGTGCCAGGAGGCCCTCCTGGCAGGTGTGAGCCCTGGGGCGCTCTGGACCCAGAGAGGGCCTTTCTAAGCCTCAGTTTCTTCTTCTGTACAATGGGTCTGATCTCTCGACGTGGGGACCTGACAGCCAAACGTATGGATGCAAAGAGTCACCTGTAGAGGGGCGCCTGGGTGGCTCAGTGGATTAAGCCGCTGCCTTCGGCTCAGGTCATGATCTCAGGGTCCTGGAATCGAGCCCCACATCGGGCTCTCTGCTCTGCAGGGAGCCTGCTTCCTTTTCTCTCTCTCTGCCTGCCTCTCTGCCTACTTGTGATCTCTGTCAAATGAATAAATAAAAAATCTTAAAAAAAAAAAAAAAGAGTCACCTGTAGAGCCAAAGGGGGGCCTCTGATGGCCCATCTGGAAGGCAGACATGGGGCGGGTCGCAGATGCCACTGGCCCAGTGTCCTGGACCGAGCGAGGCACACAGCTCGTAGTCAGTGGCCGTGTGGCCGGTGAGTTTGTGGAGGCCTCTCTAGGCACGGCGGCCCTGGGGCTGCCTGGGGTTTACAGGGTCTGCGTGAAGCTGGAGGCCCTGAGAGGCCTGGGCCCCAGGCTGCTCCTGGAGAAACCCCCCAGGCTGGGGGGAGCTGGAGCGGGTGTAGACCTGTCGTGTCAGGGTTGGGCCACAGGGAACAGCTGGGGACTGAAGGGGCCTTTGTGCCGCCAGGGACACGAGTCCATCCGTGGGGAGAGGCTGAGGGAGGAAGGCTCAAGCCATGGGCACCGACTCTGCAGCCATCGCTGTGCCTTCCGTGTTCTTGACGCAGAAACTGAGGCCCGGAGGGTGTCAAGAATCTGCACGAGGCCACAGTGAGGCGGGAAGGAATGAGGAACTCGAACCCAGGCCCCAAGACCCACAGCTCCTCTCCAGGGGTGTAGCACAGGGGAATTCTCTGAGCCAAAAGGGGTCAGGGTGAGGGTCAGCCTACTGTGGGTGCAGCAGGGGAGCTTGTGCCTTCGTTGGGAGCCCTGAGCCCTCTGGCCTCTCCTTAGGGTCTTCTCCCCTCACTCCTCACCCCGGACCACCACTTTGCTTCCTGGGTTGGGGGCAGCGCTGACTAGGGTGATTTGGAGTTTCCGGATGTGAGTGGAAAAGCATTCCAGGCAGAGGGCACAGCAAGGACGACAGCCTGGAGGTGAGAAGGAGCCTGGCAGGTTCTAAAACACCAAGAGGTCCTGGTGGTGACCAGGAAGATGGTGGCCTCTTCCCAGGCCTGGAAGGGAGGGTGGCTTTCTGGGGACTCAGGAAACCACGAAAGATGGTGGTATTTTCCGTCTCTCTTCTCTCTCTCTCTCCCCCGCAGATTTTATTTATTTGAGAGAGAGAGAGAAGGAGCAGAGGCAGAGACAGAGGGAGAAGAGGAGAGTCCCCGCCGAGCAGGGAGCCTGATGCGGGGCTCGATCCCGGGATCCCAGGACCATGACCCGAGCCGAGGGCAGAGGCTTAAGCCACTGAGCCCCCCAGGCGCCCTAAGGTTCTGGTACTTTCGTTTCCTTCATTTAATCCGATCATCCCCTTCCGAGCGGCCTGGGGAGCCCTTGGAAGTGGGAAGAAGGAAACGGACCACCGACCGTCGGAAGGCTGGGTCCTGCCTCAGCCCTGCCCAGGCCCAGGTCCAGACTGGGGGGAGCGAGCCGAGACTCGGTCGGAGAAGGCAACCAGCAAGTCGGAGGCACAGGGCGGGCCGCGCGTGGGCCTCGCCGACCCCGAGGCAGCGCTGGGCTCCGCGCGCTGCCAGCAAAGGTGCACACGCCCGCTCTCGACACCCGGGCCGGGGCCAGCCCCAGGAACTGAGACTCGACCTCGTCCGAGAGGCCGCGCGGGCGGGCACGCACACCTGACAATAAAACCGCAAGGCCCTCCCCCCACCGCGGCTCCGGGACGAGCGCCCCGAGAGTCCCACCTCTGTCTTCGCTAGACCTCGCGGAGGAGGCGGGGCGGGGGCGGGGCCGCATCGCGAATGGCCGCCGGCCACGCCAATCAAACTTTCGCGCCCTTCGATTGGCCACCGCCGTCCAGCCTTCTCTTTCCGTCTCACGGTCCGTGCCTTCTTGCGTCACGAGTGCGTTGCCACCCCGCGTGCGCCTCCGCGCTGGAAGATAGTCCCGGCCCCCTCCCCGCGCCCTTAGCCGGCGCCCCCTGCTCCCAGGCCCCAGTTCCCACGAGTCCCGCGCCGCTTCCCGCGGGCACGCAGGAAGACGAGCCGCGCGGCCCGCGAGCGGGAGGCGGCGGAGGGATCCGCGGCGGCGCCGGGCGGGGCGGCGCGCGGGGCGGGGCCGGGCGGGGGCGGGGCGGGGCGGCGCGCGGGGCGGGGGGCGGAACATGTCTCCCGCCGCAGGAAGATGAGGCAGCGGCGGCGGCCGCGGGCGTAGCGGGCCGGACCGAGCCCAGCGACGCGGGCGGCGGGCAGCGGGAGCTCCGCACACGCCGCCTCCGCCAGCGCCCCGGCCGCGCACGGGCCCCGCGGGGCGGGCCGCGGGGGGAGGGCCGGGCCACGCGCCGCCGCCGCCGCCCACGCGCGACCCTCGGGGGCCCGGCGCGACGCCCCTTTGTCCGGGGGGGCCCGTTCATGCCGCCGCCGCCCGCGCGCTGCGGGCCCGGCCGCGCCGAGCAGGTGAGCACGCCGAGCGCCGGCGCCCGCGGCTTTGTGCGAAGTCGGCCCGCCCCCTCCCCCCGCGGCCGCGGGCCGGGACCTCGGGGCGGGGGCGCCGTCCGGGGTGCGTCCCGCCGCGGCCCGGGCGTCATTGTTCTCCAACTTTCCGCGCCCCCCGCCCGCGGCCCGCACTTGGCGAAACTTTGCGGCGCGCGGGGCGGGGCGCGGGGCGCGGGCGCGGGCGGGGGCCCCTCCGCGGGCGGCGAGTTCGGAGGGGGCGGGAGCGTCCTTTTGTCTGGCGGGGAAGGTGCGGCGGCGCGGCCCGCGGGCGCAGGTTGGGGCCGGCCGGCGGGGGGGCCCGGGCGCGAACATCTGCTCCGCGTTAGCGCGGCCCGGGGCGGCGGCGGCGGCGGCTTCAAAGGCTCCCGGGCCGCCGCCTGCACCGGCCGCGGCGGGCGGGGGGGCGGGCGGGGGGACCCGGGGCGGCCGCTCGCAGCGCCGCCCCCTCCTCGCCGGCGCCCTGCGACAGCCCCGCGTCCCCACGCCTCGGGCCGCCCCGGAGTCGGTCTCAGCCGCCCCGCCAGAAAGTGCGGTTTCGGGCCCGACGGAGTCAGCTTCGCACGCCGGCGGGGGAGGGGCGCTGGGGCGGCCGCGGCCCCCTCCCCCCCGCCCCGGGCTGGCCGAGCGAGCGGGGCTTCTCGGGCCGGACCCTGGCTCCCCCCGCGCCCCGCCGCCGCCGCGGAGCCCGGGACCCAGGCCGGAGGGTGCGCGCTCGGCTGCGCTCCGCCTCCCCGGGGGAGGGGGCGGCGGGCCGGCAGGTGAGCCTCCACCCGCGCTCCGGAACGGAGGCGCCTGCGGCCCGGCCGGGGAAGCCCTGCTTCGGGGACACCCCCAGCCCACCCCGGAGCGGCAGGCGAGGGACGTTCTCAAAGTTGCTCAAAAATAATTCCCGGATACGTGGTGACAGTAGAGCGAGCTGGCGCGGCTTTGCCTCCGCTCCGAGCTGGTGGTGTTCTTTGCGGGGGGAGGGGAGCTTCGTAGGCAGGTCCCTGCGCCGGGCGCCCTCCTCCCTTCCCCTGCGGACTCGGGGAGACCTGAGCCTTTTTACTGAAGCTCGTTTTTAGCTTCGAATTTGGGGGCGACCTGGTTTTCAACAGGCGGTGACCGCTGTTGGGGGCGGGGGTCACGACATTTCCCGTGGCATGGGGCTTGGGCCGCCCTCCCTCCGTGGCGATAGCACAGCTCCGGGGGCTGCTGTTGGGAAGGAGCGATGGGGGAGAAGGGCGGGCTCTGGCGCATTGGGGAAGGGACCACTCCCAGCCCGCATCCCGTTTGAGATTTGCGATCTGACTGCCCGGTGGTCTCGGAGGGCTTTAGAGAATGTGTATTTGCCGACTCCCGCCCCGCGCGCCCCCCCCCCCCCTCCGCCAGTGTTCACACTCCTTGAGGGCTCTGGGGAGAGGTCTCTAGGGGCCCAAAGCAGGGAGTCCTGGCAGCTCTGCCCCCACCCCCAGGGTCAGGAAGGGGCTCCTGGGAAGACCGAAGCCCGCAGGGCCGCTAGAAGAAGGCTCTCCCACTCCCCATCTGTCCGTCTTTGCCACCATCACTCAGACCTTTTCTTTGCTGTCTGTCTCCCCGTGTGTCCGTCCCCTCCTCTGCAGGGCCGTCTCTAGGCCTGAGGTGCCTCCCCTGGGTCCTGGAGGATGAACCAGCCACAGAGGATGGCGCCCGTGGGCACAGACAAGGAGCTCAGTGACCTCCTGGACTTCAGCATGGTAAGCCGGGGCCCTGCCTGGGTGCCGGCCTGCGTTCCCAGGCTTCCTGGGGCAGAAGTATCTGCCAGAAATACCCCAGCAGCCCAGAGCCAGACCTCAGACTTGGCTGGGTAGAAGGGTCCCTGGTGGGCAGGGGCTGGAGGATTTGGGGTGCAGTGGGGCACGTGGGCCGTGGGCCAGCAGTGGCCTCGGCCTCCTGATCTGGAAAATGGATGCGATCAGGATTAGGCGCTGGCGTGGGGGTCAGAAGGAGGAAGGAGGAAAAAGCACCCAGACCCGAGCTCATCGGTAGAGCGCAGAGAGCGTGGCCAGTGAGGGTTCTCTCCTCAGTGACTCAGTCACGTGGCGGCTGGCGCGATGGGTGGTCAGGAGCCAGGGGGCCCAGGCAGGAGGCCGTGGCAGACCTCGGGAGTGTGGGCATCTCCAGGCGGCTGGGAGCTGCCCCCGTTCCTCCCGTGACTCCTGTTGCTCCGGGGGCTCCGCAGTGCACGGCTCCCACCTGGCTGGACCGAGCTCTTGGGAGGCTGCTGGCTCCCGGGCCTCACGCAGCTCAGCCGGGCTCTGGGGTGGGAGCAGCGGCCTTGGGGGTCAGCTGTACCGTGGGTCAGCGGCCGCCAGCACACAGGGGTCCATGTGCCCCCTGGGTGCCTGCCGCGCACACGTCCCCAAGTGCTGCTCCGGCCCCTCCGTCGGGAAGCGCTCTCGGGATCGGAAACGCTTGGGGGGAGGGTGCTTTCAGTCTGAAGTCCCCCCCCACCAGGAGGAGGCTCAGGCCACTGAGGCCTGTCGAAAACAAAAGTCCCCAAACCGAAACGACACCAGCGGTCCTGTGGAAAAACACAGCCCCCGGGGCAGAGGGCTCCGGCTCCGGAAGGGCCATACTGGTATTTCTGAGCCATTTTTAAGCCCCGTTTTATTTTTGCTTCCCCGGCTGAGTAAGCCAGAGCGCGGCTCACTTGTTTTCTTGTTAAACTGACAGGTCACGGGCTACTGGGCTGGAACAGACCGGGGTGAGGGCGGGCGGCGGGTACAGGGTCTGGTTTAATGGCCAAGAGCTTTGAAGCCTCGTTGCACCGTCCCTTCTCTGTGGGGCGTCCGCACGCCTGCTCCGCCCCAGCTCTGAACCCATTTCCCAGATGAGGAAATAGAGGCTGAGCAGGGAGGTGTCCCGTGTCTTCTCTCAGGACACACCTGGAACCGCGTCCCATTCACCGTCCGCGTCACGGGAGAGGCCTGGTGCGGTCCTGGGGCGCCAAAAGCTCGGCCGCGGCTGCTGTCCTTCCTCAGCAGCGGCCTCGCGCCTGCCCCAGAGAAACCCGGCGCGTTGGTTTCCTCATGAGCTCAGCTTTAGGCTGAGCGGGGCTGGGGGAAGGAGACCACGCTCTGTCGGGACAGCGCAAGGGAACAGCTTAGACGCGGCCCTGAGCCCTCCACCCGGGGGAGAGGAGGCTCCTCGGGGCACTGAGGGCACGTGGGCTCTGAGCACTGGGGGGCGCCTGAGGGACTGGCTTTCAGTGTCCCATGTGGTCAGGGCCCTGGGTCCCTCTCGCAGAAGAGGAGGCCGGTGCTGCAGGGCGTGAGCAGGCGTGTGGGGACTGGCGGGGCCCAGCGTCCCTTGTGGGTGGCGCCACGTCAGCACAGCCCTTGGTCCCCGAGGGGACAAAACAAAGACTTGGAATGCGGCCCTCCCACCCCCAGGCCCGGGTCCGGAGGTTCTGGTCGAGGCTTGGCCAGCTCCTCCTTCGGTCGGTGCAGGCCTCCGCTGCCCCGTGGGCCCCCGTGGGCCCGGACCCCATGTGGGAGAACAGGGCCCTGGGGAGGCTGGGCCAGTTGAGCGAGCACAGCCACGCCCCGAGCAGGGGTGCAGACCCAGCGAGAACCTGCCTCCCACCGGGCTCCCCGCCTCCTGTGAGCCCCTGCTGCCCGGCCTGCTGTGGCCAGGTGAGCACGTGGCCTGTGTTTCCCTCCTGTAGGACGAGGCGTGGGGACGTGGCTCTCCTTCCTGGGACTGTCCCAGGGCCGGTGACGCTGCCCCAGGACTGCAGCCCGAAGGGTCCATGTCCTCACTGGGGTGGTGGCGGGGACTGGGGGTGTCAGCTCCCCAGTGAGCCCCCGGCCCCGCATGGGGCCACCCTAGCCGAGATCTAAACCTGGACTCTGGGGGCAGGGCCCAGATGTGTTTTGTTTCGTGTGGCGAAAGGGTTTGTTGGTGTTGGGTTTTCTTGGCTAAGGCCGCTAAGCCGTTTAATCCTGAAGGACTTAGCGCGGTGGGTTTGGGTAAATTGGGGTGGGGGGGGTGGCTGGCCCACACAGCACCCAGGACAACCTCCCAGTCTCCTGTTGGGGAGGTGGGCACCGCCTTTCCCAGATCCCTCCAGCTTCCTGGGGTTCCGGCCTCGGTTTCTCCTGAGGGGCAGGTGTGCTAAGGGCCCCCAGGCGGCCATGGTATACAGAATCTGGCACATGGGGGATGCGTGAACCAGGTCACCCTCCTCCCATCCCAGCGGCTGGGCGGCGCTGGCCTCCCCACATGCCTGCCACGCAGGGTCCGGGGCACACAGGCCAGGGGGATTGTGGCCTGGCGAGGTGCCTGTGCACAGTCCCCCTTGTTGCCTGCGCCCCGCAGCAGTGTTCTAGCTTTTTCAAGCTGGAACTTACGGAAAATCTCGTAGGGCCTCCGAGCTCAGGTGGAAGGTTTCCGGTGCTGACGCCAGTTACTCGGCTGCGAACAGCAGAGTTGTTTTTTCTGTTGAGTTCTGCACCCGGTGTGGGGCTCACACTCACAACCCCAAGATCAAGAGCCCCCCGTTCAGCGACGTTGCCGGCAGCGGGCCGGGCTCCCTTGTGTGCCGTGCAGCCCTCCTCTGCTTTTCCTGCCTGGGGTCTGCCATGAGACAGTCCCCCAGGCAGAGCTGTGTCCTGACCCCACACTCCTCTCTCTCCCCACAGATGTTCCCCCTGCCGGCGGCCCACGGCAAGGGCCGGCCCACCTCCCTGGCCGGCGCCCAGTTTGGAGGCTCAGGTAGGACCCTGTGGCTCAGGGCAGCGGGTGGCTGGTCAGGCCGCAGGGCAGGGGGAGGCGGTCACAAAGCAGAGGTGGTTGGGGACTGTGTACAAGGAGGTGCCGTTTGAGCGGAGACGTGCGAGGGACACGGCCTGTGCAAGGGTCCTGCCGCAGGGCCGGTGCTGGCGTGTTGGAGGAGGAGCGGAGCAAGGGGGGGCAGGGGGGGCAGGGGGGGCAGGGGGAAGCGAGGAAGGTCCTGCAGGGCCTCAGGGGCTTGGCTTTTACCCCGGGGGTGTGGGAGCTCTTCCGTGACCCTGGGATTTGGGGTGGAGGGGTTTGTCTTGGAGTCCTCTTAAGTCCCTCGGGGTATCTAGTGTGTTCTGGCTGGGGGAGGGCGTTTTTCAGGGGTGGGTTGTGCTCAGACACCCCCCACAAGACGAGGGTCATCGTGTCATGTCCGCTCCCCTCCCCATGCTGGCCTTCCCCTGTGCCTGAGGAAGTGGCCGCAGGGCTGGACCGAGTCGTGTCTGAACTGTGGAAATCCCCACAGGCCGTCCTGCTCCCTCCCCCAGAAATACCTCCCAGGAGCTGGGGTGCTACCCTTTGTCCGGCTTGGGCCGAGGGTCAGGCCCTGGGGTCTCCTTGGAGGAGATGGCGCAGGCGTTCCCTGGTCTGCCCCGGGCCTCTGCCCCAGGCGGTCTCTCCCCAGCCTGTGCCCACTCGGGGCCGGCAGGCCTGGGTCAAAGCCGCAGTTCCTGGGGGAGGCGCCGTTTCCGGCCCTGCCCTGACCACTTGGGATGGGGACAGGGCGTGCAGGTTCCAGCCTGGGAGGCCCCTGTCCTGGGTCTGCAGCCGGGGACCCTTACCCGTCCAAGCCGTTAGCACCAGCCTGAGCCTGGCGTGGCTGGGGACGTGGGCCCGGGAACCCCAGGACCGGAGCTGAAGGGCCCCTCCTCGCGGCCACCGCGGGCAGGAGACACTGCGTCGCCCATGTCAGGCGGCAGGCCCGCGAGCCCGTCTCCATGTCTGTGAAAGGGTGTGTGCCTGCGGCCGGCCCGGGGCTTCAGTGACCGGCCCTGAGGGCTTCAGAGGTTGGAGGTGGGTGAGTCCCAGAGGAGCCCTCCTGGCCCCGCCGTGAGGTCGCAGTCTCAGGCCTGGGCTTGGCCTTTTGTGGGTTCTCCCTGCTCTGAGCTTGCTTCGCCCCCTTCTGCCTGGTGGGGCTGGTCCTCGGCAGGGGGGCCCCCCAGGAAGCTCCGCGGGGGGCTCCCGGGCGCTCGTGGGCCCCGCCAGCCTCGTGCCTCCTCCGGGCCGGCTGGCCTCGCGCGTCCTGGTCTCCGTCCCATCCCCGAGTCAGCTCGTCCTCTTCACGCAAGCTCCCCGCGTGTGGGCGGAGTGGGGGGTCTGCCTGGCCCTCCTCTCCAGCGGAGGTGGGGGGGGACCTGGAGCCGTGCGCGCCGGAGGGTTCCCCTTTTGCGTCCGGGTCGGAGAACGCTCCAGAGGAGGAAGCTTTCCCGTGCGCACTCTCCGGAGACCGTGAGGCTCAGAGCCGGGTGACGGCGTGTTGTCTGCCAGTGGACCGCGGGGTCCGAGGCCACCGGACACCAGCAGCCACGCACGACAGGCAGAGGACACGGTCGTCTCTGCAGCCGTCTCGTTACAACTGTGAACGAAGGGCATACTTGGGGCGAAATCCCTCTGCTCGGGACTCCATCAACGACCCGGTGAGCCGGGGCCGGGCAGGGGTCCCGCGGAGGTCAGCTCCGCCAGCGCCCCTCTCCGGCCCAGCGCCTTCTCCGGTGCAGGTCGCTCATCGTGGGCGGTCACCTTTTTGAAAGCTCGTTGGCCGTGAGCTCTTCTCAGATGAGTTTTCGTTTCTGTCTGGAGCAAATGCACCCCCCGTCCCCGGCCCCTCTTCGGAACTGGCCGTCTTTGGCATCGTCCTGGATTGCTAGAAGAGACCTGTAGAAGGAGGTCAAGGGCACCCCTCCCCCAGCCGTGACCCGTGCGCCCATAGCCCGGGAGCCGACCTCGGTAGCGTCCAGACGTGGTTCAGATCTCCTCTGTCCCGTGTGCGCGCCACACACTTGCGTCTGCTTGTGCGTTGGGCGGTCTGCACGCTTGTCTCCCGCCTGGAGCGCCATTAGCCCGTGACCACGGTCCCGGTGCCGACCTGTCCCTGCCCGCCGCCTCGTCACACCCGCCTGCCGCCCTTCACCCCGGCGGCCGCTGACCGACTGTTCTCCAGCTCTGGCGTTTTGTCCAGTTGAGAGCGTCAAGGACGCTGAAACCACGCAAGACCACGGAACCTTCCGAGATTGACTCCTCGCCCTGAGCGGGGCTCCCTGGACGCCCGTCGCGGGTGTCGGCAGTGTCTTCCCGTCGCTGCCCGCGAGCTGCGACAGCAGCGCCGGTCCCACCGCGGTCTGTCTCCGCCCTCGCCGAGCTCCGCGTGCCAGGCACCGAGCCTGGGTGGTGGGAGTCGTGCACCCTCACAGGGCGGGGAGCAAGCGAGAGGACCGCCCGTCGCACTTGGTGACCATCGGGATCAGCCCAGGCCGCTCCGGGCGGCGGGTCCTCCCCTCGGAAGGTGCTCGTCTCTTGTGATCTGTGCTGCGGCGTGTTTCCTAATTTCGCTAATGACTCGCTAACGATGGAGGTTCCTAGTCTTAACGTTTCCTAGATTACACGTTTTTCGCTGTTGGGTCTTTCTGCTTGTGGCATCCTGACCTTGGGGCGGCTCCGGAGAGCCCCCAGGAGTCCCGGGACGCTGCTCGTTCGGCGGCGCAGGTGGGAGGCTGTCGAGGGCGTCTGCTGCCTGTTACCTGAGGAAGGAGCGAGGAGGGCGGAGGGCACAGTGCGCAGAGCAGGGACGTGAGAAACAGGCCGCTCGGCAAGGATCTTGGCCGCGGAGCGATCGCGGTCGTTCCGGCCAAGCGTGTGCGATGCGCTCCCCGGGGGGCTGCCCTGAGGAGCTCTGTCGGCGCACCTGGGAGCGGGCCCGAAACCGGGGCTCGTGGGGGCACCCGTCCTCGCTAGACGCCCGTGCCCGTGAGAGGCCGCACCCGCTGCGGCGGTCGCCGAGGAAACGTCTAACACGGGAGGAGACGATGACTTGAGTGCGAGCTGCCCGGGCCGTAAAACCAGGAAGAAAGGGCCCAAGACTAGACCAAAGTGAGAAGCCTGACCGCTGGGAGATCTCGGGGTTCCCGTGTGCGTGTGGACGCGGCCCGTGGAGCAGACCAAAACGGAGCCAAGGGGTCCGGGCGGAGCTGCGCGTGGGAGGGAGCATCCACGTCACAGCGGGGTCGTGCTCAGATCCGCCTTGGTGGGGAGCGGAGGGCGTCTCCGGGGTGCCGGAGGGCCGTGAAGTTCTGTCCTCCCGGCTTTCCACCTGCTGCTGCCTCGGCCCCCGGGGGTAGCGGCTGTGGGGTATGTCCTGCTACTCCCCCCCCCCCCCCGCTGTCCTTCCACGGGGTCCCCCACCCGTTCAGACGCGCGATTCTGGGCTGTGGTCTGGCGCGCACTCACCATGGCCCCGGCCCGGGGGCAGACCCCGTGGGGATGTGTCCCGGTGTCTGCGGAGCTGACTTTGGGAGGAACTGTCCGTCTCCACCGCGCTGTTTCCTGAGGCCAGAACCCAGTTTTCCCCCCGTTTGTTCGGGTTCTTTGTCTTGACCCCTGTGGTTTTGAGGAGAAACTATGGAAACTGAGGTACGAGGCCCTTGGTTTCTCTATGGTTCCGTTCTGTTCTGTCTGCAGCCTCCAGTGAGGGCATTGTGGTCGGGGCCTTCTCCGTCCTGCTGGCCTCCTGACATCCCTTCCCTGTTCATGTTCTTCCCTTGGCTCGGTTTTCCGGCTGACCTGTCCAGCCGTCCTAGGGCCCCTCACCTCCCACGTCCCGTGCAGACGCCGTGTGCCTTTCCGCTGTGGCCGAGGTTTCTAGAACCACAGGCATGTGCTCCTGGGCTTGTCAGAACTGTCAGCAGGACCGGGCCTGACGCGCGTGGTCGCCCGGGGGTCCCTCCTGCCCTAGGTGCGCGTGTCACACCCGGGGCCCTTCCCTCGGGTCGCACGTGGCGTCCACCACGAGTGTGGTCTCAGCTTTCCTTCGCCACCGCATCCTGGCACTGTCCCCAGGACCGGCCCAGCGCTGTGCCTGTGGTCCTGAGTCGCGTGGGCCAGGGGCTTCTGTGGGCGACCTCTGCATGCTCTGGACCGGCTCTGGGGAATGGTCTCTGGCGTGGGGGACCCGGCCCGCCTCCCTGTTTGCGTCCGAGCCCCTTTCTCCCTGCAGTGATGCCTGTCGCGATTTCGTCCACGCCTCTTTTCAACTCTGGCGTCGTCTGCGGGGAAAATCCTCGGTTGGGACACACAGTGACGTGGCCGGCGTGGGCTTCAGCGGCTTCCGGAGTCCCCTGTCCCTGTTTGTCGGGAGGCAGAGTCCACACCTTGGTTCTGCGTCTGGCGGCTTTCCCTCTCTGTTCTCTGCCCGAGGTTCCGCCGCCTCGATTTCTCTCGCTCGCCGTTGTTCCGGGGAACAGCGGAGCAGGCGTCCGGTCAAACTGGCGTGCGTGCATTGTGGCAGGTGGTTTGTGTTTAACCCTGGGCCGCGGGGCTGGTGTGCTTGTGGACCTCCCGCTCGGGGCCTGGTGTCACGGGGGCCCGTGTTCTTGTCCGGTTGTGTTCTCGGGGGCCGTGGCCCTGGTCCCGTGGCTGTCCGTTATTTTTTAGAGCTGCTTGATGTTTCCTTTTAAAGAATGTCCTCATTGAGTCAGGTTCTTTCGGAGAGTCCTGAATCCTAGGAGGGGGCCAGCGGCTGTCCCGTCTCGTGTCGAGGTCGGGGGTGCAGAGCCACGGCCCCAAGGCACCCCCTGCACACCCCCAGGGTTCGTGTGTGCGGGGTGGGGGGGGTGCTGGGTTACAGGACTCCCGGAGCTCAGGTCAGCGGGGCTGTCTCCATCCGACCTGTCCTCGTGAAGGCCCCCCCCCCCGTCTCCGACCGGGCCCCAGACGTGGACGTCCGACTTCTCACTCGCGTTGTGTGCCGTGTGCGCGTGGCCTCCTGAGGTGCCCGGCCACGGCCGTCTCTACGCTTCCACACTGCCTTGCGTTGGCTGCGTGTTTTCCCGAGCATGTTTGGGGGCTCCGTGCTGGTCCGCAGCCCTGCTGGGGGTTCTCTCGGGGTCTTAAGTAACGCGTGTGAGCCTGCCGACGTGGCCTTCCCAGCCCGCAGGGGAAATCAGACGTCCCTCCCTGCAGGAAAGCGGGGCGATGAGCCGCTTCCCCACCTGACAGATCGCCCCTCGCGGGGAATGTTTCTCGGCGAGAGTCTGGGTGCAGTGGTTCCTTGGGGGCCCGAGCAGGTGACCTGGCCTCTCCGCGTTCCCGCTGCCGCTTCGTCTGCAGAACAGCAGCGCGGCCGCTGCGGCTCGCCGGCCCGAGGGCCCCTGCCCCCGGCTCTGGGTCGTGCTCGCCAAGGCTTTTGGGACGGCTCCAGCCCGGCCGAGCCCTGCACCCCGGCCATCCTTGATGTCAGGACGCGTGTGCGTCTCTCGTCCCCTTCTGTGCGTTCTCGTTCCTTTTTCTCAGGTTGTCCGTGGTCTCAAACACGGGCTGTCAGCTGCGCAGCCTGTGGGGTTAGGCCAGGTCTTGGCTGCGTGTCCGCCGGGAGCCCCGACCGTCCCGCCACGTGGGGGATGCCCTTGCCACGTGGCCGCTCCGCATGCTGCTGCCTCGGTTGCTGCCGGTCCCAGTCTCCTGCACGTTGGTGGGGCTGCGGCTCGGCCTTTGCTGCTTTCTCTCTCTTTCTCAAGTCTCGTCTGCTCCCAGACTCCCTTAAGGGTGCCCGGCGGCTGCCACCTCGGGTGGTCCGTTTGCGGGATACACCCCGAATCCGGGCCCCCCGTCTACATTTGGCGTCCCCGCGTGTCTCTGTCTCTGTCCGTTCTTGCCTGGAAGCCCCGGGTTGGCTTCTGGGCTCACAGTGGGGGCAGGTCCTCCCCCCCCGACGCTCGGCTTCCACAGGGCCCCCTTGGGCCTGAAGCAGGTCGGGCATCTTCCTGAAGTTGGCGGGAGGGGAGAGGGAGGGCGCCCTCCGCAGCGCGGCCCTGCGGCCCCGTTCTGTGAATCACCACGTGTGTGGGACCTTACGTGGGGCTCTGCCACCAGGAAGCCCCAGGTGGGGGGTCCTCCCACTCTTGGGGGGGTGTGGCCTCTACTCACTTCCTCTTCCGTCTCCGATCCACTTGCTCTCGGGTCGCACAGGGGCCCCTGCTTTCCTGCCCCCACACTCGGGCGGATGTGCCCGGGGTCCTGGGCCTGTCCGGCACCTGCCTCTTCGTCCTGCCGGCGATGTTCTCTAACCCGCTTCTTTTTTATTTAAGATCTTATTTATTTATTTGACAGAGAGAGATCACAAGTAGGCAGAGAGGCAGGCAGAGAGAGAGGAGGAAGGAGGCTCCCTGCCGAGCAGAGAGCCCAATGCGGGGCTCGATCCCAGGACCCTGAGATCATGACCTGAGCCGAAGGCAGAGGCTTAACCCACTGAGCCACCCAGGCGCTCCCTCTAACCCGCTTCTGACCCTTTTCACTGTTCTGGTCGCAGCCAGGTCTGGAGAACTTACTAAACTCTGAAGCTGTGCGGACCAGACAGGGAAGCGTTCTTGCACGTGAGCAGAAGGCAAAGGATGACGCAGGGGGGCGGGGATATGGGCTGGGTGGGCCGAGTGAGCCGGGGTTCGGGGCACGGCCTGGTGTGCCCCCGCGGGTTTTGAGGTGGTTCGGGAATGTCAGCGTTGACACACGGGGCGCCTGGGAGGCTCAGCCGGGTGAGCCTCTGACTCTGGTTTTGGTTCAGATCCTGATCTCGGGGTCACGGGCTCGAGCCCCACCTCGGGCTCCAACACTCAGCACGGCATCCGCGTCAGAGTCTCTCAGCCCCGCCCGCCCTCCCTCACATAAATCTTAAAAAAAAATAGTTAATCCTGAAGTCCCAGGAGAGAGCCCCCGCGGAGGAGGGGCTGCCCCCGCGTCCACACCGGCGGCGATCGCGACCCTCCGCCAGGCCTCTCGTGCCGCCCGCAGCGGGGCTCCCTGGTGCACGCCCGCCGTTTGGGGCGGTTAACGGTGAGCGGGACGAGCAGAGAGCCCGCTGGTCTGGTGGCCGCCTGGTGAACCGCCGGGAGGGAAGAGTTCGTGAGCGTCTGCCCAGAACTCTGCGACGTTCTCCAACGCCTGGTTCAGACGCTCGCTTCCGGGCCCACGCTGTCCGGCACAGGCACCACGGGCCGCAGGCGTCCCCTGAGCGTACGTTTATTGAAAGGCACACAGAAGCAGAAGGTCCTTGTAGCCGCCACGCATACTGGCCACGTCGATGACGAGCCCCGCGAGGTGGGGATGGGGCCGGCGGGCAGGGTGGCCCCGCGGAAGCCCTCGTGGAGACGGGTCCGTGGGGCGGGTCCAGCGAGGGAGGGGCCCGACGTTGCCCAGGCTGCTTCTGGGGGGCCAGCCCGGCGTGGGCCATGCCAAGAAGGCCCAGAGGACCCTGGGCTGGGAGGGGACGGGAAGGCAACAGCCCCCAAGGAGGGCGAGCAGTCAGCGGGTTGGGGACTGACGGGCAGAGCTCAGGGCGTGCGCGGGGGTCCGCTCCGGGTCTGGGCTGGTCAGGGATGAGCTGGGGGGTGAAGGGTGGTCGGCGCCACGATCTGCCGCAGGGCGGCGGGGGTGGGGGTTTCCTCAGGTTCCCCGGGTCTGGAGTGTGGGAGGAAACCGCACACGGTGGGGGGCGCTGCTGCAGGGGTGGCGCGGGGTGGGGGGCAGGGAAGGCAGGCTCGGACCGGCCGGCGGGGGCGGGAAGGAGGGCAGACCGCTCTGGGGGTCTAGCCGGGCACCTGGGGGAAGGGGCGCTCACGGAACCGGGTTCATGAGCACCTGGGCTTTGCCTGCCCCACAGTGTAAGCCCAGCCCTGGTCCTTGGCCCCTGGCCCCTGGCCTGTGGTCCGGGCTGCTTCGTACGGCGTTGCCAGCTTCAGGAATCTTCCTTCCTACTGGGGTGGCCGAGCTGCTCCCCGAAGGGCTGGTCGTCTGCTTGTCCTCGGGGAACGAGCGGGCGCGGTGGCATGGCAGTAATCCTCTAGGAAAGCGGGAGGCGCGGGGGCTGTCGGGGCTTTGGGGGGGCTGCCGTGGTATCTGGGCTGCCGTTGCCGACAGAGGACGGGCCACCAGTGTCTGGGGGGGCCCCTCTGAGCCCCCTTGTCTCGGGGTAAGGCCTGCGGGGGAGGGCCCGGGCCCCGTGGAGGTTGGGCTGCTCACGCTGCGGCCTGGCCCTCCATCCCCGGGGCTGCCAGGGGCAGGTGCACGGCTCCTTCCCCCCCCCCCGCCCCGCCGAGCCCTTGGGCTGTGCCCTGTGTGGGCCCTGCAGAGTGCCCTCGGCCCCGGGCCGGCCCCACTTCCACCCCAGGCAGCCTCCCACTGCCAGCCAAGACACGCGCTCTGGAGAAGAAAAGCGTGAAAAGATTGCATTTCGACGGCTGTGTTTGGTGCTTTGAGTACGTTTTAATTAGAACGTGAACGAGGAAGGTTATGAATATTCATAACGGTTATTAAAAGGTACAGTGAACCGGTGGGGGGGGTTAATAACGGTGAGTGGGGCGGTGGGGGAGGGGCCACCCCTAGTTCTGACATCTCGAGCGGAGGGGGCCGGTGAGGGTTTCCCCAGAAAGGGAAGCCGGCGTCTCGTGGGGGCCCCCACACGGGGGTAGGCCGCGGGCGCCCAGTGGGACACGGCCCTCAGACGCGGCCTGCTGTGGTCTCGGCACGCGGCCTGCCTGCTCAGCGTGGCGGGGTCCAGCACCTCCAGGGGCACGTTGTGGGGGGCCGCCCCCGAAGGAGAGGGGAGCAGGCAGGCAGGTGTAGAGGGAAAGGGAGGCTTTTGCTGCTGGTACGTTGCCCAAGGTCACCCCCGCCTCACAGGATACGATTCAGCAAACCTGGTGGCAGGTGCTGGCTGGACTCTGGGACCACAGGAGCCCCCGCCGGGTGCACCCCCCGCCCCTGCTGAGGCAGCCCCCCCCCCTGCAATCATGGTGGAAGTTTTTGATTAGAAAATAAAATCTAAATGTGGCATATGAATATTCATTAGGTTCGGGGATTAATATGCACAATTATGCAAATCTGGCAGCAATTACACACCGGTTCGGGGGTGATGACTGACACAGAAGCGTTGCAACAGCATGAAGTTAGGAAGGAGTTTCTGATTAAGATGAGCGGGTGGGGGTGGGCTGGCCCAAGGGTTCCCGCCGGGGTTCCCGCTGCCCCCCCGGAGTCCAGCTGTGTGGGGTCACGGCATGGTCGAGGGGCTGGGGACAGGCCCCTCTCCCCCGGCCCCGGGCTGCCTTGGGTCTTGCAGAGGGTGGCAGAGTGTGGTGGTTCACCCTCCTGTTCAGAGGAGAGAAACGGGAGGGAGGCGGCGGCTGGGGCCACCGGGAGCCCAGGGCTTACCCCACCCGTGCTTGTCAGGCCACGTGGTCTTGCTGTCTCTTGTGGACCGGGGAGAGCCCGGCCTGGGAAGGCTCTGTGCCTCCTGGCTGGGGGGTCCTGGGCGGTGTCCGGTCCTGTTGGGGGAGATAAGGGCCCCACCCTGCCCCACCCAGAGCTCCAGATCTGGATCCTCTGCCCTGCGGGTTAACCCCCGCTGCGCCATGGGACACTCCTGGGTGGGGCCCCTTGACCCCGAAGGGGCTGCCAGCTTGGGCCTGGAAGGTAGTGGCTGCTGAGCTGTTACTTCGACAAAGGAGGGGCTCTGCCTCCTAAGTTGTCGGGAACGGGAAGGGAGAGACCCCCACTTCCCGAGACTCGAGCTTGTACGGTACCCTCGAGGGACTGAGCCTGGTACAGATGCCCCCAGTCCCTCGTGGTCAACGCTAGGCTGGGGGAGAAACAAGATGCTGCGGGAAGGAGACTCTGAGAGGGCTCGGCCCAGGATGGGCGTCACGGCTGGGGCTTTGATGGATGGGTAGGAGTTTGCCGGCAGAGGTAGCTAGTAGAATTACTTTTTGAACTACAGGTCTGAAGGTATACTGAGTGCCAGGGTATCTGGGGTGCTTCCCACAGATGGCAGCTGTTTGCCTTGTTTTTCAGGATTTTATCGTCAGGGGCACCTGGCTGTTTTTGTTGGTTGAACGTCCGCCTCCGGCTCAGGTCATGATCCCAGGGCCCTAGGATCGAGCACTGCATTAAGAAGCCTGCGTCTCGGGGCGCCTGGGTGGCTCAGTGGGTTAAAGCCTCTGCCTTCAGCTCGGGTCATGATCCCAGGGTCCTGGGATCGAGCCCCACATCGGGCCCCATGCTTGGCTGGGAGCCTGCTTTCCCCTCTCTCTCTGTCTGCCTCTCTGCCTACTCTTCATTAAAAAAAAAAAAGTCTCCCTCTGTATTTTTCTCTTGTGTCTCCTGAACAAATAAATAAAATCTTTAAGGAAAAAAAAATTATTTTTCAGGAACACCTATACCCAACGTAGAACTCGAACTTACAGCCCTGGGATGGAGAGCTGCGTGCTTCCCACTGAGCCCGCCCGGTGCCCCCTGGCAGCTTAGATAGGGGCAGAGTGAGGGCCAGGCAAGGGCAGGCAGGCTCCAGGGCCAGGCTGGGTCAGAAGGGCCCGGGCTTCTCCCTGAACTGCTGGGAGCCACAGCTGGCTTGGGAGCAGGCCAGGGGTGACGGTGCCCTGACTCTCTTCTGTCGCCTGCAGGACTGGAGGACCGGCCCAGCTCGGGCTCCTGGGCCACTGGCGACCAGAACAACTCCTCCTTTGACCCCAGCCGGGTAAGGAACCTCTGTGAGGCCCGAGACCTGGGATTCCCTTCTCCGGGGTGGGGGATACGTGGGAAACAGGCTCCCGGGGGAAGGCAGAGGCTAGCCTGGTCTCCTGGGCCCAGAGATGCGGGTGCAGGCCCGGACTCGGACACTCACGGGCACGCCTGCCTCCTGGAGCCCGTGTCCCCAGCCCCCTCATGGCCTCTGCCTTCACAGACCTACGGGGACGGCACGCACTTCAGCGAGCCCCATGGCAGCCTGTCTTCGTCCACATTCCTGGGCTCCGGGATTGGAGGTGAGTGTCCGTGCGGCCCCGGCCCCCCCCATGCTCCCCCGTGGTCCTCAGGGTGTGGGGCGTGAGCCCCTGCGCTTTGGCGGGCGCCCCCGGAGCACAGGACGTGGATGGCCTTGGCCTGCTGCCCGCGGGAGAGCGGGCTTGGGAGTCCTGGCAGCTCAAGGGGGCAGTCCAAGCCGGGCTGGGCGCTTCTGAGGGGGCTGCGGAGGTCAGGATTCGGGCAGGCTTAAGTCCCTCCCACCAGGACCCAGGTGAGGACTGTCTCTTCTGGAGCCTCAGTGTCCTGGCTGTGAGACCGGGACCCTTGCAGCATTTTCCATGTGGCACGTGGTAAGGCCTTGCCTGGCTCCCGGGGCCCGGCTGCCTCCCGGGGCCCGGCTGCCTCCCCCACCTGCAGACGGGCACGTGAGGCCTGGCACAAAGGGACCTGCCAGGGCTCTGTGGCTTGTCGGGGCGCGTGAGTACATGGTTCTGAGGGTCCCTGGGACTGGGTGCACGGTGGGAGCTGGGCCGTGCGTGGCGCCAGGGACAGCCTGTGTGGTGGGAGTTTGTGCCCATTTCCCAGACCAGCGGGGTGAAGGTCAGTCCCGTGTGTGGCCTGGGGTGGCCCGTGCACCTGCAGGGGGTCTGCTTCCTTCTGCCTGTTCCTTCCTCCCACTTCTTCCTGATGTGGACAGTTTCCCACGGCCGGGCCTGGTCAGCAGGGCCCAGAGCCCAGCTGGGTCCCAGGCCTGCCATGTGGCGCCCAGGCCTGCCCGGCGAGCTGGAGGGGAGGTGGGCTCGGAGCAGACCTCCCCGGGCCGCGCTGTGGGCCCAGCCTGCTCTGGCTCCCTGGGAGGTCCCTGCGCTGTGCCCACCGGGCTCCCGGGCGACACTGGGTTCCCTCACGGAACCTCCATTTCCTCTTTTGGTCAGCTCCGTCCTGCGTCTCAGGAGGCCCCTCTGTGCTGTATATCGGGCCTGAACCCCAATACCCCATTCTTGAGGGGGTGCTGAGAGTCTGGGAGGGGAGGCCACCTTCCTGGGCGTAGCCTGAACCTGTTGTGGGCTGGGCCAGCCTTGCTGCCCATGCTGACCCCAGGAGGAAGGAAGCACGGACTCCAAAACCTCCCCGCCCTCCTCCGCCACCGCGGTTCACTCTGGAGGGCAACCCTCCTCTGGCCTCTAGGCCTTGGGGTCCTTCCATGCGCCCAGCATTGCCTGCCCCAAAGGCTCATGGGAGGTACCTTTTGTGGAGCCTTGCCCCCCCTTCCCCTAACAGCACCTGCTGCAAGAGCTTAGCCAAAATTGTAGCTTCACGATAAAGAAACCGGGAGACTCTCTCCGAGTCTGGCAGTAGTCCTGGTCAGTTGGCCTCACGTCCGAATGCCCCGCTCTCACCGAGGCTGCGGACAGCCCCCTCTGAGGACACCAGCACCTGGCTGGACCCTGATTGAGCCAGGGGCTCTGCTTGGGGGAGGCTAGACGCGGGCATCCGCCTACACTGGCGCTTCCGGGCGGGCTGTGTCCCCACAGGCCCCGTCTCCGCCGGGGTGTCCCATGCTTGCTGAAGAGCCGGTCCCTGGAACCCAGCCCCCTGGGGACAGATGCCTCCCGACTGTGAATGGAGGAAGAGGAGGGCAGTGTCCGTCGCTGCCGTCCCACCTCGCGGGACGTGGGGGACCCTGATGGTTTGCTGAGTCTCCCGAAGGTCCTCCTGGGGCAGGGCCTGCCCCGACTCCTGCTTCTGTCCCGGGCTGACAGGGAGACCAGCATCCCAGGGGCTTCTCCCGTGGGTGCACTGATCGAGCGCCCGCTGTCTGCTGGCGCGGCCCGGTGCCGGGGCAGCCCGTTGGGACACGCTGTCCCTGGGGTCAGCCCCCAGCAAGTCTTTCCTCCTCCAGGCAAGGGCAGCGAGCGGAGCGCGTACACCACCTTCGGGAGAGATGCGGGTGTTGGCTTGAGTCAGGTGAGGCCCGTGTTGGATGCCAGGGCCCTGGGTCTGCTGACCCCAGAGCGGGGGCTGCGGTCATTTGTCTGCCCAACTGCCTTTCCCCTTGGGATTGTCATCCAGTCCGCAGCAGGCTCCCTGGGCCAGGCCGTGCGGCTGGTTGTGGACGGGGTAGGGGGGTTGCTTGGGAGGCCACGGCCCCCGCACCACGGCTCCTAGACCTGGGCCCCAGGCCGGGGGTCACCATGCACAGTGGGTGGGGGGGGCTGAGAGACATGGGCCCACTCCTGAGTGGCAGGCGGGGACATGGAGGCCAGCCTGGTCGCTCTGAGGCCCTGCCCCCTACTGCCCCTGCTGGTCCTAGGTGCCCCCCTGCATGCCCCCCTGGGCAGCCCACCCCGTGGGTGCCCAGCACAGGTGAAAGTCTCACCTGTGGGGGCAGGTGGACAGCAGCCAGCCACCGTGGCCCCCTGCCTGCAACTCCTCGGTGCAGCTAGGCCTCGTGCCAGGGGGTGCCACCAGTCTGCACGCCGTGTCACGTAGGAGCACGGCACTTGCGACCGCTGAGCGCCAGCCAGGCCCAGGGCGCCCCCCTGTGTCCACGGCACCTGGGCCCGTTTTGCAGACGGGAAGGCTGAGGTGTGGGATTGCCCTCGGCTGGGGCCCCAGTTGTTTCTGCCCTTGAGGAAAGGACGCCTGTTTCAAACTAAGATACGCAAAGTTAAACTATTGACTTCAAAGAAAAAAAAAAAAGGCTGAGCACAGAGTGAGCCCAGCGGGTTTCGTGGCGCCTGGACGCGGACTTGCACGCTGAGCCCCTCGAGTGGGGCTGTGGGCTTGGGGCAACAGCCTTGCTTCTCCACCTTCATTCAGAAGAACCGTGTGGCCTGTGGTCGGTCGCGTCTCAGAGGAACGTCCGAGCGGGGCAGGCAGGGAGCTCCCACGGAGGGTCCCCGTCGCCCTCACGAGGGTCCAAGAGGGGCCTGCGCCCTGGCGTGTGTGCAGGCAGGACGGGCCTGGGAGCGGGGCTGGGTGCCCGCCCACCGCCCTGACGACCGCCCCCTCCTGCCTCCCAGGCCGGCTTCCCGTCCAGCGAGCTGGCCCTCGGCAGCCCCGGGCCGCTGTCCCCTTCAGGCTCCAAGTCCGGCGTCCAGTATTACTCCTACCCCGGCCATGCTCGGCGCAGAGCCGCGGAGAGTGGACTGGGTGAGTGGGGCGGGCGGGGCGCAGATGTGGGGGGACGGGCCCCTGCGGAAGTACCAGGTCGGGGTCCCGTGCACTCCGGGCCTGGACCCTGTGTGGCATGTGCCCGGCTCAGCGGGAGCTGTTAGCTCTGGACGTGGGTCTCGCCCGCCGGAGGCTCACGGCCTTCTCACACTTGGGAACCCCCGCCGGCACCTCCAGCCGCACTGGGGGGCGTCTCAGACGGTGGTGCTCCCCACAACACGCAGACGCGTAGAAATGTGCTGAGTGGCCCTTGAGGAGGACTCTGGGTTCCAGAACGAGAGGCGAGGCCTTGCCCGGGCCCCCTCCGCTGGGCCATGCGTGTTGGTGTCTGAGCGGCCACGGAAGCCCAGCGGGTTGAGACTTGGGGTCCCTGAGTTGAGCGAGGAGAGAAACCACCAAGCCCAGGACCCACGCAGGGGAGGCGTGACTGTGGGAGCGCAGGGAGGGGGAGGGGCCCCCCAGCAGACCCCCCACCCGAGCTCCACCCTCAGACCTGTGCAGGTGGGCCTGCGACCTCCTTCCGGTCGCGTGGATACCAGGAAGCTTGGGCACTCTTCTCCCCCACCCCTTCCCTCCACGCCCCTGGCTGGGTGGGTGGGGGAGGATGCCCAGCAGGCCTGGCAGGCTCACTCCTTGCTCCGTACAGACTCGCAGCCCAAGAAGGTCCGGAAGGTGCCGCCGGGTCTCCCATCCTCGGTGAGTTGAGTGGCCCTCAGACCCAGGTCCCAGGCTGGGGCCCTCTCCACAGGGGGTGCGCAGCGTGCCGGTGGGGGGAGGTCCCTGGGCTGTGTTTGACTTCTGCCGAGGCCGTGGCTCTGACCCAGCCAGCAACGAGGGCACCTGGGAAGTTCCTCCTTGGGTCTAGCTCAGATTTCTCTTATAAGAGGGACCGGCGTTCTGTGGCCGAGGCACCTTGGGAACGGTGTGAGGGGTCCCTGGGAGCGGGAGCGGGTTAGAGGCGCCTTGGGGGTCCAGTTCATGGGGTCCCCACCCCGGCTGCCTGGCCCTTGGTGCTGGGCCAGGAGGGGCTCACCACACCGCACTCTGGTGATGGAGTCACTGGGAGAAAAGGCTGTTCGCTGGGGTCCCTGGCCCGGCCGCCCTCTCTGCCTGGCTCCTGTGCCGGCCCCTGTGCGCTGACCCCAGTTCAGGGTCGGGGCAGACACCCTGCAGCCGGGAAGTGCGGGGCAGGCTCTGAGGATCTGCTGCATGACGTCCTCCACCCCCTGCTTCCCAGCCCAGTCCCGGGAGCATCAGAGCTGAGCCCCCCGCCCCCGACCTCCCCACTTCTCCTGGAACTCGTCGGCCACCTTGCGGGCCTGCTGTTCCTCTAGGCCCGGCCTCTGTGCCCCCACGTCTCCTGGGGTCAGGGCTGGGGCCTTGGGGGGTTCTAGAATGGGGAAACGGGGAAGAGGCAGGCTGGGGACGTCAGAGCTGGGCTCGGACGGGTCGGGAGGAGTTGGCTGGTTGCAGGAGGGGGACAGCATCCTCAGTCAGGGGTCCAGTCTGCAGAGGCCTCGGGAGCCACAGGCTGGAACTTGGTGCAGGGGCGGGATGGGAGGTGGAGGGTGGAGCCGGAGCAGGAGGAAGGAGCCCCGGAACGTCCGCTGCTGGCCAGGGAAGGGTTAGAGCGCGCAGAGCGCGGGCCCGGTAGCTGGAGGGCAGGGCTGGGGATGGGCCCCTCCTGCCTGACCGCCCGCCCATCTGCAGGTGTACCCGCCCAGCTCAGGTGAGGACTACGGCAGGGACAGCAGTGCCTACGCACCGGCCAAGGCCCCCAGCAGCGCCTATCCCCCCCCCTTCTACATGGCAGGTGCGTGGGGGCTCCCCCGAGACGGTTGGGCTGCGGGTGCCCTGGCCGCCGCTCACCGTGTGCGCCTCCACAGACGGCAGCCTGCACCCCGCGGCCCAGCTCTGGAGCCCCCCCGGCCCGGCGGGCTTCGGGCCCGTGCTGGGCGGGGCCTCGTCGCCGCTGCCCCTCCCTCCAGGCAGCGGCAGCTCCGTCGGGGGCAGCGCGGGCTTCGGCAGCCTGCAGCAGCACGAGCGCATGGTAGGTCTGCGGGACGCGCGGTGGTGCGTGTGCGGGCGGCACCCTCAGGACCCCCGTGACCCCACTTCCCCCACAGGGCTACCAGCTGCACGGGACGGAGGTGAACGGCGGGCTCCCGGCCGCGTCCGGCTTCTCCTCGGCCCCCGCGGCCGCCTATGGCAGCGTCTCCAGCCACACGCCCCCTGTCAGCGGGGCCGACAGTCTCCTGGGTACCGACCCCTTTACGCTTCTTCTGGGTGGGGCCCCTCCAGGCCTAAAGCCTGGCTGGGTGCGGGGGTCGGGCCCTCGTCACTCCCGTCCTTCCCCTTCTGGGAATGGCCTTTGAAGAACGGGCCCCCATTCTTCGGGGGAGCAGAGGTTCCGGGGGAAGTCGCTCACTCGGGTCCTGCCGCCTGCCCGCCTGTCCCTAGAGCCACCGTGGTGGCAGGTGGCAGGGCTCCAGGCCATTCCTAGCTGGAGTGGGGCTGCCCCGTGCTGGGTGAGGACGTCCACGCTAGGCAGCGGGGGGCACCGGCGTCCAAGCTGGGCCCCCGGGGGCGGGGGAGGCCCCGTCCCTGAGCTCGGCTTCCCCTCTCTTCACCCCCAGGCTCCCGCGGGACCGCTGCTGGCAGCTCTGGGGATGCCCTCGGGAAGGCCTTGGCCTCGGTGAGGCGTGGGACGTGGTGGCCGGGGTGGTGGGCTGGCAAGCGCCCGAGGCCGGCCCCTGACCCCCCCGTTCGGTGGCCCTGTCTCTCTTTCATCCCTGGTGCAGATCTACTCCCCGGATCACTCAAGCAATAACTTCTCCTCCAGCCCCTCGACCCCCGTGGGCTCCCCCCAGGGCCTCGCAGGTCTGTGGAGGGGTGTTGCTGGGGAGCGATGGGGGCTGCATCAGGGGCCTGCAGCCCCGAGTGTGTGGAGAGCTGGGCACACCCCCGGCCTCAGGGCTCCAGTCCCGTGGGCATCCGGAAGGCTCTCTGGAGGGGGGCGCCTCCAGTCCAGTCTACGTTGTACGAACAGTCAGGGACGGGGCGGGGAGCCCGAGAGCTAGAGTAACGGGCCAGACTCCGTCCCGGACTCCCAGTGTCTGATGGACGCCAGTGGCGTGCCCTGGTTTCGGCTTTGCCAAGGGGGCCGGTCATCCTGTCCCCAAGAGGACCTTCCTGGGGGTCAGCTTGTGGTCAGGTTCCTGGAAGGCCGCGTGGTTTTATTAGCCCACAGCGCCTCGTCTCTGCAGTGGGGGTCCTCAGGGACCCTCGCCTTGCTGAGCAGGGCCACAGGGGCGGACGGCCGGCAGGGGAGGCTGGCCCCTGGGACGCCTGCCGTATGTGCCACGGGGCCGCCCTCCCCGTGGGGTGTGGGTGCTGGAGACAGGAAGCCGGCTGCTGGGTGGGTTCCCAGGAACGGCCTGGCTGGCCCGGGCTTGGCAGGGTTTCCATCAGCCCAGCGGGCATGGGGGCCACCATCCCCGCCTGGGCATCGCAGACCCCGCAACCTCTGATTCAGGCCACGTGGACACCCAGACTCCAGGGGTCCCTGCTGACAGGCTGCCTATCCTTCCAGGGACATCGCAGTGGCCCCGGCCAGGAGCCCCCGGTGCCTTATCGCCTAGCTACGATGGGGGTCTCCACAGCCTGGTGAGCTGCTCGGGTTGTGTGGGTGCTGTCCCCCATGGGCGCCTGTGGCCGGGGGAGGGCATGGTACACGTGGACCCTGGACCGCAGGAGGTGGCCCATGAGGGCAGCTCAGCGTGTCTGCTGTGGTCAGCGCACAGAGCTTGGAAGCCATGTCTCCAGAGAGCCGCTCGGGCTCTGTGACCAGTGGGATTTGCAGGACGGGGGTCCCCTTGGCAGGTCACTTGTGCAGCACACGGCCTCGTTAGCCAACGAAGGCTCGGGTTGTGTGCCGGGCCCCAAGACAGCGTCCCAGGGGCCCTCACCCTTGACCGCTGCCCCTCCCCTGCCCGCCACAGAACAAGATGGAGGACCACCTGGACGAGGCCATCCACGTGCTGCGTAGCCACGCGGTGGGCACCTCGGCAGACGTCCACGGGCTGCTGCCCAGCCACGGGGCTCTGGCCTCGGGCTTTGCCAGCCCCGTCATGCCGCTGGGGGGCCGACACACAGGCCTGGTGGGTGCTGTTTGGGGGCAGGCTGGGCGGGGTTTCAGGGTGAGCAGGCCCTGACTGCCAAGCTCACTGCTCTGTCCGCAGGTGGGAGGCGGCCCCTCAGAAGACAGCCTCGCGGGCAGCAGCAGCCTCCTGCACAACCACGTGGCCATTCCCAGCCAGCCCGGCGCCCTCCCCGAGCTGGCTCGGCCACCGGACTCCTACAGCGGTGAGCCTCAGTGCGGGGGCCTGGGAGGGGGTGGCCGGCTCAGGGCACCGGGCTAGGCCAGGGACCTGCTCTCTGCCAGGCACTGGGTTGGGGCCCCTCACCGCACGCAGCGTCTTCTCCGCCTGGCACAGGGAAGCCCTTCGCGAGGGCAGCCGGCCGGTTCCGTCCTGGATGGGGTGAAGCCCGGGCACTTCACGTGGTGGGCGTCAGCCCTGTGCTTGGGGCCTGTGTGGGCCCTGGGCAGTAAACCAGGAGTTAAACCAGAAACCCTATCCCTGGGGGGTGAGCAACAGCGGACTAAATGCAGAAGGAAGGGGTTAGGGGCAGGTGAGGGGAGGGCACAGAGATAGATGCTTGTCGTTTTAAAGATGGTGGCGGGCAAGAGTGTGACGTTTGGGCGGCGCAGGGCAGGAGGAGAAGCGGACCGGCGCTGGGTGTCGCGTGTGGGAAGGCCCCTGGGCAAGACCATGCCTGGTGTGTTGAAGTAGTGACGAGCCCTGTGTTGGGTAAGAGGGAGCTGGTGAGGTCAGGGAAGTGACAGGGCAAGTCATGCAGGGTCCCGTGGACATGGGAGGACTTGGGCTTTGACCCCAAGGGACCTGGGAGCCTTGGAGGGCTCCAGGCAGAGTCTGGAGCTGCCGGACTCGGTGTCCACAGGCGCCCTGTGGCGGCAGCTAAGGATGATGAGTGACCGCTGAAGCCGCGGGTGGAGTGGACGGTGCTGGTCCACGAAGTGGGGTGGGGGGTGCGTTCTGGGGTCTCAGGGCGGAGAGCCCACAGGATGGCAGCTGGGGCGGCCGCTGTGGGATGCAGGTCTGGCGTTCAGGGAGCGTGCTGACCGCTGGGCACCGGGTGGAGCTCAGCCAGGGGCGCCGGGGGGGGGGGGGGGGGGGGGGGGTCCCGGGCAGAGCGAGCCCAGCAGAGCCCCAGCCTGAGCAGGGTGCGGGCCTCCTGGTAACCAGAAGTTCTCAGGCTATAGTCCAATCTGTCAGCGTTTTCTCAAGAACCGCTCATTTAGTATTTTAGGAGGTAGCCCTCCCCTCTGAACCACAGCGGGTTTCCGCGCACGTTATTCTGAAGGTTTTCAGATCTTTCTCTGTTGGAACTGGGACCTGATGCTGTTTGCTGCTTTATTGTTGGGTTGGGTTTTCTAAGATTTTTTTCAATTCGACAGCACGAGCGGGGGAGCAGGCCGAGAGGGCAGCGGGCTGCCTGCTGTTGCAAGGAGCCCGGTGCGGGGCTCGATCCCACGACCCGGGATCATGACCTGAGCGGAAGGCAGAGGCTTAACCCACTGAGCCACCCAGGCGCCCTGGGGCTTTTTTTTTCCTTTTTTTTTTTTTTGCATACGAGGGCCTGGCTTTCCCCAGAGACCTCACGCTGCCTCCCACGAGGGCCGCGGGCACGTGTCGGCGGCCCCCGCGGTGCGCAGACGCTAAGCCCAGGCCCGTTGCAGGACTCGCGCGCGCCGGGGCGGTCTCGGGCGCCGGTGAGATCAAACGGGAGGAGAAGGAGGACGAGGAGAACGCGTCGGCGGCCGACAACTCCGAGGAGGAGAAGAAGGAGCTGAAGCCCCCGCGGCCTCGGACCAGGTGCCCGCCCCCCCGCAGCCCCGGCTGCCCCGC